>NW_022103925.1:5042023-5046666 GCF_000313985.2 Echinops telfairi
GGATAACAGTTGTATGAGCCCCTAATAAAATGTTAAAAAAGAAAAAAAAAAGATTTTATAACTCTTCTTGATATGGTGGAACTGTTGAATTGTATGACATGTGGATGAAGTGCCAGTTAAAAAGGGGGTATGGGGAGTTACTGTTTCAGAAACCCACGGGAACTGTTCTACCTGTCCTGCGAGGTCACTGTGAGTCGGAATCCACGGGGTGCAGTGATTACGTGAATTAGTAACCCAAGCTGTTGCCATCGGTCTCCATCCCCCAGTGCTCCAGCAGCTCTGCCTGTCTGGGCGTGGACCAACCGCTCTGAGCGTGCCTCCAGAGATCGAGGTGGCCTAGAAACCAGAGTGAGGCTGGCAGCTCCAGGATGGTGATTTAGGAGTTTATTAAAGGGCTTAACAACAACTGGTGGCATGGTGGTTACTAGTTGGGCTGCGACCCGAAAGGTCGGTAGTTCAAAACCACCAGCCAGTCGTCAGGAGAAAGATGGGGCTTTCTACTTCTGGAAAAAGTTAGTCTTGGAAACTCACAAGGGCAGTTCTACCCTGTCCTATAGGGTCACTGTGGGTCTGCATCTACTTCACTCAACCAGATGGATTGACACACTGGCTGCAACAATGGGCCAAACACAACAATTGTGAGGATGGCACAAGATGGGGTGATGTTTTGTTCTGTTGGACATTGGGTGGTATGAGTTGGAATCAGCTCTTTGGCACCCAACAACAACAATCTATTGTGATGGGGAGTTGGTTCCTTTATCATTAGAAACATTTCTTTGTGTTTACTCCGACGCCTCACCTTTACACAAGCCGAGTCTTCTGCTTAGTGCTCCATGGCCCATCGCCTCCATTTTTGGCAACTCAAGCTTACTTTGCCTTTCCACATAATATGTGCCTCTTGGAAACAACCTGTCGTATGTTTATTTCTGACCTAACAATCTATGCTATTACTTGGCATATTCGGTTAATTAACATGTAATACTACTATTAATAAAGGAGCCCTCGTGCCATGATGGGCTGCTAATGGCAAGGTCGGCAGTTCAAAACCACCAGCCACTCCGCAGGAGAAAGATGAGGCTTTCTACTCCAGTAGGTACAGAGTTAGGGTCTCAGAAACCCACAGGGGCAACTCTACTCCATCCTGTACGGGTGCTGAGTCAGAACCAACTGAATGGCAGTGATTTTTTTTTAACATTGATAGGGTGTTTTTAAATCAAGTAATTTATATCTGTCTCCCATTATTATTCCTCTTAGTCTATGTTTGATAGCCCTGGGGGCAGAGTGGTTACGTATTTGCCTGCTCACTGAAAAGCCAGCTGTTCAAATCCACCAGAAGTGGCATGGGGGCGAGATTCAACATTCTATTTCTGCAAACCTGACAGCCTTGGAAATATTAAGGGAGTGGCTCGACTCTGTCTCATAGAAGTCCGTCAACTCGACGGCAGTGCGGGTAATGGTCAAGTTTCGTGTCAACTTGACTGGGCCAGGACCCTCAGTAGTTTGACCCTAACGCAATGTCAACAGTTCCAGGCTGCCTTGTGTAGCAAAGCAGCTCCTACTCAGGATGCAGCTTGATGATGTCCAGTTGGGGGTGTGGCCTCTTTGACATCCATAAGAGGCACTGGGGAGAACTGGCTCTACCTCTTCCACTTCTTGCTGGACTGCATCCCTTCTCTGGCTTCTTGGGACAGCGACCATTATGTGGCCTGCTGACCCTGGGATCTGTTGGTGGCTTGCCAGGTTGCCTGTCAACCTTGGGTCCCGTCACCTCAGCGTCCACTGGCCTGTGGTCTTCCTGCTTCGTGGTGCACCGTGCTGGCAGCTGCAGGAGTTGAGACGGGTCTCCAGTTGACCGTATGATTCACAGAGTTGAGTTCCATGGCTGTGGGGGCTGCTTTCTTAATGCTATCGATGTCTGTCTGCATAGAAAGCTTTCTTGTCCACACGCCACTGCCCTTGCTTTTGCTTCTCCAAAAACCCCGTCTAACACAGTGAGTCGGATTCCCACGGCTTCATCGCTATTTGGTTTCGTTCCCTTCCCCTTGACTTCCTTTTGATTAATCGAATATTTTATTGTTCATTTCCCCTCTTGTAAATCTGTTTATTGAACATTCTTTTACTATATTTTTCGTGGTTATTCTAGACATTACAGCATGCATCTTTGATTTATTAGAGCCTAACATAAATTTGTATTTTTACTACTTTCTGGTTTACAAAAGGAACATAGAACACCCTAAATCCCCTACTTTCCTCACACCATCCATATATTTTAACACTTTGTGCATGTTAAATCCCACAGGCCCTTTATTCTGTCTGACACGACAGCACCATTCTGCTGTACACAGGCAGCATGCATGAACATTGGCTCACATACTGTCTTACCCTCTCCTCTGTCTTCCGTCCTGAAGTTCAGTGCTGTCATCTGGAATCATGATTATTCTGTCTGAGGAAACTCTCTAAGAATGTATTTTTATATAGGTTTACAGGTCATTACTACCCTGAGAAAATTATCATTTTTTTGGTCTAGAGAGGTCATTTTTTGCCCCCAAGTATTATCTAACTTAATTTGACTATTAAAATGATTTCATTTTCTAGAACAGTCTCTCATAAAACACTCAAGACCCAAAGGTCTATGTTACACATGTATGTGGTTGTCGTGTGAGTTGGGGACAACGCATGTGTTGGAATTTGATGGGACATAAATGTACACACACGAGAATGAGGATTCGTGTGTGCACCGTTCCATGGGCTTTGGTGAGTGCACACAGTTGTGCAACCGGCAAACGATTGTGCAAGAACACCTTCCTCACTCTGGAGAGTCCTCCCTCCTCTCTTCGCTGTCCATCATGTTCCACGCCCACAGCCCTCGTCAACACTGTCGCTGTCACCGTCCGCTTTCGGGAGCTCCACATAGCAGAGTGGAGGGTTGTTCTCTTTGCAGCCCATGGTCCTTCCAGTCCTCTACACCAGCAGCATGGCTCCGGTGCGCCCGCTCTTCTTTGATCTTCCTTGTTCCAAAATGCACATCGGGCAATTGAAAATACCACGACTTGGGTCAGGTGCACCATAGTTCTCAAACCCAGATCCATGCTCTTCAACACTTGAAAGAAGACAAGCAAGTCCGTCTTGGAAGAAGCACCACCGGTGAGCTCCTTAGAAACAAGGGTGGCGAGACCTAGTCTCCTGTACTTTGGACCTGTTACCCAGAGACTGGTCCCTGAGCAAGGACATCGTGCTTGATGAAGAAGGACAATGAAATGAGGACGCCCTTCCAGGAGATGGAGGACACAGTGGTTGTACCAATGGGCTCCAGCATAGGGTGATTGTGAGGACGGTGCACATCCTGTTGCACAAGCTCACTGTGAGTTGGAACTGACTCGAGGCATCTGCCAACCACTGTCTGTATGTAAGACTCACACAGGTAGATAGGTGGGGGGTGGGGCTCGGTCACAATTCCATAGTCTACATATTTTGTGTATGGTTTCTTATGTTTTACTTGATATTTTTTAGATTAAACCATATTTTTGTGTGTGCTAATAGCTCATTCCTTTCTACTTCTCAAAAGCATTATAGGGATAGGTAAACTACCTGTTAGCTACTCACCAGTTGATAGACACTTGAAGTGTTTCCAATTTTGCTTTTGTTTTCTATCAGAGATTTTTGGTAGAAATAGTTCAAGGCTGGCATTTGTATTCCTACAATGCTTTTAAGGCTATTCCTGGTTAGAACAGCATTCTAATAAAAGAAATATGTAAAACCCAAAAGTCAATATTTGCTCTAGAACACACCTGGGGAGATGAGAGGGCAGAGAACTACACAGACAACAGTGGAACACAATCAGTGCAGACCCATCATTAAAACCGCAGTCACTGTCACTGGGCCATCGGTGTGAAAACTGTCAAACTGAAGCCCAACTCACTGTGCAAACTTCTGCCGAAAGCACAATGAAAGATCTATTTCTAAAAACCATCCCATCGTCTGCTGGCTTTCATTATTTATACTGAGATGTCAACTGTTATCCTCATGAGCGCTCTTTTAAAACTCATGGGTTCGCACTCTCTGACAGAGCTAACGATTTCTCTACTTGCTATTTGTTTTCAGAGGTTTACGATGAGGGACTTAAAAAGGTTTTCCCTTTCCTTCATTGTGCTTGGGCTTCATAAAACTCTTAAAAATGAGCTGATGCCTCCCCAGATTTAGCAGATTCTCAGGCATTATCACATTAGAGGTTACTTCAGCCCGAGCCTCTCCTTCCCCTCTGGGGCTCCCATTATACATGTGTTAAACATCTGCTCCCCACATGTTCCACAAGTCCTTTCCTTTCTGTTGTTGCTGTTAGGTGCCAGGAATCTGGTTCTGACTCAGAGAAAGCCTATGCGAAGCAGAACAAAATGCTGCCCCGTCCTGCACCCTCCTCATAATGACTGTTACATTTGAGCCCATTGCTGAAGCCACTGTGTCCACCCATCTCTTGAAGGGCCTTCCTCTTTGTTACTGACCCTTACTTTACCAAGTGTGTTAGGCCGGGTTGACTAGAGAAACTAAATCCAGTAATATATATTAGACAGAGAGAGTGTGCGCTTAATATCAAAGCATCCCAACCCAGTCCAACTCAAGTCCGTAAGTTCTGTACTAGTCCATAA
>NW_022103925.1:5047606-5048375 GCF_000313985.2 Echinops telfairi
GGTGAAACCCCAGTCTTTGAGCTGCTGAGCCTGAGGGTCACAGCCCAATGCATAAGCACTACACCACCATGGCTCTGTTCCCTACTTCTAGTACTTAAACATAGGCAAATGCCTCCGTAGAATAGGCCTCACAGACGTTGGCGGTTCATTTCTCTCTGGGAGCTTGGTCACGTGAGACAAGGCTGTGGTGGTGGCCTGGATGCCAATTTGTTATCTTGGAAGCTTTGTGACGTTTCCAGAATATGCAGTTCCGCTTCTTTGGCTGTGACTGGTGCCACAGCCAGTGCCTCCAGAGGGTCACCAAAGACATGCCGTTCATTTCTCCTCCTAAAGACCCCTCTCGGGGATCCTGGTCCCTCGCCCCCTTGGGGTCTGTGTAGCTCTCAGACGCCTTCAAGCAGACGCCCCGTGTTCTGCTCACTCCTTCTAGTCACCTTCGGGGGGAGCGTTCCTGCTCCGGCGAGCCGCCTACGTCGTCTGCAGCAGAAGTCTGGAATTGATTTTGGTCATTGATGGTGATGTAGAAAATTGTTTCTGTTTCCATACGTGATTTATGGCTTCTCCCATTCTGCTTTTTAAATTCTCTAATGTAGCTCTAGTGGTGTTCTCCTTAGCATTCCCATGATACTCTTCTAGCCTGGTAAAATCACAGTTTTCCCTTATCGGCATCACGAAGATATCATTTGTCTCGGAGGAGTGGATGCGTAAAGAGAATAATGGGTACAAGGGGACAGGTGAGCTCCTTAGAAACAAGGGTGGCGAGACCTAG
>NW_022103925.1:5048883-5051582 GCF_000313985.2 Echinops telfairi
GGCCGTGCGTCAGCAGACTCAGGGCCAGTGAGTTTGAGATACGCAGTCATGGAGCCCCCACGATGAGTAAGGTCAAGGGCATTTTCGTCACCCCCCACCCCCAAAATTCCATCACTGCTCTTGCTCACCTTCCCTGAGCCCCAGTCCAAGAAGGCCACCGAGGAGCTTTGTGCCATGGTGGGATCGCCATTTGCAATATCTAATACACATGGAATGTTTCCCCGTGGTCTCACGTCTATGACTTCTCACACTCAGCGTAATGCTTTTGAAACGCACCCACGCTCTTGCATAAATCAATGGTCCATCCCTGGTCGCTGTGGAGCAGTACTCCGTTGTATTAATGTGGTCTTCCAAGCCGCCTTACCCCCCTTTCAGTTAATGGACATTTGAGCCTCGTAGTGTCGCCACTGTAAGTTGCCAGTGAGTCCGCCCCAACTCTGGGCAACCACGCGTCCTCATCGGACGGTTTCTTAAAGCTGTGATCCTGCGGAAGCTGGTGGCTGTGTCAGGCTGCCAGCACGCCTCCCAGCGGGTTCCAGCTGCCAAACTCTCAGCAAGTGGTCAAGCACTTAACTGCTGGTACCACCAGGACTCCGTGGCGGGCTTCACACTGGTGTCATCAGGGGCCATCACGTAGATTCCAGCCATGGCGATCCCCGGTGCACAACCGAAAAAAACACTGCTGAGCCCACTGTTGAAGCCCCCGTGTCATTCCATTTCATTGAGAGCCTTCCTCTCTCACCAACCCTCCGCTTTACCAAGCACGATGCCCTTCTCCATGGACGGCTCTCTCCTGACCACATGTCCAAAGTGCATGAGACCAATTCTCTCTGCCCTAGCCTCTAAGGAGCTCTCTGGCCATACTTCTTCCAGGACAGATTGGTTTGTCCTTTTAGAAGTCTGGTGTTCCATACAGGTTTTTGCTATTATGAAGCATGATGCTTTGAGCATGTATACAGGTCATTAAATCACTTTGTGTTTGTATTTCTTTTTGGCAAGTCCCTAAGAGTGCAGTGGCTGCTCAGCAGGATAAATGTGCATTTGAAATTAAAATAGATTGCAATACTGTTTCCCAGGACATGGAAAACATCTTGTTATGAGTCCCAATTTGCAGCCCACCCGCCTACAAGTGAAGCATCAAGAGGTGCAGTAACTTGCCCAAGGCTGCCAGAGAAGAGCTACAGAATAGGGACTTGAACCCAAGAACCCCTGTCTTGGAATCTACATCATTGACCACCGTACTACAGTCCCCTGAGGCAAGCCAAGGATATTGCAATATGTAGACATATACCCACACACATATACGTACATGCTTTTGAGATTCATATATATATTTACGTCTTAGGAAATTCATAGCGTGGCTCAAAAAATATTATTGTCTTTTCCATCCTGTTTCCCATGGAGTTTGCTCCAAGACGACATTCCCTCTGGCCCATTTAATTTGGCATCAAGTGTTTTATTGGTCAGACATTCATTTTGTTAACATTTCATCTTATAAAAGTTCAGTGTAATTACAGTGGTTACATTTTTCTCACAAAACTATTTTCACAGTAAAAAAGAAAGAAAGCAACTTGCTAGAACCATTGTACTTAAAGCCAGAAGGGCGTAAAGGTCAGGCACAGCAGTCTGCCCCTCACACAGCGTGTGCTGCATCTTTTCTGTCCAGAGAAGGGGCCGTTGGAAGGTTCCCAGTGGGATGCGCAGCACAGCGTGAAGCCTTACGGGACATCAGGGCTATCCATTGCCCTTCCACCGACACTGCAAAAACAGATATAAGAACCTCATTCGCCTATGTCGGGTCTGGAGCTGTTTTGAGAACCATCAGCCAAGCCCTCATCCAGAAACAGGGCTTTGTTCTGCCCAGCACATTGCCCACAGTTCACGCCAGGTCTGAGTCGAGGTTTTCTGCGTTCTGATCAAGGGAACTTCCCACTCTTCCATTCCAAGGGAGAAGCAGGAGAGAAAAAACTAAATCAAAGAAAAATGTTAAACGGATGTTGTCGTGAGGCGCTGTCCCCCTGGTTCTGACTCATAGCGACCCTGTAAGTAACAGAATGAAGCAGTGCCCGGCCCTGTGCCTGCCTCGCCATTGCCTTTGTGTTGGACCCAATTGTGGCAGCCACTGTGTCGACCCAGTTCCTTGACGGTCTCCCTATGTTGACTCCCCTTCTACATTACCAGGCACGATGTCCTTCTCCAGGGATGGGTCTCTCAGGACATGCCCAAGGTATGGGACACCAAGTCTTGCCATCCTGGCTTCTAAGGAGCCTTCTGGCTGTCCTTCTTCCCAGACGGATCTGCTTATTCTTCTGGCAGGCTGAGGAAGTTTTGATCTTCTTCACCAGCACCGTAATTCAACCGTATCCATTCTTCTTCAGTCTTTCTTATTCGGTGGCCAACTTGACATTATTGTCTTCAAAGGGGATGGGTTGAAAGGGGTCCTCAAATGTTCTACTTACCAAGAGAAAGAAGGTCTGAGACAGAGCAGGAGAAAAAAGAAATATAGAACAAAATTCAAAATCTTTTTTTTTTTAAAAGACCAGTCTGGCAGAGACTGGTAGGACCCTCAAGAAAAGGGTCCTAAGACACCCTTAAAACTTGAAACTAAACCACCCCTGGGATCCCCTCAGTGTTGGCAGGCCTAGAAAATGAATACTAATACCTGAGAGGAACAGACTTCTCAGAACAAGCAACCAGGT
>NW_022103925.1:5052147-5054447 GCF_000313985.2 Echinops telfairi
TGGGAGTAGCCTTCAATTCTGGCTTGGCAAATACATAAAGGCTTCCAAAAGGCAGTGTGGCCATTCATTAAGACCTTCTAGACAGCCTGTGATCTCAGCTCAAAGGAAATTAATATTCTCTTAAGCAAACCCAGGCTCCTTGGTCTGAGCCAGAGCTCTGCCGTGCAGGGGGAGATATTGCTGGTTTATTAAAAAATATATGGAAAGAAGGCAGGGGGCCAAGGCTGATTGTCCTGAAGGGCCATGAGCAGCTCCCTTTGGCCTGGCACGGGAGCCTGGAAGGCTTTGCTCCTCCGTGTGCGCAAGGGATTGCTGTTCTTGGAGGAGGTTCAGGCTTTAAGGGGAAAGATGGGTGCTCCTGGTCAGTGGGTCTGGGCATGAGCCCTGGCAGGGCCACTTTCCAGTGTCTGATCTGGAAGGCGGCTTGTCCCCAGGGGAATCACCTGAGTGAGTCAGCAGACAGCATAGTGGGCCAGAAAGTGAAGTCGGACTCTAATTCCTTGCTTGGCTACTGTGGTGGTTACATACTCTGTTGTCAACTCAAGACTATTAAGAGCGAAGGGGTGGAGGTTAGCCTGTCAATCAGGTCAAAGCTTGATGACCTCATTTGGAGATGCTAAGGAGATAAATAGCTCACTGGAGGTGGGACACTCACTCTCTCGGCAACACATCCCTGTTGACAAGCCACGTGGAGCTATGCTGATGGCAACCAGAGCCTGGGAGCTGGAGGAGCCACGTGGAGATCCACGCCCACACTGAGATGCTTCCACTGCCACTGGATCCACAAGACTTTCTACACATTGGCCTGTGATCTTTCTCCCTGCATTCCTTTCATCATTGCATGCACTGTGTGAGTCTGAAAAGGAATTTATAGACTGGTAACAGACCTATGGGCTAATATCAGACTTATGGAGTTAACATGGACTGGCCTGGGATGTTTTCTTAATGTACAATTGCTCTTTGATATAATAAAGTTCTCTTTAACACACGTACGAGTGTCTATAAATTTGTTTCTCTACCAGGACGAACACAGCTGCTTATCACACTGTGTCCTCTTGGGTCTGTCACTTGCCCTGTCTGACCCTCTGCTTCTTCACCTGGAGGATGAGGTTGTTGATGTGTATGTGGGCACAGTATGGGATGTCAATCATCTCTTTGAACCTAGGAGGGCTTCACTCTCATGGGTTCCAGTTGATCTTACGGGCCCTCGTGATTGTCCTGTGTTTTTGAGCTCTATCAAGGTGACCTCTTGGAACCCCTGCCCCCCCCCAAAAAAAAAGCAGTCCTCATATCCTCCTGAGCTCTCTGTTTTGAATGTAACTGACCCACCAGATGGCATAGTGGTTCACATATTTGGGCTGCTGACCACAAGGTCAGCAGTTTAAAACCACCAGCCTCTCTGTGGGAGAAAGATGAGACTTTCTACTCCCATAACGAGTTACAGTCTTGGAAGCACACAGAGGACAGGTCTACCCTGTCCTGTAGGGTCACTGTGAGTCAGAATGGACTCAATGACAGGGAGCATTTTCTTTGGGAAGTAGATTCCATAAGAAACTACTGTTTTGATCTCTCTCTCTCTCTCCCTTCCTACTCCTCCTCTCTTTCAGGCATGCTGATGGAGCTCTGGTGGACTAGTGGTAACACATTGAGCTCCGAACCATAAGGTCAGCAGTTTGAAACCACCTGCCTCTCTGTAGGAAAAAGAGGAGGTTTTCTACTGCCATAAAAATTTGCAGTCTCAGACTGTAACTCAGACAGTAACACAGTAACTCTCAGACAGGGGACGTTCTGCCCTGTCCTGCAGGGTCACTGTGAGTCAGAACCTACTCGATGGCAGTGGGGTTTGCTTTGTTTTCAGTGATGAGACTAAGACAAGAGTATTACTAGAGAATTGGCTACAGCCGTCCACTGAGTGCAGGGACATGTTCAACAAGGTCTTTCTTTCTTTGTTTTTAATAAACCCACGCGTGTATGAGCTGAAACTCTAGTTTGACTTGCCCTCGGACATGGCACAGGTGCTACAAGTGGTTCATGTGCTCAGCTGCTAACTAAAGGGTGATGGTTCCAGTCCACCCAGAGGTACCTCGGAAGAAAGTCCTGACACTCTATTTCCAAAAAAAATAGTCAATGGGAACCCTAGGGGGCCCGGTTCTACAGTCACCACGAGTCGGAGTTGGCTCTGTGACGGCTGGTTTCATTTGTCTATCATTTGCTTTATTGTTTGTTGTTGGGTGCCGTAGAGAAGATTCCGACCCATCGCGACCCCGGGTACAACGGGATAACACCCTGCCCGTCCCGCG
>NW_022103925.1:5055898-5057199 GCF_000313985.2 Echinops telfairi
GAAGTCGAAGCGCAGCGCGAAGTGGCGAGGGTTCACTGTATTACATTGGATTCTCCAAAAAAGCAAAACCAGTGGCTCGTGTATGCATTCATCTCTAGAAAGAGATTTCTACCAGGAAACGGCTTTCCCAGTTGTGGAAATAGGCCAGGCCAGTCCAATTCAAGTCAGGCTTCTCCTGTCTCTTAGAAGTTGATGGACAGGAAGCAAGATGAGGAAGCAGAGACAGCGAGGGGTACAGGCTGGTGGATGCTGAGGTCCCAAGTTGGCTGAATGAATCCACCACCATTGGCTCCAGGGATTGGCAGGGGACACAACAGGAGATGGAGGAACCAGACCCAAGACCCAGCTCCAGCAGAAGGCAGAGGGCCAAAGAGGACTCCACTCTGCTCGCGCGCTCTCTCTTAAACAAACAGGCTGATAGCACCAAGGAGGTGAGGCTGCCACCTCATTGATAGGTTGGGCTCCGCCCTTACCCTTACCCAGGAGTGTCTAGTTGGCGTCATCCCTAACCACCTCCATAGGTAAGGCCAGAGTTTTAAAATGTTTAGAAAACAGAATAAAAGAGAAGCAGTGCTTATGTCTCACGGTATAAGGAAACAGAGAGCCTTTGAACACGCTTCACCAGCGCAGTGGCCCAGGCACCCGAGAAGGGCTGGTTTGAAAGGGTTGTGCCACAAGGAAATGAGAAAGACCCAAGTTGAGAGATGAGCTCAGAGCGGGTGAGCGTGAGGGCACCAGGAAGGGAGAACGGAATGGGAAAAAGGAAAAGGAATTCTGCTTAGGAACTAGGAGCGGCTGCATCCCGGTCACCAGCAGAAGCTCCACACCCCACAGCCCCTGCACCTCTCTCAGCCCACAAAGTCACTGTAATACGCCCATAGGACAGATGAAGTCATGGGGGTAGGGGGGTGACACAGCAGTCCCAAGTCCCACCACTAGTAGGCGGGCAGTCAGGAGTTGAATGCGGAAGCCTGGCTTCTTTCATGGCAGAAAGAAAGAGATGGGACAGGAAAGAGGTAGGTAGAGGGGAGTCTCAAGGACATGAGGCTGAGCAGGGTGGGGGGCGAGAGACAAAAGACTGACTGAGCACGGTAGCTGAAGACAAAGCGTGTGCATAAGCAAAGGTGGTGAAGCAAGCTGGTGGTGGCCGGCTATCAAAAGATATAGCATCTGGGGTCTTAAAGGCTTGAAGGTAAGCAAGCGGCCATCTAGCTCAGAAGCAACAAAGCCCACATGGAAGAAGCACACCAGCCTGTGTGACCATGAAGTGTCGAAGGGATCAGGTATCAGACGTCAAAGAA
>NW_022103925.1:5058375-5060500 GCF_000313985.2 Echinops telfairi
CGTGCTTAGGAAATAGTAACTATTATATCAAGAAAACGACTGAAAGAAAGAAAGAAAGAAGGAGAGGAAGAAACCAACCTTGACCTACGGTCACCATAGGTGAAGGGGGAAGAGTGTTTCTTGGGGGCATTGAGTTCATCTTAATGACAGTGGACGATTGAGACGGATAACAATCATGGTTGCACGACACAGAGACTATAATTAATGGCACTCAATTATACATGTAGAAATTGTTGAGTTGGTCAATTTTTTGTTGTGTATATTTTTGCCAAAATTGAAAAAAAAATTACATGAATGAACAATGAGTACGGGAAAAAAGAAGATGTTCTAAGATTGATGGTGCTGAAAATTGTACCCCTCTTCTTGATATAGTTGAACTATTGAACTGTATGACATGTGGATGAAGAGCCAATAAAACTGTGTGTCTTATTAAAGACAAAAAACTTCAAATATAAGCGATGGCTAACACCGTCACTCTAAATCATGACCCTGGGAGCTGGCGGATCTGACAGCACCTTAGGACCATGATGTGGGTGTTCATGGCTCTGGGGTTCATGGCCTCCATTGGACTCAACCTCAGTAGCAGCCCTCTCCTCATACCTCTCTCATGCCCAGCTCATGAGAACAGGCTCTGCTCTTGGCACCCAGGAAGCACTTGGGCTTGGGCCAGACCAATAGGAGCTCAGTCCCATCCCCCCAAGAGACAACGATTAATTGAGGAGCTCGCACATGACCAAGGCAGACCGACCATTGCTAATGAGATTCAATGCTGGGATTTTGGTTGGACCTATCCGGCCAGCCCACCATCTGTCAGCCACTTAAACTGTGGTTGCTTGTGAGGGTAGAATGAGGAGACCCTCAGAAGTGTAAGGCCTTTTGACAACCCTCTCCGGTAGACTTTTCTCAGAAGATTACACAAGGATGCGCCCCAAAAAGAAGAAGGAAGAGAGGGAAGGAGGTAGGGAGGTGAGGCGGGATGGAGGGATGGAAGGGAGGAAGAGGAAATCAAGAGAGGCACACACCACAAGGCCTGATGCAGGAGAGAGACCCAGGATGGTGGCGGAACGTGAAGTCACACTGTATCTATACACTCGAGCAGACCAGAGACCTCCAGGTGGAATGTCTTCAGGATCAAAAATGCAGAAAATACTTAATAAGTCTTATTATGGATTTGAGGAGCCCTGGCGGAGTAATGGTTATGGGTTGGGCTGCAGTCCTAAAGACCAGCAGGTCAAAACCACCAGCCACTCCGCAGGAGCAAGACAGGGCTTTCTAGTCCTTTAAAGAGTTACAGTCTTAGAACCCCACTGGGGGCAGTTCGACCCTGTCCTACACAGTTGCTATGAATCAACATTAATTCAATGGCAGTGAGTTCAGTTGTGTGTGTGTGAGTGAGTTTAAATTATGGATTTAATTGTATCCTTTCAAATTTTATATTGAAATGCTGGTTCTTTGCTCTTATGATTTAATGACCGGATCATTTGGCCCTAGGTAGACTCAGATGTTTGTCAAGTTGATTCTAACGCATAGCAACTCAACGTGACTGAGCAGAAGTGCCTCAGGGGGGTCTCCAGGCTCTCATCCTTACAGGAACGTATTCCTAAGTTTTCCTCCTGTGGAGCCACTGGGTGGGTTCGAACTGCGAATCCTTCGTTTAACCATTGCCCCAGCCAGGGCTCCTTGGACCAGGTTACGTAACCACGTCTGAATTAAAAGAAGCCCTCACTCACCCACGGGGGAGGCAGGCATTGTGTGAGGATTCCTAACAAAACCAAGGCCGCCCCCAAGACCACCCAGGGTGACTGACCAGGAGAGACTCAACGAGACCTCCCCCTGAGATGAGCTTTGAGAACGTGAAGGCCTGGCATTTGGCGTGATTGACTTTTGAAAGTATTCTTTTTTGGAATACCATCAAGTCGTATTTACGGTCAAAGTTTACTTATCAAATCAGGCTTCCATGGAACGATCTCTACACAATCCAGGTCCAGGCTAGCGATCACACGTGTCACCCAGTGTCATCATTCTCATCCGCTCCGTCCAGCCCTGCCAGTCCCAGGACTCTGGCGTCTCTGCCCCCTGACCTCCTCGTCTCCAGGTTTACAGAAATTTGGGACCACTTGGCCTC
>NW_022103925.1:5061805-5064458 GCF_000313985.2 Echinops telfairi
TAGTCATCCTGCAGACTGCTTTTTGCTCTGAGCCTTTGGTGCCCTTTTGTTCTGGAAGGGTAGGGACCAAGAGCAGTACATTAGAGGGTCACTTACAGGTACAGACCCAGCTCCTGGTGTGTATGGTGTAGCAGCCCTGGGAAGTGAAGGCATGCCTGAAGAGCAGAGAGTACAGACAGGTGCTTCTGAGAAGCAAGGACTGCAACACTTTTTCTTGCACAGTTTGGGCAGCGAACCACCAGGTCTGTAGTTCGGAACCACCGGCTGCTCCATGGGAGAAAAATGCAGCTGTCTACTCCTCTAAAGAGTTACCATCTTAGGAACCACAGGGGCAGTTCTACTCTGTCCTGCGGGGTCACCATGAGTCAAAATTACCTCCATGGCAGCGTGGTTGTTTTCATCGGGAGAGACAGTCCCTGAACAAGACCATCGCTCTTGGTAAAGTGGACGGGCAGCGAAAAGGAGGAAGGCCCTGGACAAGATGGGGGAACACAGTGGCTGGCCCTGGGGCTCCGGCGTGAGAACGATTGTGAGGATGGGCCAGGGTCCGTGTTGGTCTTTCCTTCTGTTGTACATCGAGTCTCTGGATAGCACCCAACAACAGCAAGAGTGTAACCATGGGCAGACAAATGTTACTCCAACACAGGGGTTCTCAACCTTCCTAACGCCGCAACCCTTTCAGACAGTTCCTCATGTTGTGGTGACCCCACAACCATAACATTATTTTTCTTGCTACTTCATCACTGTCATTTTGCTACTGTGAGGAAGCGTCATGTAAATATCGGATAGGCGGGATGTATTTTCATTGTTACAAATTGAACATCATGAAAGCATAGTGATTCTTCACAAAACAATATGTCATTCTATATTGTGAAATATTTATTTCTAATGACAAATCAATGAAATTTTGTCTTGAAGCATGGTGGAGCATGGGTAGCAGTCTTCACACCAGGTACTCGTAGGTGGGTGTACCTGCATGTGGGCGGACCCACCTGGAGACGGATAGAGGAGCGGTGTCTCAGTTCCTAAGACCATCAGAAATAGGAGTTTTCCGGTGACCCACAGGGTGAGAACTGCTGCTCTAGATCAAACCAAGACGAGAATCGATTGGGAAGCTGGGAGAACACAAAGACTCATCAGGGGATAAAAGTAAATGAAGAAACAAAAACAAAACCGAATTTCCGACATGTCAATTAAAACAAGATCAAGAAGTCTCAGCCTGAGCCCTTCTCTCACACCATGGAGGTCATGACTCGCTCCCTCCCGTCAGCCTTGCACAACAAACCCGTCCCAGGACTTGCCAGCCCCGGGAGCACTGGCTACCGCGAGGGAAGGACTCACCGCTGGTCTTCACGGCCAGCGTGGGAAAGCGAGCGGACCCTGGAGGCGGAGCACGTGTTGAACACGGATGAAAATAAAACAGTAAAAAGAAGGAAAGGGTGACCCGTCGCTAACTTGGAAACAGCAAACAGACCAAAGAAACATCATTCCTGCCTCCCGGGACAACACGACCAAGCAACACAGCTTTGTGGAGACATGGCAATGTGTGGTTTGCTCACCACCAACAACAAAACCCACCACACTGGATGCCAACTCATAGTGACCCTATAGGACAGGCCAGACTGCCTGTGTGGGTTTCTGAGACTCTATAGGAGTAGAAAGCCCTGTCTTTCTCCACATGGAGTGGCTGGTGGGTTTGAACTGCTGACCTGGGCTTGCTAGACATTCAAAACTACGGAGCGTGACTCCGATGAGAGTTCACCTTCAGCATCGACGTCTGAGGTCTTCCAATGACAAGGCCATTCCCTCCTCAGGTGAGGTGGGGGGTCCCCAGACCTCACAGGGAGACAGAGGACAGACACAGCTGCAAAGGCTGTGCCCTCCCTGTGTGAGAGCGAGCTCGGGGGCCACGTTGGATAGAATGAACCAGGCAATAGGCAAGGCTGCCCCTCTAACTAGGCAATGGCCATCGGCTCATGCATTGAGTGTGCCTCCCCCAGAATACATTGCACTCCTAACCTTGTAGCTGTGACCATGACCCTGTTTGAGAATTCTTCTGAGCTGCTACTGAATTGGCCCCCGACACATGGTGACCTGTGCCATATGCAATGAAACCCTGCCTGGTCTTGTGCCACCCCCGTGATCGGTTGGGAGTCAGATAGCTCTGATCCAGATGATTTTCATTGGCTGAGTCTCAGAAGTGGATCACCAGCCTTTTCTTCCTAGTCCCTCTGCATCTGGAAGCTCCACTGAGACGTGCTTCACATCATAGCAAGCCTCCGTGGACAGACACATGGGGGCTGTGTGGGAGATGCTTTGGCTGGGACTCAAACCCACGTCTCCAACGTGGAAGGCCAGAATTCTACCTCTGGACCACTGTTCTCTTTGTTCTGACAGTGAGATGATAATGGGATAGTAGTAGTAATTGTTGTTGTTGTTCTTAGGTACCATTGAATCAGCTCTGAGTCATAGTGACTGAGTTAAAGTTTATTGTGTCAACCTGGCTGATAAACACTGATAATTGAAGGGCAGAGAGACAAATGGCTCAGTGAGTCTCACCTTTCTGGTTCTCGGGTCCCTTGCTCTCTGATGGTCAGACCAGGGTTCAGCTGCCTTAGCCAGTTGCCTGCTTCAGCTGGCAAGCCTCACTTCC
>NW_022103925.1:5065291-5068503 GCF_000313985.2 Echinops telfairi
CGGGCGGTGTTTCATTCTGTTGACGGAACCAGCTCGATGGCACCTAACAACAATTCCACAACAATTCCCAACAGATCCCAATACCGTTGTATGTGCATTGGGAGAAAAGGGACATCCATCCACTCTCCATGGGGGTCCCAACAGAGAGCTTCCAACCCCGGTTCGGATGGTTCTGATCCCCTGGGAGAGTCAGTCTCCAAGGGCTTCCCATGAGTCTGCTCATCATAAGGCACTGATTGGCATTTGTTCCGGAAGTTAAAGGTTGTAGAACAAAGAGGTAGTTTCTCTTCCGGGTCAAAGGGCAGGTTTGCTTGCAGCCTTGATGATAGAAGCTGGGTTTCCTGCCAGGGCAAAGGCGAAGCGAGGTGACTGCTACCTGCCAGGTGTCTCACTTGACCCCTGACTCACCTTCACCCAAAGGTGGCAACAGTCTGCCAGCAGGTGAGTGGGTGCACAAAATGTGGTCGGTACAGGTCATCCCAACCTTACAGCCTATCTGAGTTACGATGAACAGAACGTCCGACCAACAGCCTGCCATTGTTTCCGCTGTCGTACGTCGTACTGTTAGTAACATCCTAATCAATGAAAAAGAGGTGGACACTGTCAAGGACTTCATCAGGCTCGGATTCACAATCGAGGCTCATGGAATCAACTCTCAAGAGCTCAAACAAGTTGCAGTGGGTAAATCTACTGCCCCAAGCCTCTTAAGAGGGTTGAAAAGCAGGGATGTTCCTTTGAGGACAAAGGTGCGCCTGGCCCGGGCCATGGTGTTTCCATCGCCTCCTGTGCACGTGAACGTTGGACACGGAATGAGGAAGACCGAGGAAGAATCAATGCCTTTGAATTGTGGTGCGGGGGAAGACTCTTCGACGGACCACAGACTGCCAAGAGGACAGACAAACCTTATCTTGGAAGAAGTAAGGCCAGCGTGTCCCTGAGAGGCAAGGGCGGCAAGACTTCATGTCACATGCTTTGGCCATGGTGTGAGGAGAGGCCCGTCATGCTTGGTAAAGTGAAGGACAAGCAAAAAGGAGGAAGGCTCACAAGGGTGCTTCCCCTTAAGAGACCGAGAGACCAACAGCGAGCCAGCACTTCACCGGAGCTGGGAAACTGGCCAGACAAAACTACTCCAGCTCCCACGGGCTTTTCCCAGCTCCCACCTTCTTCACGACTACGGCGGCGAGGGGCTGTGCTCGCGATGTGCCTTCCCGTCGGTCTTGATTGGCCGTGACCTCAGGTGGCAGAGTCTGACTGTCCCCTGGAGTCTTTGTAGGTGGTCATCTCTCCGAGAGCAGACTGCCAGCTCTTTCTCCCGTGGAGCAGCCGGGTAGATCTGGGTGACCAGCCTGTCTATTAGCAGCTAGGTGATGACCCCATTGAACCTCTGGCAGCTGAACTGGCAGCTCTGAGTTCCCGGCCTAGCTTTGTCACTGCTGCCTGTGTGGCCTTCGACAGTCACATGGCTCTCCTGGGGGACCCACACCAGCTGACCGGGCCTCAGTGGGGACAGAGGAAATTGTGTTTGTGGATGCTGGCCTCCCATGGCCGTGTCCACCTGCCACCCTTCTCTGATGAAGAGGTCGGGGCCGGAGGGAGACGCAGCTCTGAGCACCAGCCCCTCTCCTCTTGCTGGAGGGGGCTTTTCTTGGAATTAAACCAGGGGCAGAGGGCTCCACACCCCTCAAGCCCAAAACTGCTGGGCCCCTTGAAGGACCTCGGGTGAAATGCCTTCCATTTCCTTCCAGGGAGAAAGGAGGGTGCAAGAACCCCCTTTTGGACCACAGATGGGTAATTGTGCTCACTGCTTCCAAATGTGGAAATGCCAGCTCCGGCCAGCTTTGCGCCGAGATCAAACGGGCAAAACCTGGGCCTCTTCCTAGTGACGTGGGTGTGCGCTTCGCCAGGGCGGAAAAGCTGCTCCTGGAGAAGTGGGCCTGGCAGACTAAGCTGGTGCCCTCCTCCCCTGCTGAGGCAGGCCCAGCCTGAGAACCCCCTGCAGCTCCCCAAAGTGCCCTGTGCTGAGACACACACCCACACAAGGCAGGCGAGGTTTTCCAGGTGCGGTTTCTGGCCATGTGCTGGAGGAGGGAGGCCAGGCTGATGCCCTCGTGTATCGACGGCTGTTGGTTTCAGAAATGAAGGCAGTAGCTGACCAGGAGAAAGGAAGTGTGAAGAAGTGGCGCCTTCGGGTGAAGGTGTGGGCGGAAGGTTGACTGTCCATGGACAGCCAGAAGAACTAGCATGTCTGTCTTGGGGGAATTACAGGCGGAAGGATCCTTAGACGTGAGGGTGATAAGAGGTACTTTGGACATGGCGTCAGGAGATGGACATCAGTCCCTGGACAAGGGCATCAGAGTTGGTGAGGGTCTTTGAGAAAGAGGAAGGCCCTGTATGAGATGGATGGACACAGTGGTTGCACAAACGTGCCTCCTTGTGTTAAGCTGGCCCGGTGTCTTTCTGCTTGACAGGGGACTGATATGAGATGGAATCAACTGAACAGCTTCATGTGGATGAGGGTCTGGGGGTCGGGCCCTCTGGTGAAACTCTCCCGGATGTGCGATGAGAGTGGGCTCCCAAAGTCAATGCCGTTATCAGTAAGTCATCCAGTCTTGGCTTGACGGTGACTGTGATACGGGAAGCACTTCGATCCCAGCAGGGTCTGTCTTCATAGTGGGCAGATTCAGCAGAGCTTCTAGACAAGAGGGGGAGCGTGCAGAAGACTCCCCGACCGCAGAGGGATGCCGCGCAAGTTCTCCCCCAAAAGCGTGTTGAGGATTTGCCGATGCTGGGGATGAGCTGGTGGCACTAGGGGCACTTGGGGGCTGGCAATGGCATCCTGGAAAGCCAGCAGGAGGGAAATGAGATGACAAAAGTCCTGCCTGCTCACAGGCTCAACAGGTTAATGGGGTCCAAGGCCCTGGTGCTGGCTGGTAGGGAAATTAATTGGCTCCAGCGCCTGCCTCTCATAAGAAGGTGCTTCAGATACACGCTGTGGTTCTGCTCTAAACATACTGGTGTTGGGGGGCGTGAGGACTTCTCCTTCCCTCTGCCCCTCCATCCATCCACCAACTCATCCATGCTTCTGGCCATCCATCCATTTATCCAACCACCCACCAACTCATCCATCAATCCATCCATCCATCCGTCCAATCATCTACCAACTATCAACTCATCTATCCACCCATCCATCCGCACCAACACACTCATCCACC
>NW_022103925.1:5069245-5073589 GCF_000313985.2 Echinops telfairi
ATCCATATTATTGTCCTACTAAGTGGTATCCAGCAACCCTTGGGAGTCTGGGAACTGCAGATTTTAACCTTCCATTTACTCTGAGACAGCAGGTGGTGGAGCTCAAGGGAGGAAGTGGGAAGAGACACTGTCTGTTGACAGTGTCCAGGACGACAATGGCACAGAATGGGGGCTGTCTGTATTCCTCAGCTATTGCCGTGTAACACGTTGTTCTCCGGTGCCATCCAGTCAGCTCCGACTCATGGTGACCCCATGCATGACGGAACAAGACACTTCGTCCTGCGCCATCCCCCAATTGTTCCTGTGCTTGATCCCTTTGCTGCAGCCATGATGTCCATCCATCTCCTTGAGGATAGTCCTCTTTTTCCCTGCCCCTCTACTTCCCCGAGCATCAGGTTTTTCTCCAGGTCTCTCCTAACAACATGTCCAAAGTACGTAAGCCAAAGTCTCCCGATCCTTGCCTCTAGGGAGTACTCTGGCCATCCTTCTTCCAAGACAGATCTGTTGGTTGTTTGGGAGTTCAAGATACGTTCAATAGTCTTCTCCAGCACCGCAATCCAAACGCATCAATTCTGCTCCGGTCTTCTTTAGTAAGTTTTCAATGTTCACAAGCACTTGAGACTTTTGAGAATACCGTGGCTGGGGTCAGGCACACCCCAGTCCTCAAAGTGACATCCTTGCTTGTACAGCACCTTTGCCCAATGCAGCTCCCCTTTTGAGCTCTCTCTTTTTTTATTTTTGCTTTTTTCCTTTTTTTTTTTTCTAGCATTTTATTAGGAGCTCTTACAAATATTTCTGAAACCCATAGTTCCATTAGATCAAGCAAAATTATACCATTGCCATCATCATCATTTTCAAGACATTTTTGTTCTTCTTGAACTCTTTGATATCAGTTCTCCTTTGTCCCCTCCCTCCTCCACCCTGCCACCCCCATGGACCCTTCATATATTATATTATTATTATTATTACTATTTCATTTTTATTTTTTGCCATATCTTACACCATTCAATGTATCCATTCACCTACAATTCTGTTGGTCATTCCCCTAAGTGGGGTTATACATTCATCATTGCTATAAGTTTTCCCTCCGCCCCTTCCCATGCCCTCAGGGAATCATTATTTCCATTACTGTTTCTGGGGGTGGTTATCTATCTTGGATGTCATGCACCGAAAGATCTTGATTGTGCAAGTTTACATAGGCAGCTCTAGCAAGATCAGTGAGGCAAAACAAAGGCCATAGTTAGTTTCCTCCCTGGGGGGAGGAAATATTAAAGAACTAGAGGATAGGTATGTGTTTTATCAGTGCTGTACTTCACTGATACATCATCCCTTCCGGGTGTCCCTTTTGATCTCTTGACTGCTGCTTCCGTGACAATTGATTGTGGATCCAAGAAAGACAAAAATCCTTGATCCCGTCAATGTTTTCTCCATTAGTCATGATTTGCCCATTGGTCCAGTTATGAGGAACTGGGTCTTCTTCACGTTGAGTCATAATCCATACCACGGGCTGCAGTCCTCGGTCTTCATCCGCACGGGCTCCAAGCCCTGCGCACAGTCAGCAAGCAGGGTTGTGTCACCTGTATACCGAAGGTTGTTACTAAGCCTTCCTCCGATCGATCGTGATGCCAGACACCTCTTCATGTCATCCAGCTTCTCTGCTGCATTTCCTGCAGATCACCCAACCAAGGTCGCAGCAGGGCATTGACAGAGCTTCAGGCTGGGTGCAGAAGAGGACCCAGAACAAGAGCGACCGTTGATGTGTAACATAGGACCCCCAAATTGGTGGCTTGAAGCATCTCAGTGTTTTATGGATGGAATGGTGTCCCCAAATACATGTGTTGTAAATCGTAGCCCCAAATACCTGTGAATGTAACCCCCTTGGAAATGGGATGTCCTTGCGATGTTCATAAATCTTATCAGTATGGGCTGTGTCATAAGTCCATCACTTTTGACATACAAGTAGTCCTCAGCTTACAGCAGGGCTCCCTTGTGACAGCTCCACTGGAAATAGGTTCGGACATAAAGTCAAGCACCCCTTTAGTTTTCCCCTTGAGTTTTCATCATGATACCTTTTTACTAACAATATCTTTATTTTTAATAAGGAAGCTCTGGTGGAGCTGTGGGTCAGTCAGTCCTGGGGTTGCTAACTGAGAAAGTGGTGGTTTAAACCCACCAGCCACTCTGAGGGAGAAAGATAAAGCTGTCTCTCAAAAGTTGGAACCCGTGAGCCAATCTGAGGAAGAACATGTGGTATTTGGCTTTCCTAAAAATCTGTGCCTGACTTGAGCTATGGTATTTTCAATAGCCTCATATGCATGTGAAAATTGGACATTGAATAAGGAAGACCAAAGAAGGATGGAAGCATTTGCATCGTGGTGCTGGTGAAGAATATTGAAAATAGCTTGAGTTGCCAAAACAACTAACAAATCTGTCTTGGAAGAAGTACAGCCAGAATGTGCCTTAGTGGCAAGGATGGAGAGGCTTCTGAGTTAGTTACTTTATTGTGCCAACCTGGCCAATAAAAACATGTGGGGTTCATTGAAGGGTAGAGAGATAAATGGGTTGGTGAGCCTCACCTTCCTAGTTCTCGGGTCTCTTGCTCTCTGATGGTCAGACCAGGGTGCAACTGCCTTAGCCAGTTCCCTGCTTCAGCTGGCAAGGCTCACTTCCTGCAAGACATCCCCGAAGAGAAGCCACATGGAACTACCCCGATGCAGCCCTGGGTGCTGGAGCAGCCGCGTGGAGACCCCTGCCAGCGCTGAGATGCTTACACATTCACTGATTCGACTTTCCTCCTGCAGTCGGAGTCATTGTGTGTGTTTTGTGAGATGGAGGAGGACTTTGTGGATTGGTGTTGGACATATGGGTTAATGGGTTAATGTTGGACTTGTGGGCTTGGGCAGCACTGGGTTGCGGTGTTTTCTTGATGGCACTTACCCTTTATATCAAACTCTCTCTCATCCATATGAGTTTCTGTGGATTTGTTTCTCTAGAGTACCCAGACTAATACAGCTTCCATGTTGCATATTTTGGACGTGTTGTCAAGAGAGGCCAGTCCCTGGAGAAGGACATCATGCTTGGTGAAGTAGAGAAAGACCTTCCATAAGATGGGTTGACACGGTGGCTGCATCGACGGGCTTAAGCATAAGAACAACTGTTAGAATGGTGTCGTATGGGGCTTATTTTGTTCTGTTGTGCTTAAGGTCACTATCAGTCCAAACCAACCCAATCGCACCTAGCAACCACACCAACAACAAAGACGCAAAGTCCATAACCCTGTGAGACAGTCATACTCCATCCTATGAGGTCGGGAGGACTCAAACTTGACTCAATGACAGTGGGTTTACCTCATTTGAGTATCTTTATAGATCAGGTCCATATTTGTCATTGGTGGTGGGAAACATTCCGTATAAACTTATAGATACACTTCAATACATTCACAAATCATAAAAAAATATCACTGCAACAATGAAGGCTTTGTCGGTTGTGGCAATAGCTCTATGTGTGGAAGGTTCTGGATCCTCCAGATTACCCCTGGGAGTCGAGATGGTGTTTCTATCAGAAAGTGAGTGACAGTCCCCGTGTGGTCCTTCTCCTCGTTTCTCTGTGCACCTTGCTGCTTCTAGACTCCACCTGTCCACTGTAGCAAAGCGGTCAGCGCGTAGGTCCTGTTTTCAAGCTGCTAAACGCCCTGATTTAATTTAGACCTATCTCCAACTAACTGTCTCACTGAAATAACGACACCTTCTCTCCTTATCCTTCTTCCCTGTTTCCCCTTTCTTCGGAATCATCTCATTCCTTTTCCAAATCTGTTCCGTCCTGATTGGTCGGTTCCCCTTCTTCTTGATCTAGGAGCTGTTCTGCATCAGTAATCAAAAACCAAACTCACTGCCATCAAGCGGATGCCGACTCATAGCGGCCCTACAGGACAGGGCCGAACGGCTCCTGTGAGTTTTTGAGACTGTAAGTCTTTAGGGGGTTACCCTTGTGGATCAGTCAGGGGTTTCAAAGTACTGACCTTGTGGATCCCAGGCCATCAGGGAAGCCCGCTACTGTTTGGAAGGACTCTCTCAGTAAAATCAAGTTCTGAATGCTGTGTTTTTGCTCTGTGGATGGTTTTTCCACTAGGTCTTCCACCCTACTTTCCTGATCAAATCCTAGGAGTTGTGTTCGCCTAGCTCAGCCATCTTTCCCTGCATGCATTTCCCATCACTTCCTCCCAGGAAGAGGCAATGTGCCGGTTACACTGGTGGTCATCTGTGTGGTTCATCCTAACACAAATATGCCATAAATTTTGGCACAGTCTGTATAAATAAATTACATATATACACATATATATATATA
>NW_022103925.1:5074459-5083021 GCF_000313985.2 Echinops telfairi
CTGGAGCTGGGGACTGGCAGTTGGTGACCTGCCTTGTGATTGGCTGCTGTGCTGACATAGCCTAGCTCTCTCTACAAATAGCGGAAGATCGAAATGTCTAGAGAACCCTGTCTAACACACTTGCTTCTCAACAAGTGTGCTGCAGGGCCATCCAACGGGGTGTGTCGTTGGATCTCTTGACTGCCACCTCACGGGAACTGCAGAACAGGGGCTGGAAGGAGAAAAGCGCCTTCCCCGGACCAGACAGGGTGGGCTTTCCTCTAGAGCTGGAGTTCTGAAATGTGGGGAAATGAATTCCTCTTGGTTAAAGACGCCTGCTTGCGGCTTCTCTGTCACAGCAGCTCCAGATAATTAAGAATTCTTGGGGGGTGTCCCTCCTTGGAAATGGGGTTGTCTTTGCTAAGTTCAGTTGGCCACATCTGAGTAGGGTGGTGTGATACATAGGACAACTTGTCTGGGCCAGGATTCTCAGTGGTTTGGCCTCCCAATCCCCCACGATATGATCTAACATCATGTCAGCAACTGCAAAATGGATCTGCCACGGGCAGCCAAGCAGTTGTGGGAGGACTGGGGTGGCGTGCATCCACCTTACCCAGGTCACAGCCCCGATGCCATTTCCTCCGGGTGTGGCCTACTTCCTATATAAGTAGACTCCATGGAGAGCTTGTTTGCTTCTTACTGATCCGGATCCTGCATCTGGCTCATCGATCCCAGTTCTTGGGATTTTAGCCAATGGTCCGCCATATTGCCTGCTGACCTGGGAGCCATCAGCGGCCTGTCATCATCTTACCTGCCAACCTTGGATTCCTGGGACTCTGTAGCCACACAGAGTCCTCTACCTCTGCATCCAGTGACCTGTGGTCTTCCTGCCTCCTGGTTCGTCAGCACCCACAGCCATGTGAGTCAGGAGAAGCCTCCAGGTTAACATCTAACGCATGGACTCGAACCAGATGGGACTTACCCACTTCTACTATTGTGTGTGCCATTTTACACACACACACACACACACACACACACACACACACACACACACACACACCGGTTTTGCTTCTTTAGCGAACCCAGCCTAACACAGGCAGGTTCTAAATCTAATTATTTCTGAGTTACAAATAGACACAGAGACCAGGGTCCACTTGAAAATTCCCTCTTGATCGTTGACAGCACTCGGGCCCTCAGGGCCTGGTGGACAGAAAGTCCCTGCCTTTCAGTTCTTGGCCTCCTCCACGCGGGACTCAGAGGGTGCACGCTGATGAGACAGCAACAGAGAGGATCCGCTAGCACAACGGAAAGCTCTGTCATTAATAGCCTAACCACTATGTCGCCCTCCTTCTCCCTAAACTCCAGATTCCTTCTCCTGCCCATGGTGCACCTCGGGCCTGCCGTTAGGGATGGCTCACCTTCCTGATAGCGTGGAAGAGCAGCTTCATGATTGTCAGCCTGGGTCACCAACCCCCAGAAACGAATTTATAACCACCTCCTCTCCCTCCTCTCCCTCCTCCCGCCGCCCTGAACGTTCAGAATGCCTAAACTCAAAACTCACTGCATCAAGTCGATGCCGGCTCATAGCAACCCTATAGGGCAGGATAGGACTGTGTCTCAGGTTTCTGAAACGGTAACTGCTATTGGGAGTACCAAGCCCTATCTTTCTCCAGAGGAGCGGCTGGTGGTTCCTTCAGATCCCAGCCCAACGTGTGCCCACTTCTGTCGTTTTAATTGAGATAGATGCACTTGGGGGAGACACAAAAGCATGAGTCAGTTCTGACCCACAGCGACCCTCGGCACCACAGAAGGAGCACAACTAGGTCCAGCCCCTGTGCTGAGCCCATCCTAGGAGCCACCATGTCCGTCCATCTCATAGAGGGCCTTCCTCTTGTTCACTGCCCCTCTGCTTTACCAAGCAGGATGTCCTTGTCCAGGGACTGGTCTCTCCCGACAACATGTCTAACGTCCATGAGACGGAGTCTTGCCACCCTTGCCTCTAAGGGGCGTTCTGGCCGTCCTTCATCCAAGACAGATGGATTTGTCCTTTAGCAGTCCACGGCGCTTGCCCCTGTCGGCAGCAGAACACAATGCTGCCGGTCCTGCATCAGCCTCACGACTGTTATGTGTGAGCCCATTGTTGAAGCCACTGGGTCGGTCCATCCCACTGAGGGTCTTCCACGATGTCCTTCTTCAGGGACGGGTTTTCCTGAGAACGTGTCCAAAGCATGTGGGACAAAGTCTCACCACCCTTGGCTCTGAGGACCGTTCTGGCTGGACTTCCACCGAGACAGGTTCCTGTGCTCGCTGGCAGCCCGTGGTCCTTTTAATCACCCTCCAAGAAGAGCCGGTGCGTTTGGATCACGATGTGGAAGGACCCCACACACAGTCGGAGCCCGTAAATGTTTCCTGCGTGCATTGTGGAAAAATGACTTTTCCAAGGTTACCCAGTGGTCAGATCTTGAGTCTGGACCCCTCGCTATTGATTATAAGACCTTTTATCCATGTCTCCATACCAGCATCCACTTCATTAGTCTGAACTCCACACACGACAAAGTCTCCACGTGCTGTCCCCCTTTTTTTTTTTAAGTGAGCCATGCAATTTTTTTTTCAACTTTTATTTTATTTTTTGGTTTTGTTTTTTTTATATATATAATTTTATTGGGGGCTCGGACAACTCTTATCAAAATCCATACATCAATGGAATCAGGCGTGTTTGTACATCTGTTGTCTTCATTCTTTTCTAGACGTTTCCTTTCTATTGAGCCCTTGGCTTCAGCTCTATTGTTGTGCTGTTCTATTCTGTACCACGGAGGTCAGCTTGTTGTTTTCTCAAATCTGAAAGGGTTAAGGTAGGGATAGAGTGACTCACTCACATCCTAGTGGGGATTCATTTCATCAGCTTCACTTGGGGTTGTTTTGGGATATTCTCTCTCTCTCTCTCTCTCTCTCTCTCTCTCTCTCTCTCTCTCTCTCTCTCTCTCTCACATACACACCTGCTCTCACCCTCACTTTCTCAAAACTTTGCTCGGCTCTACTCCGAATTTGAATCTGGGCCGAGGGCAAGGAATGGATCATGGTTTGAATGATTGAATGATGAAGGGTGGGGGGAAGATGAGGCTGCCGGTCCCCAGGAAGATTTACAAACTCAGGAACCCAATGGGTGGGGGTGCGGGGACATTGAGCTGCCTCAGAATGGACTGTCTGACAGTGAGTTTGCTCAGGAGTTTTTTAAGGATGGAGAGCTGGAGGGGGGTGCGACTTGTCTTGTTGCGGGCTATGCATTGAGCTGCTAAGTACAGGTTCACTCAGTTCAAACCCAGCAGCTGCTCGGCAGGAGAAAGACGAGGCTGTCTATTCCTGTAAAGAGTTCCGGCCTCAGGAAACCTGTGAAAGCAGCTCTACCCTGGCATCAAATCGGGACCTGCTGGATGGCGGTGGCTTTGGAGCTTGTGACCGCTCAGGTTGAAACAGATTGAGACAGGGTGAGAACCTCAGAAACAGGGTGAGACAGGATGACTTTTGAAGGAAGATCCTCGGGCATCCTTAGCCCACAGTGAACCCCAGCTGTGCACAACAACACAACCCCTGTTCCACAACAATCACACCTTCCTCCCAAAGCACTCTTGAGAAACAACCAACTCACATGACCACAGGCTCCGCAAACGTCCACAGGGGGGGGCTTTGTGAGCCTGAAAGAGGCCAAGATGTCAGAGCCAAAAGTTTTGAACAAAACCTACCCATGGGACTTGGGCTCCTCAAAGATCCCCAAGTGCAGCAGCTGCCCAAGGACCAGCAGGCTGGGGTGTGTCTGAGGGCCCCCTTTACCATGGAGTGCAAGATGCTCAGAGAGTACATCTACGAGGGTGCCAAGTTCAACACACGTGCAAAGAGATGCTGCAGAGCGAGGTCTCCCTGGGCCTGCCCATCCTCCCCTTCTCCATCGAGTGCAAGAACTGCTGGGTGGAGATCTCCTTCAAGACAGACCCCAGGAAGCAACGAAGCCCACATGGAAGAAGCACACCGGCCAGTGTGATCACGAGGTGTCAATGAGATCAGGTATCCTAAAGTTCAAAAATGAGGAATCAAATTGACGTGAAGGAACATAGACAACGTGGAGACCCAAGACCCACCTGTAAAATAATTGGACAGTCCCTCATGACACATAACTATGCTCTTTCTTTAGTATTTCCTCCCCCTGCTGTTAGGGTCTGAGCTAGTTAATTGTGCCAGCCTGGCCGATAATCACATGTGGGGCTGGTTGAAAGGCAGAGGGATAAATGGGTGGTGAAGCCTCGCCTTTCCAGTTCTCGGGTCTCTTGTTTTGTGATGGTTGCATCGGGTGCAGCTGCCTTAGCAGTTCCCTGCTTCAGCTTGCAAGATTGACTTCCTACAAGACATTCCCAAGGAGAAGCCACGTGGACCTATCCCGATGCAGCCCTGGGTGCTGGAGCAGTCGTGTGGAGACCCCTGCCAGTGCTGAGATGCTTACACGTTCACTGACTCAGCTTTCCTCCTGCAGTCGGCATCATTGCCTCTGTTTTGTGAGGTGGAGGACTTTGTGGACTGGTGTTGGGTTAATGGGTTAATGTTGGACTTGTGGGCTTGGGCAGCACTGGGTTGGGATGTTTTCGTGATGCACATTTTCTTTACATAAAACTCTCTCTTATACATGAGTTGCTGTGGATTTGTTTCTCCAAAGTACCTAGACTAATACATTAAGACTAATACAGGGTCCTAGTTTTACCTCATCAATCTTGTTAGACCTGTGTATGTTCATTTGCATAATTAAGATCATTCAATACATGAAATCCACAATAGATATAACCTTCAGAAATAGTAATGGGAGTAATGATTCCCTGAGAGTACAGGAAGAGTGGGGGTAGGGGGGAGCCAATAGCAATGACGACTATATAACCCCACTCAGGGAAACAAATACCAGATTTGTAGGTGAACGGATACTTTGGAAGGTATAAGATATGGCAAAATAATAATATATAATAATAATAAGGGTTCCTAGGGGGGCAGGGTGGGGGAGAGAGGGGATAAAGGGGAGCTGCTATCAAAGAGTTCAAGAAGAAAGAAAATGTTTTGAAAATGATGGTGGCAGCAATTGTACAATTATACTTGATCTAATTGAATAATGGGTTGTTATAATATCTGTAAGAGATCCCAATAAAATTTTAAAGAGAGAGAGAGAGAGACAGATCCCAGGGACAGCGGCTGCACAGTGGAGCGTGGAGCCACGTGGAACTTCCAGGCCTAATGACTGGGAATTGGTGGTCCCCATGCTCGTGGTCACCCGCCTCTCAGCCAGTGTGTCTGCAGGCCTGCCGGCCTGTATCTCCTGGCCCCCTACCCTCGGCCCATTGAACACATAACAAACAGTTATCCTTTTTCTTTTTTTTTTAAGTCTACAGGAGGAAGAGTCTGCACAAGGGGAACATTCCTTTGACTTAACTGCGATTGGAGGTCCTTTCGTCCATCTCACCAAAACGATTCTTTGGAAACTTCCTCTGGGCCAGTCACCCACAGGGTCCTCGACAGCGGGGTGCTAAAGCACCCTCTGGTGTAGAACCGGGGAATTACAACTAATCGCTCCTCAAACTGCCACGGGGCACAGGGCTCCCTGCTAGCGCAGAGAAGTGCGCGCTTGGCAAAGCACCTTTCCCCCAAGGCTCCTCCTTTTTCCGTCTTACCGCAAACGCATCAATACCCCAATTACAGTGCAGGGAAAGGGAGCCCTGACGTCAGGATGACGGGAGGAGCGGGAAGTGGCTGTAGAGTGGTCTCTGGGGTGATGATCCATGCTAACAGGCAGGCAGTTCCTCTCCCACGCTGTCAGCAGGACGAGCCAGCCTTCCTGGTCCAGCTGCGGCCTCACCGTGGGCTGAGGAATCCGGGGTTTCCGGGGAGAGAGGAAGACTCGGTAGGAATAGTGGGTGGGGCTGGGTCGCATGGAAGGAGCCTGAATGGAGCAGACCTTTTTGCTTTGAGAATGTAAGGAATTCGGTGGAGAGATTTTTTTTTTTGGAGAGGAGTTGACATATTTTAAAGGGACCGGCGATTTGGCAGACTTGGCTACCGCAGTTGAGAAGTACTAGTGGCTACAGCTCAAGAAGGGTCCCTCACTCCCACCCCCGTGTTCCCAAAGGCCAAGTGGCCCTGGAAGTTTTACTGGCTCCATCCTGGAGGTTGACGTTCATGGATGACTCAGGGTGACACTGTGTGTGGAGGAAAACCGCACTCCCTGAGGCTTCAGGGTTATGACCTTCAGAAGCAAATCCCCAGGCCTTTGCTGTAAGGTACCTCCGGGTGGGCTCAACCTACCCACCTTTCAACTTGCAATCGGAGAGCCAACAGTTGATGGTGAGAGCCGAAGATTCCCTTGTGGAACCACATAGGAAATAAGTCTCTAGAGAACGCTCTCTATCCACAAGTGAGGGATGAGAGGAATGTGGTTACTAGTATCCACGAACTTGAGCAGGTGAAACGCTGTCAGTAGATCCCCCCACGATGTAGGCTGGCCCTGATCTCCTTTCCTAACTTGTCTGTATCTTTGGTTTGTATTGTCCTGTGTGGTTGTGGCTGGACCATATTAGGGCGTATCTCAGGGGTGCCATGTCATCGGAGATCACCCTCTTGAAGTTGTGTTCTATGTTTTTTCCATTCCAGGATCAATAAACCCATAGAGACAGCAAGTAGAATAAGGGTTTGGGGAGGGGGGATTTGGGGGGCGTTCCATGGTATAGGGGAGAGGGGGTGAAGGGGAGACGATATCAAGGGGTAGAAAAAGAATGTTTGGAAACTGATCATGGTAGCCATTGTACAATGCTGTTTGATGCGATTAAACTATGGAATGATATATCTATTATTTTTTTAAATAAGTAATAAAATAAAACCAAAAGAAAGAAAGAAAGATGAGCCATTTGCATCACCAGGGCTGTGGTCATGGGCTCCGGGGGGAAATGCCTGCTTGAACCACCCCACAGGGTAGAAGGCTCTCTCCTGCCAGCTGGGGAGCTCAGTGAGGAGCCCAGCTTGGGATGGAAGGCAAGGAATTTCCTATCAACTCAGAGCTTCTTACCACAGGGCGCAGGGCATGGACGCTGAGACTGTGTGTGAGTCCAGATAGACTAGAGAAACAAATTCATAAACACGCACGTGTCTAAGAAAGAGCTTTATATAAAAGAGCAGTTGTATATTAAGAAAACATCCCAGTCCAGTCCAGATCAAGTCCATAAGTCCGATACTAGCCCATATGTCCGATACCAGCCTATGAATTCCTCTTGCAACACATGCAATGACAATGAGTGCAGGAAGATCACAGGCCAGTGGGTAGAAACTCTTGTGGATCCAGTGGCGGTGGAAGCATCTCAGTGCTGGCGTGGGTCTTCACATGGCTCCTCCAGCTACAGGGCTCTGGCTCCATCAGCGTAGCTCCATGTGGCTTGTCAACAGGAATGTCTCACAGAGAAAGAGTGTGTGCCCTGCCTCCAGGAAGACAGAAGTTCCCAGAATCCTCAGGAGAAGGCTGTGCCCACACAGAGGCTTTATTGGCTGAGGCCTGATTGACAGGCTAGACCCCACCCCTTCTCAAGTTGACAGGAGATTCTATAACTGACACAGACCTTTAGCGAGACTTCAGAACAGTCCTTGTCGTTTTGTTTGGCTTTGTTTTGTATGTGTTTCTCTGTATGAAATTGAGAATAGGTACATCTTTAGAGGCAGTGACTAGATTCGCAGTTTCTTAGGGGTGTGGCAGGTGTGTTGGGGGACAGGGGGAGGTCACAGTAATGAGTACAAGAAAGAGGTGGTAAATGAACAACTTTGTAAAATGGCATTAGACCCCCAAACTGTTGCTATCATTGCTGCCATTGAGTCAGTTCCGACTCATAGTGACCCTCTCTCTGTGCAACAGAACAAGATACCGCCCAGCCCTGCGCCGTCCTCACAACAGTTCCCGTGTTTGAGCCCAGCAATGCAGCCACCGTGTCAACCCAAATTGTCAACGGCCCGGCTACTTTAGCAAGCATGATGTCCTTTTCCTGGGACTGGAAATTGTGTGCTATGGGAATTTTCTGTCCAAAGAACTGTTCACATGAAAGGAACCAGAGAAAACACATAGTCACCAGGAACGTGACTGCTGGCTTAAGCACAAGCAGGGAGGGAGGGAGAGAGATGTGAGAGAGAGGAATGAATTTTGGTGGCAGGGGTGGGAGTGGGTGGGAGATGGAAATGGTGGTGAATTGCCGTTGAAATGAGTCCAGCTCAGGGCGTGCCCCACAAGCACCACGTGTAGCAAGACAAAACCCTGCCCCAGTACCTGACCGTTGCCACCTCCGCCACTGTGCTTGACTCCATTGTCCAGGCTCTCCCGGGTCATTCCGCCTCTCCACAGGGACCTCTCCTTTTCCAGTCGGAACCATAGCTCTTGCTGCCCCTGACGCTGGAGTCTGTTCCAACCCAGACAATGGGGTTCTCCCGGCTGTACCCCGGGAGGGTGGCTCAGAGGCAGGCCGCGTCTCTTGCTGTGGAACTGAATTGTCGGCACCTCCCAGCTATCCTCAGGGAAGCAGGCGG
>NW_022103925.1:5083959-5086511 GCF_000313985.2 Echinops telfairi
GCGACACACACACAATCACACAATGTCAGGGGGCACTGTGCACCATGGGCTTTGTGGGGCCCATCCTACTGAGCAGTTTCCCAGCCTTTCTTCCAAAGTACATCCAGGGACTTGGCTTGTCCATCTCTGTGCTGAGCAAGGTCCGCAGGGGCAGGAAGCTAAAGGCCAGGGATGAGAAAACCTGAAGTCCATCAGGGAGCTCCAAGTTGTCTACTTTTTCTTTTCCGTTTCTTAACATGAGCATTCACTCTGCCTAAAAAAACAAAATTATTTGTTTGGCTTCCAGCAGAGAAACAAGATCTGAAAGAGTCCGAGCAAATCATTTCACTACTCCTACCTTGGGGCACATAATCATACCGTTTCTTTCTCCCAACAGTTTTATTGGCAGATAATGCACATATATATTTCAACAGTTCAATCACATCACGAAGAGTTTTTCAGTCCTCACCACAATCCGTTCCATAGCATGTTCTTCAATCTTGTTCACATCATCATGAGCTCCCCATCTCCCTCCAACCTCCCCTGCCGTACCCGCTGGAAACATTCATCCAGTAACTGTCTCTATAGATTTACGTATCCTGGATTTTATATACAGGAAAACATTAAAAATCAAACAAGCAAAAAAAAACTAGAATGACAAAGTAAAACATAAAAACTTCAATCAGAAAGGAAGCAGAAAATATTAAAAACTAAAACAAATGACAATGGATCATAAGGGAGATCACATGGTAGGGGGCTAAATCTTAGCCTCACTGCATCTGCCACAACCTGTTTTCCAAGGCAGCCTGCACGTTGGCGAGGCTCACTTCCCAGGCCACGGCCAGGGGGGTTCCCAGGGGCTTCATCCATGTGGATCTCCCTTTCTCTGTTGTTTTTAACTGAAGTAGCTTTAAAATGGGACACAGCGGCTGCAACAGTGGGCCCAAACATAGGAACAATGGCGAGGGTGGTGCAGGACTGGATGGCGTGTAGTTCTGTGGTGCATGGAGCTGCTCCCCATCACCTAACAACAACCACACACACACACACACACACACACACACACACGGATCCCTGGTGACACTGTGGGCGAGGCAATGGGCTATTAACCACATGATTGGACATTCAAACCATCAGCCGTTCCACAGGAGAAAAAGGAGGTCGGCTGCTCCCGTAATGACTTATAGCCTCAGAAACCCCATGTAGAGCAGCAGTGTGTCAGAATCAACTGAATGGTAGTGGTTATATCTATACAAGGGGATAACACCCCCCCAAAAAAAATGGAATTGCGCTGGGAGGAGGGAAGCTTTTGTAGTATGCATTTCCCCCCACTAGGGGAGCATTGAGCAACTTGCTCTGAGTTAGTGCACCCAGTGGTGTCACCTGGGAAGGTTCTCTGTGGTCACAGTGAATGTTTTTATAAAAGCAGGTTTGCTCAAACCTTGTTTTTTGTGATGGCCAATTTAAGAGAACGGTGTGAGGTTGTGAAATTTTGTTTCCTGCTCAGGAAAAATGCCACAGAAACTGTTGCGATGTTAAAAACAGCTTACAAGGGCAGCACTATGAGAAACGTTCAAGTGAATAAGTGGTTTTCTCATTCCCAAAAAGGTGAAATGTTGACTGATGACAACCTTGTTCTGGATGACCATCAACTTCCCGAACTAATGAAAATGCCCAATCATAGTGCATTTGGAGTTCGTTCCACCAGGTAGAACTGTCAATCAAGCTTTCTGTTTAGAGGCTCTGAAACATAACAATGTGCAACAAAAAAGGCCTGGTTTGTGGCAGACAGGGGACTGGTTTTTGCTACCATGACAATGCACCTGCTCATGCAGCCATCTCAGTGTGCCAGTTTTGGGCAAAAACCAGGATGCCTCTCTTGCCCCGTGCACCTTACTCGTCTGATGTCACTCTGTGCAACTTCTTTTTGTTTCCGTGAAATCAGGGACATGAAAGGACAGCAATTTGACGACATAGAAGAGGTGAAGAAAATAATGAGGGAGGAGCTGTCAGCCATCCAAACAGATGAGTTTGAAAAATGTTCCCAAGAATGGCATCGCAGATTTGACAAACATATTAAGTGTCATGGAGAGTACTTAAGGTGATGAGGTTGTTTTGTTAAAAAAAAATTTAAATACATATCTTTGAAAAAAAATCTTTGGGGGGGCACCCCCTCGTATACATACCTTCTGACCCCTTAAAGTGAATTTGAGCCTTCTCAATCCCAGGGGAACTAGCTTTAATCATAGCGACAAATACTTTCAAGAAATCAAGAACACACAGGAAGACATATGACACCTTTTCTTTACTGCAGGAATTTCCGTTATAGCAAAACCAGGGAAACAACCAGAAACCCCAGTAGTAGAGGAACGGATCAACAAGCCCTGGTACATGCATACCATGGAATATGAAGCATCAGAAGAAAACACTGCCACTCAAGACATGGACAAAGCTGGAGCACATGACACTTCGCAGACCCAGTCCATGTTACAAAGCCTTTAACGTCACCATCGTTGGAAGGAACTTTCCTCTAGTTCCTAAATGTTTCCTCCCCGCTCCCACTACCATGACTC
>NW_022103925.1:5089318-5121080 GCF_000313985.2 Echinops telfairi
AGGCAGCTGCACCCGGTGCAACCATCACAAAGCAAGAGACCTGAGAACTAGAAAGGCGAGGCTTCACCACCCATTTATCCCTCCACCTTTCAATTAGCCCCACATGTGATTATCGGCCAGGCTGGCACAATTAACTAACTCATATCCCAATAAAGCTACTGGGGAAATTTTTTTTTAAGAGCTACAGTCTGAGAAATCTACAGGGGTAGTTTTACCTCCATCTTACTGGGCTGCTGTGCTAGTCTGGGGAGGCTAGAGAAACAAATCCAGGGAGACGCATGTGTCTAAGAAAGAACTTTATATAAAATGTAATTGTACATTAAGAAACATCCCAGCCCAGTCCAGATCAAGTCCATAAGTCCAATACTAGCCCATATGTGTGATAGCAGTCTATAAATTCCTCTTCAGAATCATGCAATACATAAAATGACACCGAATGCAGGAGGATCACAGGCCAGTGGGTGGGAAATCTTGTAGATTCAGTGGTGTTGTAACATCTCAGCACTGGCAGGGGTCTCCACATGGCTTCTCCGGCTCCAGAGGTCTGGCTCCATCAGCCTCTCTCCATGTGTCTTCTCCACAGGGCTGTCTGGCAAGGAGTGAGCAGGTGTCCCGCCTCCAGCCAGCGATTTATCTGCTTAGCACCTCCAAATGAGGTCATCAAGCTACTACCTGATTGACAGGCTAGACTCCACCCCTTCACTCTGAGTCCTCAAATGGACACCAGATTATGTAACTACCACAGTCGCTGTAAGTCAGAATCAACTCAATGGCAGTGGGTTAGTTAGTTAGTTAGTTAGTTAGTTAGTTAGTTAGTTAGTTGAGTCACCCTTCGGGCTGGGTACTGAACTTACCCCCGAGGTTCACTCCACTGGATGGGCTTGTTGCTGGCTCTGTGCTTGATTCCTCTTGTTCTGTGGTGGAGCCAGGAAGAAAGGCCTGGCTCTCTGATTTCAAAGATTAGCCACTGGCAATCCCATGGCTCACAGCAGACTCTTGTGTCTGATAAGACTGCTGGCAGAGGAGCCTCCAGCCACAGGTTGGAAACATTGGAAACACAGAGACCTCAAGAGTGGGCACAACAAACCAGTCAACTCTGGTAAGGATGGCTCAGGACTGGGGAGAATGTCCTCCTGCTGTATCTGGGGTCAACTAACAACAAAGTACCCATGTGATCTCGTGCCTGTCCTGGGAAGGGTGCATATATGTATGTGCGTCTCTGTACAGGTTTGGAACCATGGCCCATGAAACCCTGCAGAGGTTCTCTGGGATAGAGGGTAACAAGAGACGGTGAAAAACTATGGACCAACACACGCCCCTGCGATCACAGGTAGATGGGAGGCATCCTGGGCACTGGAGCAGCGGTGAGGATGGCGCAGGACTGGACAGTGCTCCGTTCTGTTGTACAGAGGGGTGCTCTGCGTCAGAACTGACTGTCAGTACCAGACAACAATCCAAGCCATCACAGTAGGTTCAGAGAAGGGGGAGCAGTTGGACCTGGCCAAGGGTGGGTGGGGAGGCAGCCTGGCGTTCTGTTGAACATCGATCGGGTCACTATCAGTTGGAACTGACTCAAAGGCACCTACCAACAACAGGTAGATCTGGGGAGAGACATGCAGCCTGAAGGAGTGTGGGAAGGAGCATGGACCACAAATAAGTTAGACAGGATACTTGTAGGTGGCTATGCACCTTGCGGGCAAGTAGCCTCAGGAACATGGCGGAGCATACGGGGCAGAAAGCTTAGACAGGATCAAACCCCTCAGGACAATGGGGTGCTGGGCCTGGACCCTCAGGACCATGTTCTGTCAGGACACCAAGGTCCACTGGAATAACATGGTCTACAGAGATGATGTTCTACTTTAGCTATTGGGGTCTTAAGGAGCAACCATCTCTAAGGTACAACTTTGACCTCACCCTGCCCTGAGGAAAGAAGAGTGTTCAAAATTGAAGACGCATAAAAACAACTATCCAAGGAACTAACAGACAACGCAAACATCTATTTGCTGGGCTCTGAGATCAGAAGATCGAGACGGTGCCCCACCCACCCACCCACCCCCACTATCAAGTGCTCTGAAAGAGATCACATGGGAAGGGCCTGCATGCAGTGGCAGAGAAATGGGGAACACGCCCCAAATCATCAGAAAGACCAGGCTGACTGGTTTGCTAGAGACTGGGGGGAACCACTCAAGACTGTAGCTCCAGTCAACGTCAAGTCTGGAAATGGCTCAGTTTCGAGGCAAACAATAGACAAGTCTGCACAGGGAACAGTGACATGGGCGAGGTGCACACGCATGGGACGAATCACCCATCTGAGATCCAAAGGGCAGCATCGACCCAAGGACCATGTTCCAAAGGGGGGATGAATGGAAACAGGAAAGGCAGGGCGGGATGGGGGTCAGCGGTGTGGTGATTGCAACGAATTGCATGAAACAAACCAGGTATGAACTGCGGATGGAAAAACGCAACTGCTCTGTAAACCTTCGCCCAACTCACAGTTTACAGTTAAGCAACCACCACAAGGGTCCAGTGGGAAAGCTTCATGTTCCATCGCCCGTGAGATCCCCTTGAGGCGTTGCTTCCTGTCTTTCGAATCTTGGGAGTGACAGCCACCAACGCTGACCAGGTGCAACCAGACAAGGGGGTCTCCCACCCTATCAGAGGACACTGGGGGACAGAGGAGGCCAGTCCTCTGGACAGGCCGTGACTCCTCTCATGCCTCCAGGAAGCAGCTCTCGGGCCCCCACCACCACCCAGCAAGAAGTTATGGAGTGAGCAGGTGAGCCCAGGCCGGGCAACTGACCAACACAAGCCTGCTCTCTGAGCCTGGCCCTCAGCCCGCAGTCCGACACAGGCCAGTTGCTCCAGGCCACAGGCACAAACCCCGGTGGGTGGCGCAGGCAGGGTGCATGCAGGTAACTGCCCTCAGGTGTGAAATGTCAGAATGCAGGAGGTTGTGAGTATAAACCCTGATTCCCAGGATTGTAGAGGTGACACCCGGCAAGCAGGTAGAAGAAGCTGCCTGTGCTGGCCAGGCCACTGTCAATGGGAATAATAATAATTTCTCTTGTTTTTTAATGACTATAAAAGAGATACACGTAGTTTATTACAATTAACTGATTGCATTATACATAATTAATATGACATAGGTGTATATAATTAATTCTCTATAATTAAATAAAATCCCACCAGGATTTATATATATATATATATATTCATCAGCAAGTCAAAACCAGGATTTATATATATAAATATATATATATATATAAATATATATATATATATATTCATCAGCAAGTCAAAACTCACTGCCACCAAGTGATTCTGACTCACAGTGACCCTATAGGACAGGATGCCCCATTTGGCTGTCACACACTGTAACCCTTTGCGGGAGTAAAAAGCCCCATCTTTTTTCCCACGAAGCTGCTGGTGGTTTCGAACTGCTGACATTGCCGTTAGTAGCCCAATGGGGGCAGATGGAAAAAACAGTATGTCCGTGGCCTGTGTCAGAGCCCCACCCCCTTGATAAACCAAGAAAACAAACTCCCTGCCTTCTAGCAGATTCCGCTCTTGTGGCATCCTACAGGACAGGGGGAACTGTCCTTGTGGGTTCCCAAGACTGTCACTGTTTCTGGGAGTAGAAGCCCCCCCTTTCTCCCGGAGAGCCAGGGAATGATGACAGTTCACAGCCCAACGGGGATGGCTGGTCAAGAGTTACCTGGCAGAGCGTATAATCAATGGCACGGAATTGTACACATAGAAGCTGTGGGACTGGAGAATGTCTGGTTGTGTATATCTTTGCCAAAATGGAAAGAAACAAACACACACGCACTAATCACAGTAAATACAAGGAAGGGGAAAACGTTCCAAAGCGGATGGTGCAACTCAATCTTGATGTGATTGACCTACTGAATTGTATGATATGTGGATGGAGTGCCAATGAAGCTGTTTTTAGAAAGAGAGAGAGAGAGTTACCGACAGGTTGTTAAGTGGGTCCCTGGTGCAAACAGTGAGGATCTTTTTTAAGACGTTTGGATTTATTTATATATCTTTCATTGTGAATGAGGTGAACGTTGGCAGCGCATGGCATTTTTAAATGCCTATGCATTTTCTTCTGTTCGCCCATTACAATCGCCTCAATGTAACTTGGCTTACCCCACCTCCTCCCTGTTTCCTGTTTCAACCCCTTCTTTCCTAACCCGCTCTGTAGGAACCTCCCTTTTGATCTTAAGTGATGGGTTCATGGTAAACAGAAGTGGGTTCAGTTCCAGACCAGATAAGCAAGGGCCCAGGTTTGGGGGTCCCATCAGTTGGCCTGGTCTACTTCATGGTTCTTATTTCTGCTCCACATGATTCTACCATCTCATTAGAAGTCCAGGGCCAGGCACAGTTGGTGCTTCTGCCACCCACACACAGTGTCACCCCAGGAGGCGGAAGAGAGGTCACTCTCTACCTCAGCTTCCTGGAAGGGCGTTGGGTGAAGGACAGCGATTGTAAACCCATGGTCTGTCCCTATAGCAACAGCCTCAGCAGCTCCCTGGGACACTTTCTGATCCCTCCACCAGCTGGACCAACCGAATCAGCAGCTCTGAGGATGGGGCCGATGGAGCTGGCTGCACCGATGTTGTCTGCTCCAAGCTGGTTCTTGAACCAGCAGCGTCAGACCACTGGGGAGCTATCATAAATGGGCCCCCTCCGGAACGATGGAATCTGACTCTGCGTCCGTGTTGACTTCCCTGTGCGGGACACAGCTCCAGGGCAGCTGACAGAGGCCAGTAGGAGTACAGTAGAATTCTCTCCTTTTCCCCCAGAGACTCGGGTTTGAATCCCTGGTCTATGCACCTCCATCCCTCGGAGGCTGAGCAGAGTTGAGCAAGACAACCAGACTAAGACAGACTAGAAAGAAAGGCTTGACCATCTTCCACTTCCGAAGATCAGTTGAGTGGAACCCTGATGGTTCACAAGGATCCGATCTAAACCGATGGTGGAGATAGCGCTGCTGCTGCATGATCTCCAGTTGGTTCCAACTCACCACAAGGCGATGGTTGTTCTCAGGTTTGAGCGTGGCAATCCGTCTTGTCCAGGGTCTTCCTCATTTGGGCTGCCCCTCCCTTTACCAAGTGTGAGGTCTTTGGTGCAGATATAAAGCTATGCATTTGGTTCCAGTACACTTGGGCAGGGTGGGGGTGGGTGGACCCCTCCCACCAGCTAGCTTTCCCAGCTTTCAGAAACGCTTGGAGAACTCAATCTTTTCTTTCTCCCTAGAAACAAACTCCCAGGCCCCACCCTCCTTTGGAGTCCCTTTGATCTCTCCCCATCTGTGATAGGAACCAGGGCCCTGGTGGGGGTCCCCCCCCTGCAGTGGGACCTGCCCAGCCCCTGCTGCCCGCTCAGGCCAAACGAATGACGCCTCCAGGAGCCTCTGGGATCGGGAAGGAATTCCTGGCAAACTCAGGGGCCCTTCCCAGCCAGAGCGCCCGGCCGCCGGAGCCACCCGCGGCAAAGGGCGCGCGCAGAGCCCGAATCCAGCTCAAACCAATCCCAGTTGCCAGCATGTGTTTCCTATGAAGGGGGCGAGGACTAAGAAGATTTCATTTTCTTCTGTAAATAGAGGGTCGTGCAGCACGCCCCGCTTATCTCCCGGGGAGAGATTAAAGGGTGTCTTGCCCCACCAGCAACCCGCAGATACCCCCGCCCGCCATGTACCACTCCAGCGCCGTCGGTGATGGGGGTGCGGTGTTTCTGAGAGTCAAGTTCTTAAGGATAGAAAACTCCTCCCCCCCCACGCGTCCTAGGGATTCCCAAACAGTGAAATGAAGCCTGCTAGGGGGACAGGCGTTCATCCTGGTGGCGCCTGCTGCCCCGAGCTGCGAGTTAACATAAATCATGGTTGTCACAGTGGAATTCAGCACCCCCCCCCAAAAAAAATATCACCTGTAGGAATCTCCACCCCCTCCACCCCCACAGCAACAGGGGGAGAAGGAGGAAGAAGGAAACAGAATGAGGTGGGGAGAGGGGCGCCAAGGGGCGAGGGGGAGGGGAGGCACAGGAGGCACCCCCCCTAAAGTTAGGCCAAACTCAGAAATTAACGTCTCTGCTCTATGCCCGTGGAAGCTGGAAGCGCAGGCCAATTTGTGATATTGGGTGTTTCTAAAGCGAAACGTGATTGACCACTTCTTGATGTGGCTTCTACCTAGCCTAGTCCACGCCGGCATTCAGAACGCGCCCTTTTTTTCTTCCTCCCCTTTCTTTTTCTTTCTTTTTCGCTGCAAATGTAATAAATCCCAACAAGCGCAAACTTCCTGCGGCGCGCTGTCCACCGCGGGTGTCTCTGGAAAGTCCCAAGGCGGGCGGGCGGGCGAGCGGGCGGCGCAGGCTGCCCGACTACCTGCTCACCGGCTGGGCTGTAATCCGGGATCAGGCGAATCAGCTTTCATCTGGAGAGCACTTAAGTTAATTACACGGCGGCCGGCGGAGGCCCCAGCGCGAGGCTCTGCGCAGCCTCCCGAGGCCAGACATCATGGGATCCAGATGCCCGCCCTTGGCAGCCTGAGCCCAACAAATTTCCTTTGTCAAGAAAGGCAAACAGCCCGACCTGGAGGGCCTGGCTACTTCAGGGAGCCGGGCCGGCTGCCTTCTGGGGCCTAGAGGGGGGCCAGGCCAGATACTGCTCAGACATGCCCCAGGGGGGCCTGACGGTCCCAGGCAGGCCATGTGGGCTGGCTTCATGGCCCAGCCTGCTGGGCTAACCAAACAGAAGCTGCTTCCCCTGGGGGGTGTCATCCCAGGGTACACATACCCACACACCTGACACACACACACCTCACTCATGCACACTCAGTCACACAAAACTCACCTGCGATACTCTCCCTTCAGCAGGCACACACTCACAGACTCACATCCATGCACATACTCGCACTCACACCGTTCACACCCACAGCTCATACTCTCACACACAGCCACACACCTGCACACTCACACTTACACATGTACCATTCACGCACACACTCACCCCACCCTGGCATGCGCTCACAGATTCATGTACATGCACTAATACATACACACACAACTCACTCATGCGCTCTCATGCATATAAAGACACACATGTGCATGTTCACACAGGTGCACAGACATTCATGGGCTCACATCCACACACACAACCAAACATATTCATGCATTCATTCTCAAAACTCACACAAGCACACACAACTGGGTTCCCAGCAGACTTCTCCACAGCCCACCTCCCTGCCCCACTCTCTCAGACACTCTCCAGCGACCTCATGCTGCTGGGTGCAGCTCCCATTCACTTCGGCTCACAGCTCCGGTCCTCTGCAACAGAGCTCAGCACAGCCCCGGCCCGGCACCATCCTCCCACGTCTTATTTTCTTTTAATTTTTAAAGTCATTTTACTGGGGGCTCGTACAACTCTTATCACAATCCATCCATCTATCCATCCATCCATCCATCCATCCACTGCGTCAAGCACATTTGTACATTTGTTACTCTCATCATTTTCAAAACATTTTCTTTCTAGTTGAGATCAGCTTTGGGATCAGCTTCTCATTTCCCCCTCCCTCGCTCATGAAGCATTGATACTTTATAAATTATTATTATTTTTTCATGCCTTACACTGACCCCCATTTTGTTCCTATGTGTGAGCCCATACTTGCAGCCACAGTGCCAGCCCATCTCATAGAGAATCACCTCTTTTTCATGGGCCCCATTTTACCCAGTGCGATGTCCTTCTAGTCAGGACTACAGTCTCTCCCCCAGAATCCCCAATTGCTGCCCACTCTGTTATTCCTTGGCTGCTCTGCCCAGTCTATTGGGCAAGGTTAGGAAACAACGCACACCCCCCAATACAGAATGGCTTCATTAACATGACAAAAAAAGAGCCCCTGAGATCTGGACAGCATTGAGTCTCAGAGTTCTCCACTGTGTTATCCCCCAGTCCCTTCAAAACCTAAATCAAAGCCACTGCCATGGGAGCAATTTCTACTATCAGCGACCCCCTGTAAGGGTGTCTGTGGGAGCAGGTAGGTTTGAACCACTTAACTTGTAGCTAGCGGTCCAGCGCTTACCCAACAGCCTCACCAACTCATGGTGACCCCCTAGGGCAGCATAGAACTACTCCACAGGGTTTCCTACACTGCAAATCTTACTGAAGCAGGCAGAGCGATGGATAGATTCTAACCGATGGCCTCTCCGCAGACGAGTGTTTCACCAGCCAGCCCCCAGGCTCCTCGCCCTGAGTACAAGGATCAGGAATCCCAGCCACCCCAAGTCCTCTGCCTGCCCAGCTTGGGCGGATTCAGAGCTTTCGTTTGGGATTTGCATAAGACCGCTTTAAGTGTTGAAGACAGAGGATGTCCTTTTGAAGACGAAGGCGAACCTAACCCTACCCATGATATCCTCAATCACCTCCTGTGCCTGTGAGAGCCGGACTGTGAATAAGGGAGATCGGGGTCTTTGAATGATGTGTTGACAAAGAATATTGAAAGCACTGGTGCCTGCAGAAGAGTAAACAAACCTGTTGGGGAGGATGCGCGTCCATCCTTCGAGGCAAAGGTGGCGAGACTTGGTGTCACATGCTGTGGTGATTATCACGAGAGAGATGTCCCTGGAGAAGGGCCTCCTGCTTGGGAGCATAACCACTGTGAGGATGGTGCTGACCTGGGCAGCACCTCTTTCAGCTCTGCGTGGGGTTGCTAGAAGGCACCACAACCGGACGGCACCTAGCAACAACATGAACATGGTAAATCCGCATCCCGTTGACCCAGCAACCCTGTCTGTGGCTTCCGCTGTGAATCACCATCCAACCAGGCCCAACTCCTGGAGCTTTTAGGGAGCATCCTTATCATTGTGATTGATCCTACACCGTGTCTTGTGCTCGAAGCAAATGTCCTCTCACACAGTGTGGTCTGATGCTATTGCTTTCCGTGCTGTCCATCACAGAACCTGATGGGACAGAACCCGAGGTCCACCAAGAGATGGCTGTTGTGGGTAGTATTGTTGAGTCCGCTCAGATTCATAACAACCCTGGGTACAAACACTGCCTAGCCCTGCGCCAGCCTCACCATGGTGCCTATGCCAGAGCCCATGGACGCAGCCACTGTGTCCATCCGTCTCCTGGAGGGCCTCGCTCTTGTTTGCTGCCCCTCCACTTATACCAAGCACGATGACCTTCTCTGGGGACTGGTCTCTCCTGACCACATGGCCAAAGTATGTGAGACAAAGTCTGGGCATCCTCATTTCTGAGCAGCCTTCTGACTCTACTTCCTCTGAGACATGTCCGTACTCCCTCCGGGAAGTGTGTGTTCTCCTGGAAGTCCGCGGCACTTCCAGCATCCTTCATTGGCCCCATCCTGAAAAGGTTTTGATTCTTCTGTCTCCCGCATTGATGGTCCGTCTTTTGCACACATATGAGGCGATTGGCAATGCCGCGGGTCAGGCACACTTTGGTCCTCAAAGTGACATCTTTGCTTGTTGGCACTTTGTAACATCCTGAAGGTCTTTGGCAGCAGATTTGCCCAAGACAATACGTCATCTGATCTCCGGTCTGCTGTTTCCATGAGCATCGTGGATCCCAGCAAGACGAAATCTTGGGCAACTTCAATCGTGTCTCCATTTATCATGATGTTACCTACTGGTCTAGCTGTGAGGATTTGGGTCTTCGTTACAGACAGTGGTATGCATATTGAAGGCTGAAATCCTTCATCTTCATCAGTAAGCACTTCGAGTCCTCCTAATTTTCTGCAAGCAAGGTTGTATCATCTGTAAACTGCTGGTTGTTGACAAGCCTTCCTCCAATCCTGATGCCAATTCTTCTTCATATAATCTAGCTTCTCTGATGATTTGCTCAGCATACAGATCGAATAAGTATGATACAACTTTGACGCACAACTTCCCCGATTTCAAACCACACAGTATCCATCATCTGTCCAAACACCTGCTTCACAATCTAGTCTGGGGACAAGTTCCCCATGAGCACAAGGCAGCGTCTGGAGTTCTCATTCTTCTGACGGTTACCCACAGCTTGTTATGGTCCACGCAGTCGAACGCCTTGGCCTCGTCAAGGAGATGCTAAGGAGACGTCTTTCTGATAGACTCTGTTTTCAGCCAAGAACCATCTGACGTCAGCCATGATTTTCCTCCTTATAAGCCCTCTTCTGCATCCACCTTGAATCTGTGGCAGCTCCTTGTCAATGTACTTACTGTGGCGACCATTTTTAAATGGTCTTTGGCAAAAATTTACTTGCATGTGATTATTAATGATACAATTGGATAATATGTCCAGTCTGTGAGGTCACCTTACTTTGGAATGAGCCCAGACAGGGGTCTCTTCCGGTCTGTTGGCCAGGTAGCTTGTCTTCCAAAGTTCTTGGAATAGATGAGTGATTCCAGTGCTACATCAGGTTGTTGAAATATTTCAAATGATATTTCATCGATTCCCGGAGCCTTGTTTTTGGCTAATGCTTTCTTTCAGTGCAGCTAATATTTCTTCCTTCGGTACTTCTGGTGATTGATCAGACGCTACTTCTTTGATCCACTGGGCTGCATGTTCCTTCCGTCTTCTTTTGATGCTTCCTGCACTGTTCAATATTTTGCCCACAGAACCCTTCGATATTTCCGTTTAAGTTTTCCTGCGATCCTCACAGCTTGATATGTGCCGAGCATGTTCCTCCTCTTCTGTTTTCTCACTCCGGGTCTTTGCAGACATCATCATAACACGTAACTTTGGCTTCTTGAACTTCCCTGTGACATCCTCTGTCCGGCTCTTTGACTTCAGCATTTCCTCCACTGGCATAGCTGCTCTACACTCAAGAGTCAGTTTCAAAGTCCCTTCTGATATCCACTTTAGTCTTTTTACATTTTCTTTCTTATCTTTCTAATGACCGTTCGCTTTCACCATGTGTGATATTGTCCCACCGCCCATCAGATCTTCAGTCGTAAGTGTCTAATGCAGCACGTCTGTTCTTGGCATGGTCTGTAAATTCGAGTGGGATAGACTCAAGGTCGGAGATTGGCCCTCGTGGACTTGTCTTTGTTTCCTTCCGCTCCAACCTGAACTTGCCAACGAACAACAGATGGTCTGTTCCACAGCGGGCTGCTGGCTTGTTGGAGTTCATGATGTGGAGCCCCTCCACTCGTTCTTTCCACGCACGAGGCCAGTTGGATGCCTGTGTGTGTCCGTCTGCTGAGGTCCAGGTGCATGGTTGCCGTTTATGTTGTTGAAAGGGGGTATTGTCAATGACGAAGCCATTGGCCTTGCAAAATTCTATTATGCCATGCCACAGAAGGATTATCCAGGCCCTAAGGAACAGTGGCTAGGAGGAGACAAGGGCCTTCCCCAAAGAGACAGAGACTCATAGGGAGAAACAGAGGCCATGTGAAGGGGCTGCTAAGAGCCAACCCATAGGCTTCCCTCCTTGTGGGCCTAATCTTCCCTTTTGTATCTCACAGGTCATTGGTTTCAGACACACTGTACTGTGAGAAGGCTTCATTGACAGAATGAAGAGTGTGAAAGGATTCCCGGTGGGGCTCGCATCCACAGCCACGAGAGTGGATGCTATTCCACAACTTTCCAGAAAGTGTGTCTACTGTGTAGGCCGCTCTACTCTGTCCTATAGAGGCGAGGCAAGTTGGAATGAACTTGATGGCAGTGACCTTTCGGAGCCTCCCACCTCCACTGTGGGATTCTGTCGGAGTTCTCTAGTGGCTGACTTTACTACACTGGATTTAGCCACTCGCCATTCAAGAGGCTACAAGTTTGAATGCGGGGCACCAGCTCGAGGGAGAGGCCTTCTCTCTCTCTTTCTCTCTTGCTTCTCTGAGGAGGGAGGAGGGAGAGGAGGAGATGGAACAAGGTCCTTCTTTCCCTCCATCTATGCCAGTGGTTCTCAACCTGTGGGTCGTTTGGGAGTTGGATGACCCTTTCACAGGGGCCACCTGATTCATAACAGCAGCAAATGACAGTGATAAAGTAGCAACGAAAATAATGCTATGGTTGGGGGAGTCACCACCACATGAGGAACTGTATGAAAGGGTCCCGGCACAAAGAAGGTTGAGAACCACTGCTCTATGCCTTCTTTGATGGAGCCCTGGTGGTGTCGTGGATACATGTTTGGGCTGTGATCCACATAGTCGGCGGTTCAAAACCACCAGCAGCTCCTGGGGAGAAAGACTTGGCCTTCCACTCATGTAAACAGCTCCCCTCTCAGAAACCTGCAGGCAGTTAACATGTGTCAACATTGACGTGGTGGCATTGAGAGTGCTTCCCGAGGTGCCCTGGTGGTGTAGTGGCTTCCGTGTTGGGCTGCCAACCTCAAGGAACTCGGAGAAAAAGGTGAGGCTGTCTACTCCCATAAACCTGGGATACCCATAGGGGTAGGCCTACCCTGCCCCAGAGGGGCCACTAGGAGTCAGAGTCACCTCCCCAGCAGTGGGTGAAGAAGTGAGCGTGAGTGCCTCGGTGCTTAGCCTCTCTTTTCTCTCTCAAGATCAAGGTCCTGGCTGCCCCGGGGAAGGCCCCGGACAGTGTGTCAGCGCCTCTGTCTAACACCGCCTCCGTGGCCCAATCATGGCCACAGTCCCACTTCTGGAGCCCCCACAATAGCTAGGATTTTCTGCCAGCCATGTCTTTGGGACATTGTCCTTTTCCCTGCCCAGTCCTTCTCAAAACTCTAATCTCAACAAAACCCTTGGACTCCATTTGGCCCCCCGGGGTACTGGTCTCCCGCCTCTGGAAGGTATGATGGCAGTGGTCTTGTATTTGCTCCATTTAGGATTCAATAAATGTTCTCTTTAAAAATAAAATAAAATAAAATAAAGCACTTCATAGCAAAAGCATTCAATGTAAAAAGCAAAACAAAATCAATTACCTGAAGACACACCTGATGTTGCCATGACCGACCTTCTTAACATAACAAGGAAAACCCCACTCCCAAGGGGGTTTCTACCCACAGGGTTAGGTCTAGGATACACAGCACCTATGTGGGAAGAACATATCGATAACACGCACAGGCCAATATTATATGATTCCCCTTATATCAAATATCTCACTCACTGCCATGGAGTCCAGGCTGACTTGCAGTGACCTCCATGGCTGTTTAAGAAAGCTCAGCCTTTATCCCTCGGACCTGCTGGTGATTTTGAACTGCCAGCCATGTGGGTCACAGCCCCAAGCCACTACACCACCAGTGCTCCATATCCAATATCTAGAATAGGCAAATGCATGGAGACAAAGGCAACTTCATGGTTACTAGGAGATATAGAGAGGGAGGCATCTCTGGAGGGGGAGGGGGTATCAGTGATTACTGGGTGCAGGGTTTGTTCGGAGATAAAGCAGAACTTTGAGGACTAGACAGTGGTGACAGTTGTACAATACAGCAAATACCATACACGTTGAATTAGTCTAAATGGCCAATGTCATATGTATACTACGCAATATTTTTTTTTAATGAACCCTTCTCTCCAGACTCAACTTCCCTGGTTCCCAAAAAGGGGTGAGCCCTGCCCTGCACCCCCTTTACCCCCCACCCCCACCCCCAGCCCCCTCTACGCTCTTCAGAGCCACGTCTTCTCTACAGACCTTTCCTATGATTGCAGGGCTCCGGAGAAACCTAAGAAGAAGACCTTCCTGCGATTGCTAAGTAATTGCTTTCAGCTATAAATGTAATTAAGAAGCAGCATCAATTTCCCTCTGAGCAATGTAATTAAATCCACTGGCGTGGAAGACCATCCGAGATAAACCCACGAGGAAAGAGCCAGCCGTGGGGAGCGAGGGGAACATCTGGTGACAGGAGGGACAGCGTGTTCTTAAAGCCCTGGGCTGGCAAAGGAGGGAGGAGGGAGCATGGGGAAACAGGTACTGGACCAGCTGGGCCCAGTCCAGAGCGCAGAGCCCCCAGATGTTTGTTACCACCTAGGTGTGTGCTGAGCGTGGAGCCCCAGGATGCTGCGGGCTGGGAGGGACTCGTTCCTTAAGGGTCCAAGCAGCTCAGACTTTGGTCAGATTGGCTGAGGGACCCAGCCGGGAAGCAGTTCTTTTCTGACGGCCACGGGGTTCCAGTAAGTCATCAGAGGTGCATGTCCAGGATCCGTGGGCTTCCAGAAGCTGAGAGGGTCGGGCAGACACCTTTGCATGGTTTGCAGTTGCTACCCATCTTTGCCAGGTGTGGTTGAGAAAGAACCAACGTTTGAGTCAGGCAGGGAGGTCTGGGTTCAAAACCCGGTCCCTCCACTTGGTCATCTCAAGCGACTTGTTGGTTCTTCCTGAGACTCAGTTTCCTTTTCCATAAAAGCGTAGGTTTAACCAGCTGTGGTGGGAGAGAGCCAGCCAGGGCTGTCTACTCCCATGAAGAGTGGCAGTCTCAGAAACCCACAGGGGCAATTCTAGCCTTTCCTGTGGTCGACATGAGTGAGGATCAATGCTATGCGTTGAGTTAGTTGGCCGTGTAGTTACAAGAGGAAGTGGGTGGTGTGCTTTATAAACCACAAAGCCCCCCCACCGCAGACATCCCGGGATTATTGACAAGGGACTCCCTCCTCCTACTCCTCCATCCCATCTCCTTCCTCTTCTCTGGACCTCCCTTTCCTGCCCCCAGCCACCTCCCTCCACTGGTCCTGACTTCTCGTGAGTCTGTTTCTCCCAAAACACAAAACGAAGGAAGCAGACGTCCCTTCTTCAAGGGGACCTGTGGCTGTTAAAAGAGTGGTTAGCGGCGGTTGGTGGCTCAGGGGTAGAGCCATCGTTTCCCACGCAGGAGACCCGGGTTCCATTCCCAGATCATGACTTCGTCCCAGATGGCCACCCGTCTGTCCCTGGAGACCAGCGTGTTGCCGGGAGGCTGAGCAGACCTCGGCAGAGCATCCAGACCCAGACGGACGAGGAAACATGCCTGGCAGCCAGGCAAAGGAAACACTGAGGATCCCATGTGAGCCTCCATACCGGATCAGGGGGCGGCCAACGACCAGGGCCGCCTCCTGTTTTGGTGTGCCTGGGGTCACCAGGAGGCTGGCCAACTTGGAAGCACCTAACAGACCTGTGCTGGAAGAAGCTCGGGCAGAGAGCTTCTTAAAGGTGAGGAGGGCAGGTTTCATCTCAGACACTTTGGACATGTTTTCTGGGGAGACCAGTCCCCGGAGAAGAAGGACATCATGCTCGGTAGAGTGGAGGAGAGGCGACAAAGAGGAAAGCCCTTGTCGAGATGGATGGACACAGCGGCTGCTACCATGGGCTCCAACATGAGTCCCGGGGTCAGGAAGGTGCAGGATGGAACAAGGTGTCCTTCCGCTGTGGGTAGGGTCACTATCAGGCAGAACCAACCCAGTGACACCTGACAACAAGAACAACGATACCCCCAGAGGGATGCAAACAGACACTGACATAGTGCGGGGCTCAGGGGAGTCTGTTGGATGGTCATTGTAGCAGTGACATCATCTCCTGTCAACTTGCAAAGGGGTGGGATCTAGCCTGTCAATCAGGTCATAGCCAACCAAGTCTCTGTGTGGGCGTGGCCTTCCCCTGAGGATTCTGGGAACTCCTGTCTTCCTCCCTGGAGATGGGGCACACACTTGCTGCGACACATTCCTGTTGACCAGCCACATGGAGCTATGCTGATGGCAGCCAGAGCCCTGAAGCTGGAGGAGTCATGTGGAGACCCCTGCCAGCACTGAGATGATTCTACCACCACTGGATCCACAAGACTTTCCACCCACTGGCCTGTGATCTTCCTGCACTCGGTGTCATTGCATGTGTTGCATGAGTCTGAAGAGGAATTTACAGACTGGTATTGGACATATGGGCTAATATCGGACTTGTGGACTTGATCTGGGCTGGGCTGGGCTGCTTTCTCAATACACAATTGCTCTTTTCTATAAAGCTCTTTCTTATATACATGTGAGTGTCTATGAATTTGTTTCTCTAGTCCGCCCAGACTAGCACAGCGACGCCATGTACAACAGAATGGAACACTGCCCGGCTCTGCACGGTCCTCACAATTGTTACCATGCCCCAGCCCGTTGTGGCGGCCACTGCGTCAGTTCATCTCACTGAAGCCCTTTCTCGTGCTTGCTGACCATCTGCCTTACCATGCAGGATGCCCTTTTCCAGGGACTGGTCCCCCCCGTACAACACATCCAAAGTACGTGAGACAAAGTCTTGCCATCCTCACTTCTAGGAGCATTTTGGCTGCACTTCTTTCCAACGCAGATTTATTCATTCTTCTGGCCGGCCGGCCATGCGTGGTAGAGCCCACATTCTTCACCAGCGCCATAATTCAAAGAGCATCAGCTTTCCTCTGGTGGCCTTATTCATGACCCCGCTTTTACATGCCTCTGAGGCAGACCTTGGCCCCCCAAGGGACAGCTTTGCTCTTTAATACACCAAAGAGGTGTTTCGCAGGAGATTTGCCTAAGGCAAACATTTTCTTGACGGCTGCTTCCGTGAGCATTGGTTGTGGAACCAAGTAAAATGAAATCCTTGACAACGTTCACATTTTCTCCATTTATGATCATGTTTTCTATTGGTCCAGTTGTGAAGATTTAGGTTTTCTTTACCTGAATTTTTGTCAGCAAGTGTTGCAATCCTCTTTACCTTTTCAGCAAGCAAAGTTGTGCTATCTGCATATGGCAGGTTATTAATAATCTTTCCTCTGATCCTAATACCACGTTCTTCTTCATATAATCCAGCTTCTCTGATGTTTTGCTGAGCATACAGACTGTGTAAGTATGGCGAGAGGATACAAACTTAATGCACATCTGTCCAGGCAGTATGCCCTTGTTTAGTTCTCACAGAAACCCCTTGATTCATGTACAGGTTCTGCGTGAGCACAATGAAGGGTTCTGGAATTCCCATTCTTCTCAAGGCTATCCATCGTAGATCCACATGGTTACATGCCTTTACATAAGTCAATAAAACATAAGTAATTATCTTTCTGGTATTTCCTGCCTTTCAGCCAAGATATGCATGATGTCAGCAATTGTATCCCTGCTTCCACGTCCTCTTCTGACTCCAGTTTGAATTTCTGGCAGCTCCCTCTTGATGTACCTCTGCAACCATTTATCCTTGCATGAGATTTTAATGCAATTGTTCAATCATTTCCACTTTCCGTTGGGTCACTTTTCTTTGGAATGGGCCCAAATATGGTTCTCTTCCAGTCAGTTGGCCAATCACTGTCTTCCAAATTTCTTAGCATAGACCAGGGCTGCATCAACTTGTTGAAATATAGCTATTGGCCTGTCATCAATTCCTGGAGACTTCTTTTTCGCTGACTCTGTGAGTGCAAGTTCAACATCTTTCAACACCATTGGTTCTTGGTCATATGCTGCCTCTTAAAATTGTTGACCATTGGTCAATTCCTTTGGGTACAATTTCTCTGTGTATTCCGTCCATCTTCTTTTGATGTTTCCAGTATTGGTCAACATTTTGCCAACAGAATCCTCCAACACTGCTACTCAAGGCTTGATTTTTTTTTTCCCTTCAGTCCTTTCAACTTGAGTAATGCTGAATGTGTTCTTCCCTTTCAGTTTTCTAACTCTAGCCTTCTGCTTTCTTCATGCGTGACGTTCTTCTGGTCCTTGTTATTAGTGGCCAGTGAATCAAATTTATGTGAGATGGTCTATTCCAAATTCAAGTAGGACATACTCAAGGTAGTATATTGGCTCTTGTAGATTTGTTTGACTTTTCTTCAGTGCAACTGGGCTTGTCTACAAGCAATTGATAGTCTATTCCACCAGCCAGCCCCTGGCCTTATTTTGACTGATGTCACTCAGCTTCTCCATCGTCTCTTTGCACATGGAGTCAACTTGACTTCTGTGTATTTGAAAATTTGAAAATTCAAATTCATTTGATGAAGTCCATGTGCATAGTCACTGTTTATGTTGTTGAAAAGGATATTTGTCACAAGGAAGCTGTTGGTCTTGCGAATTCTGTCATGTGATCTCCAGCATCGTTTTTGTCACCAAGACCATCGTTTCCAACTACTGATCTTTCTTACCGGTTTCCAGCTTTTGCATTCCAATCCCCAACAATTATCAATGCATCTTGATTTTATGTTTGGCCAATTGTAGCCTGCAAGAAATTGGTAAAATTCTTCAATTTCTTCATATTTGGCATTAGTGACTAGTGAGTAAGTTTGAATCCTAGTTGTATTAACCGAGCTCTCTTATAGGTGTGCAAATATTCTATCACGGACAGCACTGGACTTCGGGATAGATCTTGAAACATTCCTTTTGGCAATGAATGGGATGCCATTTCTCTTTAATTTGTCATACCCAGAAGCTAAACATATGATTGTTTGACTAAAAAAAAATGGCTAATACTGGTCTATTTCAGTTTGCTAGTGCTAGGATATCTATCTTTATGTGGTATGTGTCACTTTTTATGACTTCCAATTTTCCTCCATTCATATTTTGTACATTCTTTATTCCAACTATCAATGGATATTTACAGCCATTTCTTTCCATTTGGGCACATGCCCTATGAAGGTCCTGAAAGCTTTGCTTGGCCAATGTCATTAAGGTTGGCCCCACTTTGGGGAGGAAGCTCTTCCCCAGTCTTATTTTAAGTGCCTTCCAACCTGTGGGGCTCAAGGTCTGGCACTACATCATACAACGTCCTGACGCAGTGACTAATCCTCCCAACCGGACAGCCTATTCTTTCTTTGTGGTTTGCTCTTAGTCTGGAAGCCCTGCTAGCGCCAGTTCCCTGGGGGTGACCCTTCTGAGATTTGAAGTAAGAGTAACATAGCCTTCAACATCAAAGCAACACGCAAGCCGCCATGGTATGACAAACAGACAGATAAATGTTGGTCGTGCAATTCTATTTTGCTACTATTGACACTTTAGGAAACAAGAAGTAAAAGGCAGAAATGATATCACCCCTAAATCCACTTACCTGACTGTAAACTACTGTTAACAATTGGAGCATAAACTTCTTGGAATTTTTTTTATCCTTCTTGGATTTTTACATGCACGGATTTATGATTTCTTTTCACTTTTAGAAGCCATTCCTAGGGTACATATGGGTTTTGAATCTCTCTCTCATTTCAGTGGAAACTATTTGAGATTTTCTTCTCCGGAAGTTTCCACCTTTCCAGGTTTATTGTTATGAACTGGCTAAAAAAATCACGACGATCACCCATACATGCTGCGTTCCTTCAAAAACTACCTCTATGAGACCAACCAGTCCACAGTGACTTTAAAACAAAGTTGAGGAGGTCAGGGAGGTAGGGAAGCTAGATCAATGGAAGTGGAGCCAACTGAATGGAAATAAGAAGAACAGTTCACATGCTGGGAAGACTGTTGCCAAGGCTAATGACAAAGCTGTGTAGAACTTGTGGAAAGGGAACTGAACCGAGAGACAACGTGACGATCAATGAAGAAAAAGTTGACATTGTTGAGGATTTCAGCCCTCTCGGCTCCACAATCCATGCTCACGGAAGCAGCAGCCCGGAGACCAAAAGATGCGTTGCATTAGGTAAGTCTGCTGCACACGCCCTCTTTCAAAGTGTTGAAAAGCAAGGTGGTTACTTTGAGGACTAAGGTGCACCTGACCCTCCCCACGATATTTTCAAGCACTTCGTCTGCATATGGAAGATGGACATTGAATAAGGAAGACCAAAGAAGAAGCGATGCATTTGAATTGTGGTGGCGCTGGCGAAGCATATTGAGAGTACCACAGACTGCCAAAAGGGTGAGCAAGGCTGTCCTGGAAAAGACTGACATTTCAGAGTGCTCCTTAGAGGCAAGGATGTGAGACTTCGCCTCATGTCCTTTGCACGTGTTGTCAGGAGAGACCAGTCCCTGGGAGGTAAAAAGGACAGTGTGCCTGGTTCATTACTGGGGCAGCGGAAAATGGGAAGACCCTCGACAAGATGACTCAGAACAGTGGCCACAACAACGGGCTGAAGCATAGCAATGGTGATGCTGGCGCAGGACCAGGCAGGGCTTGGTTCTGTGGGGCGGAGGGCTGCTGTGGGCCCGAGCCGTCTGGAAGGCACCTAATGACAACAACCACACTCTAGTCTATGGCTTCCCCTGCCCTCCCTTTCGTCTGACCTCTGGTAACCGTCAAAGTCCGTCTTTAGACAGGACCAACCTTGACCTTGATTTTTTTTTCCCTTTTATAATAGTGGTCTCATACAATATGTGTCCTCTTGTGATGGACTAACATCACTCAACGCCATGTCCCCCAAGCCCATCCACGTCACAGGGTGCTTCATAGGTCCATCTTTGTTCCTCCATGGCGTGCATGGGCAATGTTCATTCGCCCGTTCTTCCACCGGTGGGCTTTGGGAAGGTTTCCATCCTCTCCCCAGTGAGAGCATCAACTGCGGGGCTCGGCTCTTCATCCCCGTGGGTCTATGCCAAGCATCTCCACCGCTGGGTCCTAGGGTATTTCGAGTCCCGGTTGTTTGAGGGAAGCGCCAAAGCCTTTGTACAGCTTTATAGCCCCCGCCAGCAGCACAGCCTAATTAGCTGTTTGAAGCACCACCTTCCAGAATCCGATCCGTTGTCTCCGGGGATCCACTCCGGCTTTCCCCCTGCACCTAGCTGAGCTCACCCGGTAGCGACTTGGCGGGAAAGATCCAGGAGCCACGCACCATATCTTCCTTCCCAAATGTTCCAGGCCTCGCAGGAAAGCCGTGTTTGATTTGAAAACAGAGCGGCTTATCACGGCCCGGGACCCTGGAGGAAATCTCTCCCCCAGCGCTGAATAAACAGCCAGGCTCCGCTCCGGCCTGCTCTGCTCGCCGGAACCCACCCCCTCACCCCCCATTTATCTGCACCCCGCCGCTCGCCCGGGACCCCCCTGCCCTCTTCCCGGAAGCGCTTCTTCCCGGTTGGAGGAGGAGGTGGCTAGGCTCACGCCCCCTCGGATCCGGATCCTCAGTCTCCCCATCTGCAGAGTGGGATGCTGTCGCCCGCCTCCCCGGGCTCTTCCGCTCTGGCACGGAAGGGGTTCACTCAAGACAGCGCGGGATGGCCGAAGAGGGATCCAGACTACAGCTCAGGGCAAAATCACCATTGCCAACGCCATTGCCAGGGACTTGCTGTGTGACCTCGGGCCAGTGAGCAGATGGTGGCTCCTACAAACTGCCAAGGAGTCCATTCCGACGGAAATCCATTCCGACTCTTACTCGCTGCCATTCCTACTGGCGCACAGAGAAGCACTGCCCAAGTGGGTTTCCTGCAGAGCTTCCAGATACAGGTGGACTAGGAGGAAAAGTCCTGGTCGCCTACTTCTCATCGTGATCCTATAGGACAGGGTAGAACTGGCCCCGTGGGCTTCGGAGACTGTAACTCTTCACAGGAGTTGAAAGCCTGGTCTTTCCCCAAGGGGGTGACTGGTGGTTCTGAACTGCTGGCCTTGAAACACTATTCCGAAGCTATAAATCTTGATAGTTCTCCCCCTAAGTAGCTGGTGGGTTTGAACCGCAGACCTTGTGGTTATTGGGCCATCACTAATTCCACAGCACCATTAGGGCTCCTCTTGTTAAATGCAGACAAGTTGGCCCTTGATTCAGCCCAACCCTGAGCACTACTTCGTGAAACGCAGCCTGGTCCTGTGCCCTGCCCCTTGCCAGAGCGTTCCATGCCACCTTCAGAGCCCGGAGAGGCAGGCTACAGCATCCCACTCTGCAGATGGGGAGACTGAGGTTCCGGGTCAGAGCCTAGCCACCTCCTCCTCCAACTGGGAAGAAGCACTTTGCATGGGCCTGCGAGCCCCCGGGGACAGTGCTGGGGTCCGATCGAATCACCGTGACTCCCACGGTTTCCGTGGGCTGATTTTCAGAAGCAGGTCCAAACCAAAAGCAAATTCACTACCATTGAGTGCATTGGTAAAGACAAGGGTCAGCAGTTTGAAACCACCAATCACTCCTGGGGAGAAAGATGAGGCTTTCTACTCCCCTAAGGCGGTACAGTCTCAGAAATCCGCTGGGGCAGTTCTACCCTGTCCTGCAGGGTCACAATGAGTGGGCATTGACTCCAAGGCAGAGATTTGGTTTGGTCATTTGAGTGACCACCACTGGCAGCCGTAAGAAATGAACTAAAAAGCCCACCCACGTGTGTGGCTCTCCAGGACCCAGCCATTTGAAAGCGAAGTACTTAGCTGCTAACCACTTGGCAGCAGCCCCTTGGGGAAAAGCTCTGGGGATCTGGCCAAGCAAGACTGACAGCCAGGGAACCCCGGGGCCACTTTGACTGTCCCATGCGGGACTGTCAAGTTGGAATCGATTCCGTGATCAAAACACCATACTCATTGCCATCAACTTGCTTCCGACTCAGAGAGAGCTGCCCTGGGGTCTCCTCCGTGGTGAACTCCTGGCTACAGCTGACTGTTTCTTCTTTCACCAACTGAGTTGCTGATGGATCCCAACTGCTGACCCTGTGATCGGCAGCTTAGCATAGACCCCTCCATGCCACCGGGGCTCCTTGGTTCTGGTCACCCAGCAGAATGGCCAATGGTAAGCCGGCTGCCCTTACTCATTCCTGTCGCTGTCTGCATGACTTTTCTCGTTAAAATCATCGTCAGGGCTGGTAAGGGGGACAAACACAGGTTGAGTCACAACATTGTCTGAGGGACATTGACGTGGATGCCGAGTGCAGGCCGTGAAGAGCGCCCGCCTCGGGCAGGCCTAGGTTTCTTGTCTGTCACAGAAAAGTGCAGGGGGTTGGTGGTGGTGGTGGCCACCCTGCCTTGAGCAAGTCTCAAACTCAAAACCCAACTGCCTGCCTTCAAGTCGGTACTGACTAGAACGGCCCTTGTGGGTTTCTGAGACTGTAACTCTTTGGGGGAGTAGAAAACTTCATCTTTTTCCTACCGAGCGACTGGTGGTTTTGAACTGCTCACCTTATGCTTAGCAGCCTAGTGCATAACCAACCACACCACCTGGGCTCCTCTGAGCAAGCTTTCTCCCCGCTGCCCCCCCGCCCCCAAGAGTGTTCATTTCCGGTCTCTGTGTCCCATGTTAGTCCTTCTCACAGGATTTTCAAACTTTTCACACTTTCAACGTTATCACACACTTCCGTCTTGGAAAAAGAGCAGCCTGGGCTCCTTAGGGGCAAGGATGGTGACACTTTATCTTACGTCCTTTGGACAGTGGCTGGAGAAGGACTTCATACTTGGTAAGGTGGAGGGAAGGCCCCTCGGGGAGATGGGCAGACCCAGCGGCTGCTACAATGGGCTCAGGCAGGAGAACCATCCTGAGGACGGCGCAGGACCAGGCGTTGTTCTGTCTGTTTTGCATGGGGGTGCTATGAGTCCGAACTGAGGCACCTGACAACAGGACAGCATTGCACACGACAGTGCAGACGACAGGTTAGGGTCGCTGTGACGTGCATAGGAAACCCAGAGAAACAGGCATGACTGTTGAAAGGATAACTTTGCTGCGCTCTCTCAGAGGGCTGCCTGGGCCCTTGGCGGTGGCGCCCAGGCCTGGAGAGTTACGGGAGAGCCGTGCTCAGTGGGGTTTGCAGCGGAGGACTCTTCAGCAGTGCATTGCCACACCTTTCTCCCGACTGACGTGCCTCTGGGTCGATCCAAACCTCCCACCTGGAGGTTAGCGGTGGAGTCGGTTCACCGTGTGTCCGACCCCAGGTGTCCATCCACACTGACCCACTGCCTGATGTCCAGTCAATTCCAACGTACATTCACCCTTCCTCCACTCCTCTCCCCTCCCCTCCCCCGGCACAGAGCAGAGCTGTCCCCAGGGATGTCCAAGGAGGCCGTTACTCTTTAAGAAAGCAGACAGCCACATCTGACTCCCACAGAGCAACTGGTGGGTTTGGCGCACAGATGGCGGAGGGGTTTAACCGCGGAGACACCCGGCCCTCCCATCAGCACTCAAAAAGACCTGGAGCCATGGAGCCAGCCCATTCCCCTAACCCAGCAGTTCTCAACTTGTGGGTCGCAACCCCTTTGCGGGTCAAATGACCCTTACATGCGTCGCCTAAGACCATCAGAAAACACATATTTCCGATGGTTTTAGGAACCAAGACACGCTCCTCTATCCGTCTCCAGGTGGGTCCGCCCACCTACGAGTACCCGGCGTGAAGACTGTGACCCGCGCTACACCGTGCTTCACGACAACATTTCGTTTATTTGTCATTAGAAATAAATATTTCACAATGTAGAATGACACACTGCTTTTGTGATTCATCACAATGCTTTCGTTATGTTCAATTTGTAACAATGAAAAGACATCCTGTATATCAGATATTTACATGACGATTTATAACAGTAGCAAAATTACAGTTATGAAGTAGCAACGAAATAATTTTATGGTTGGGGTCACCACAACAAGAGGAACTGTACTGAAGGGTCGCGGCCTTAGGAAGGTTGAGAACCGGTGCCCTAACCCCTAACTCCACCCAGTCTCTGGGAGCTGGGATTTCCCAGTCTCTGGCAGCTCCAAGCCCTCCTCCTCCCCTAGAGCCTGTTGGTCAAATGTCATTTCCCAACAAACACGGTTGCCGCCTTTTCTTCTTCCTCTTTATTCCCCCTTCTCCAAGATCAAAGGAGGCATTTGGGCCTTTAAGATAACATTCATTTGGAGAGCAAGGGTAATATACAAGATTAATGAAAATTAACATAATCCCTCTGAGCCCAAGAGAGGCTTTTGTTCAGCCGTTTGTCCTGCTGGTAATTATGGGTTCCTGGGTGATAAAAACGCTAAATCAAGCCAGGCCTTGAAAACCATTTAAATGAATTTTACCTAATTAGGTCCCTGGCCTTGTGCTGAGGGGAGATCCCTCCCTGGCGGAGCCCCCCCCCACACACACACACACACACTCTCTTCTTTTGATATGTACTGGGTCTGGGAGAATCCAGGACCCTCAAAGACCAGAGGGAAGCTGCCTGGACTCTGCAGACCCTGCCCTCTGTCCAGGGGGCCCCTTCCTGAGATTTCTTTTTTCCGCTCATGCCCCCACCCCCACCCCGCAGCCCCCCGGCCTCCAGCTCGGAGATGAAAGGCAAATTTATCAGTCTGTCTCCCCCCAGCCTGCTCCAGACGGACTGTGTGACCAGGCGGCCCTATCAGCTACCAGGAGGACCACGGAGGGGAGAGAGGCTTCGGCACTCTGCAGTCAGATCAGGAGCGGAAATTGCGGCCGGTCCCCAGCTGGCCTTTGAAGAGGGGTGGCCCAGGCTGGAGCTGGGACGGGCGCGGGTCTGTGTAACTCAAAGATCAGGGGTCACAGATCCATAAAGGCCCCCACCTCGATCGCCCCCTTGAAAATGAAATGCCATCCGCTCGTCTTGAACCGGTTAAGGTGACCAGGAGGCGGGAGGCGGTGCCTCGGAGGGCAGGGGCGGGGACACCGGCGGGAGCTTCCCAGAGAACAGGCTTCTTAACTGGAGACATGTGTGGAATCAGGCCAACCGCTTCTCCAGGGCCCTCAGGCTGGGAATCCAGGCCCCTGCCGCTCCAGGGGGGGGTTCGCCCATGCCCCCACCCGCTGCCACTGCCCTGGCCAAGCCGGGAAAGGAGGACACCAGGAGACAAATCAAGCGCCGCTGAGGTTGTGGAAAGGGGGCCCTAGTGGTGTCTCGGGTTACTGCGAGGTGGGCTGCTGATACAAGGTCAGCCGTTCAAACCGACCAGCCGCTCAGAGGGCAAAAGCTGAGGCTGTCTGCTCCCGTAAAGATGGACAGCCTCAGAAGCCCCGGGGAGCTCGTCTACTCTGTCCTATAGGGTCTCTGTGAGTCGGCCCGGACGCAGGGGCCATGGAGGTGAGTGAAAGAACACCCACTGCCGGCCGTGGAGGCTTGCCTGTGGCCATGAGACTGATCCTGGTGCTAGAGAGGAATATTAAAGGTACCACGGACGGCTTAAAGGACAACCTGATCCTTGTTGCAAGAAGTACGGCCAGCGTGCTCCTTAGAGGCAAGGATGCGAGACTTGGTCTTCCGCGCTTTGTCAAGAGCAGTCCCTGGAGGAGGACATCCTGTGTGGTGGTAAAGTGGAGGGGGGATAAAAAAGAGGACGGCCCTGGACAAGAAGGATGGGCGGCGTGGCTGCAGCCATGGGCTCAGGGACAGGCACCACTGTGAGGAGGACTCAGAGTCAGGCAGCGTTTCCTTCCATTGTGCACGGGGTCACTACGAGTCAGAGCCACCTGGACGGCCCCTAACAACAGCATCATGCTGCTGAACAGGTGTCGGGGGTGCTTTCTCCTGATGGCACCATCGGAGAAGCATGGGACTGCTAACCTCAAGGTCGGTGGTTCAAAGGCAGAAGCCGGTCCAAGGTAAAAAGTGGAGACGATCTGTTCTCAGACGCCCTGTACCACGTCGCTTTGAGCGATAATGCGCCAATGGCAGTGGGTTTCCTTTAGGGGCCTTTCCAGACGCAGGTAGACTAGGAAGAAAGGCCTGGTGATCTACTTTCTGAAAAGCAGCCCAGGAAACGTCGACACATCACAATAGTCAGATCCCCTTTCAGTTCTGTTGTGTGGGGGCTCACCGTGGGTCAGGCGCTGACCGGAGGACACCGTACCACAATAGCCAACAGCCAACCTTGTGACAAACGGAGAAGCGACGGACCTTGCTGGGGATTTCATAGCTCCTGGCTGCACAACTAACACTGATGGCCATCCGACGTCACCTCGGGCACATCGGCACAAGACCTCTGGAAAGCATCCCGGAGCGAAGCTGTCACCTTGAAGATGCCTTTCAAGAGCCTCAAGTGCATGTGAGCCTGGAGGACTGTGTGTCAGGCAGACCACGAGAGAGCTGACGCTGGCAAAGAATATAAAAGTCCCCTCAACGAACCAACAAGTCCGTCCTGCAGGAGTTTGCAGCCAGCATGCTCCCTCGAGGCAAAGGATGAGGGGACCTGTTAGCAGGAGCGGCCAGTCCCTGGGAAAGGGCATCATGCTGGGTGAAGAAGAGAACAAAACAAACAAGAACCCAACGCACTGCCCTGGAGCCAATGCCGGCTCAGGGACTGTAACTCCTTCGTAGGAGTGGAAAGCCCCATCTCTCACCTGGGGAGCGGCTTGATGGTTTGGAACTGCCAACCCTACGGATCCCGTCCCAACGCAAACCCATGTTGCTGCTTGGGCTCCTGGTCAAAGAGAGGGGCAGTGGAAAAGAGGAAGGCCCTCAGGGAGACGGAGGGACACTGTGGCCAAAACAATGGGCTCACTCACAACGGTGGTTGTGAGTAACAGCAGGGCCTGGCACAACAATAACAACAGGGCAGCAGGGTACCCTGGGGACTGGGCCTGGGGCTGGGGGGCGGGGTGTCACTGTCATCAAGCACCGAGCTCCCTTTCACCTCTCACCAACTCTGATTCAAGCGGGGAGTCCGAATCCCGGTCCAGGGCCCCGAGGTGGCACGGCGCCGTGTCCGGCCCCAGACTCTTCCCAAGGCAGCCTTGCCCTCGGCAGTCGGACCTCCCACATCCCCCACGAAGCCAGCAGATCCAAGGAGGAGAGGCAACTAAATGGACGCCTCTTCTTGCTTAAAAGTAGGAGCTGGGGGAGGAGGGGAGGGGGAGGGAGAGAAGGAGATTGCACTGATGTCTGACCTCGTGTCCCTCCCTGTCACTCCAAACCACCCGCCTATTTACAATGGGGAGGTTTGCAGGAATGCACCCCACGCCCAGGGGCCATTCTGGACATTTTTGGAAGGCGTCTGTTAATGATCTGTGATCCTAAGGAGTTCTTTTGAACTCATTCCTCTCTTAAAGGGCAGTTAGGATTCCCGTTCAGGGGAGACCCGGCACCACCGCCCCGGCCTTGGTGTTAAATGAATTCTTTAGAGGTTCCAGATGCCGACCGGCAGCCAGACGGTCAACGGGCAGGCAGGGTTTCAAAGTCCCTCATCTCTACAGGAGCAGACTGCCGGCCCTTCCCTCGGCATGACCGAATCGCACACTTCCTCACAGCGATGGGGTGGTGTCCTGCGTTGTGGGTTCATCACCCCATTTCATCTTCCCGGACATGCCCTGGTCTCTACATTGCCCGGTCCCCCTTGCTGTCAGACCAGGGTACTGTGTTCTGGCCAATGGAATACGGGCAGAGGCAATGTCAACCTTGGTCGGCCCTGGTCCTTACAAAGCATGCTGGGTGCTCCTCCTGCCTTCCCTCCTCCTTCTGAGGTGAAACTTGGCAGCCCCAGGTTAAAGGTATAGGTGTCACCAACAGAAGAAATCTGAATTCCTGAGCCATGGCTTATGAGAGCATGCTGGGTTCTTATATCAATGAGAAAGGAACTGTCGTGTCTCATCTCTGAGATGCTCAGTTGTTTTGTCTCCTCATGTGGCCCCTGTTGGCTCCCGGCCCAGGGCTCTTTGTGGGAGACCCCGGTATGTGCTACTGATTGAATGGGGGGCGTGCAGAAGCTGGACAGTGAATAAGGAAGGCCAGAGACGATGGAGGCATTTGAATCGTGGTGCTGGTGAAGAACGGTGAAAGCTTCATGAACTGCCAGAAGAACACTCTAACCTGTCATAGAGGAAGAATAGCTCCTTCGACGCCAGGACGGCGAGATTTGCTCCCACCTACTTTGGACATGTTGTCAGGAGAGACCAGTCCCTGGAGAAGGACATCCTGCTTGGTAGAGTGGGGGGGCCGCTGTGGCAGTTACATCATCTCCTGTCAACTTGAGCAAAGGGGTGGAGTCTAGCCTGTCCATGAAGTCATCGTCCATGAGGCCTCTGTGTGGGCGTGGTCTTCTCTTGAGGATTCTGAGAACTCCTGTCTTCCTCCCTGGAGGTAGGACACACACTCTCTCTGCTTGAATTCCTGTTGACATGAAGCTACACCGATGGAGTCAGAGCTCTGGAACTGGAGGAGCCGCGTGGAGACCCACGCCAGTGCTGAAATGCTTCCACAAGACTTTCCACCCACTGGCCTGTGATCTTCCTGCATTCAGTATCATTGCATGCGCTGTGTGAGTCTGCAGAAGAATTCACAGACTAGCATCAGACATATGGGCTAATATCAGGCTTATGACCTGATCTGGATGAGGCTGGGCTATTTTCTGAACATACAATGACTCTTTCTATAAAGCTCTTTCTTATCCACATGAGTGTCTATGAATCTGTTTCTCTAGTCCTACCCGGATGCACACAGCAGCGAAAGAGAGGAAGACCCTTGACAAGATGGATTGACACAGCAGCCGCCACCCTGGGCTCCAACCTCAGAACAAGTGTGAGGTTGGCTCAGGACGGGGCAGGGTTTTGTTCTCTTGGGCATGAGGGTCACTCTGAGTTTGAACCAACTCACGGGCACCTCACACCAACAGGGACTCCTGACACACGGTAGCTGCTCATGAAACACCTTTTGGATGAACCATGGATGTGGCTGAGCGGGTGGAATGAAGAACGAGTGAGCTATGGGAGAAAGACTCTTGTCGTTAGACTGGTTCCTAGTTGCCTTCCTGTGAGGAGCAAGGAGACGGATTGGCTCCCAGGGAGTGTTAAGGATCCTCAAGTTAGCAGCAGGATGCTTGGGAATTGGGAAGTGTTTGCCATCCTCAAATGCTTCCGTCCCAAGTTCAGCCAATGGAGTTCCGACCTGGCTTCTTTTCATTTGAACGAAGTCCCCTCCAAGTGTGGCCTCTGACTTTCTATACATCTGCTTCTGGGAAGAGCACGCCCCACATGCCTTAAGATGCGGGAAGTAAGCCAGCCCAGGCTGAGCTCGGTCGGCAGCCACGTTGATAGGAAGGCTTTCCTTATGATCACACTTGCCTGCACTTTTTCAGGAGGGGATGAATCACCCAGCATGCTCTCCTGGCATGCGATCATACACACAGAAAGATAAGCCAGGAGTAGGCAGCCCCACCCGTTTGGCCATTATCCATTCAATTAGACTAATAACTAATGAACCTGTACACAGGAACCTTGGTGGCATATGGGGTTACGTGTTTGCTCGCTAACCATGAGGGCAGCAGTCCGAAACCACCAGCTGTTCTGTAGCAAAATGACGGGGTTTTCTACATCTGTAGAGTTACAGTCTCAGAAACCACGGGGCAGTTCTACCCTGTCCTAAAGAGTTGCCAGCCATGAGTCGGAATTGGCTCGATGGCAGCGAGTTTGGCGTCTGAGCTCCTGCTGGTCTCAGGGGTCTGCCTCAAAGATCTCAAAGCGCTGTCTTGAGAGGAAATAGGGCAACAGTCAATGGCCACTTGGCCCAGTAAATTCACCAAACCAACTTGCCGCCCTGAGTCGATTTGATTCACAGCGACCCCAAAGGGCAGAGTAAAACTGCCCCTGTGGGTCTCCAAGGCTAGAAATATGTCCAGGAGCAGACAGCCTCATGTTTCTCTCTTAGAGCGACTGGTAGTTTTGAACTGCTGACCATACAGCCCAACTCATCAGCCACTAGGCCACCAGGGCTCCTAAGACTATGGAGAGAAGAGCCATCCCCCAGTTCACTTCGCTGCACCTGCCCCAGCCACCATCTGTCTGTCAGTGGGGAATTGTGTGTTGCTAAGGTCCAGCAGAGCATCCAGACTGTGGGAGATCAGGAAGAAAGACCAATGAAAGCATTGCAGAGCCCTGGTGGCGTAGCAGTTGCGCGTTGGGCTACAATCCACAAGGTGAGCAGTTCGAAACCACTAGCAGCTCCATGGAAGAAAGAGTTCCAGTAAAGAGTCCCAGTCCTGGAAGTCCACAGGGGCAGTTCTACCCTGTCCTACAGGGTCGCTGTAAATCAGAATGTATCCGATGGCAGTGAGTTCAGCTGACTTCAGATCACACTCGAGCTAAAACAACTATGGAAAAAGTGTAAGCCTCCAGTGCCAAGATTGAAGGATTACATGGGCAAATGAGGAAGGCCCCGGGAAGACGATGGAAGGAATATGCAGAGTCCTTATACTCAAGAGAATTGGTGGGCAGGTTGCATGTGATCAAGGACTGGTGCTGTCAAAGGAGAAACTCCAGGCTACACTGAAGGCATTGATGAAAAGCAAGATTCCTCATAGTGATGGAATACCAGTGTCAAGCTGCGCATGCTCACTCATCTCTGCTATGAAATTAGGGAGACAGCTGCAAGGGTGCCCACTTCGAAGAAAGGTGACCCAATAAAACGCAGTCGTTATCTAGCAATGTTGTTAACATCGCCTGCAAGTACAGTTTCGCTGCATGCAGATCATTCAGCAATGGCTGCAGTATGACCCTGACAAGGACTGCCACAGATTGAAGCCAGATCCAGGAGTGGACGGGGAATGAGGGCTGTCGCTGCTGGAGTCGGCTTGGTCTCCACTGAAAGCACAGAATCCCCCGAGGATGTGTGTCTGGATGTTATTGACGATGGTAAGGCATTGGATGGTGTGGATCAGAACACACTATGAAGAACCTTGAGAAGAAAGGGAATTCCAGAACCCTTCCTTGAGCTCCTAGGGAACCTGTACTTGGATCAAGAGATGGCTGTTCAAGCAGAAGGAGGGGGTTAAAATCAGGAAGGTGTCGGGTCTGTAGCTGTTCCCCATAGTTAGTCGGGCCATCCGAGAAACTGGACTTCATGACAGAAACCATGGCATCAGAATGGGAGGAGGATTCCTTAACAGCCTGTGACGTGAAGAAGACACGGCTCTGCTGGTGGGAAGCTAAGAGCACCTGAAGCCCTTCCTGACAAAGTCCCAAGACTACAGCGTTCAGAATGGATTGCACGATAACATAAGGAAATAAAAAATCCTCACGACTGGAACAAGAAGCAACCACCTGATAAATGGAGAAAAGACTGACATTGTCAAGGATTTCTGTTTTGCTCGGATCCACCATCAACGCCCAGCAAAACAGA
>NW_022103925.1:5123395-5130939 GCF_000313985.2 Echinops telfairi
TCTCCTGGTGGCTCTGTGGGTGAGGCTTTGGGCTGCTAATGGCACAGTCGGAAGTTCAAGCCCATCAACTGCTCTGAGGGAGAAAGATGAGGCTTCCTGCTCCTTTAAAGATGTTCCCGTCTCTGCACACACCTAGGCTTATTGCCGCAATTTCCATAAGAGCAAAAAAACTGGGAAACAACCAAGAGTCCGATTATAGAGGAATGGACAAACAAACTGTGGTGCATCCATACAACGGGATATTGTGCACCAGTAAAACACAATGACAACTCAATTGATGATGGTAATGATTGTAGAACCACTCTTGATAAGATTGAACGGCTGAATTGTATGATATGCGGATTATATCCCAATAAAACTGTTTAAGAAGAAAAAAATGACAACTCTCCTAAACACCTCAAGACATGGACAAAACTGGAGACCATTATGTTGAGCGAAGTTAGTCAACTGTATAAAGAGATCTCCAGTGACACCATTATTATAAGGAAAAACGAAGAAAAATAAAAGTCTTTTTTTTTTTCACCAAAAAATAAGACTTTGAAGACTATGGGTAGGCCAGGGACTGGCATGGGGGCAGGGAGAGGGGAGGAAATAATAGAGAGTAAGAGAGAGGCTCTCTCCTTCACTGCCATCGAGTTGATTCTGACCCATCGAGACCCTCTAGGACAGGAAGAACTACCTCCGCGGTTTCTGAGACTCTAACTCTAGTGGAATAGATAGCATTGTCTTTCTCCCCAGGAGCAGCTGGTGGTTTTGAACTGCGGAACTTGCAGTTAGTGGTCAAACCAATAACTCACTATGTGTCTAAGGGTCCTTCAGGAGGAAGCCTGGGAGGGGAAATAAAATCACAGGGAACCACATTTAGACAGAGTTTAGATATTATTATCGATTTCATTTGTTGGGGCGGGATGTGCGATATATAGGAAAAATATACATACATATCTTTAAAATAAAAATGAAAAGATTTTCAAAATAACATTAAAATCCCTATGTCTATCTCTGTAAGATACGCAGGATGAACAATCCTGAGGAGAAAACAACCGGACTGGCAGTTCCGGGGGACATGGGAGAAGAAGGGGCAGGAAGGGGGCGTTGGGAGCCAATAAACTCAGGGATAAGGGAACAACAAGAGATCTAAAATTGACGGCGTATATTGCCCTGTGGGGTTTGATCAAGGGCAATGTATCCGAGAGGAAATACTGAACGCCAAATGGAGGGTGAGCATGATAGTGGGACAGGAGGAAGGGGAAAGGAAATAGAGGAAAGAAGTAGGAGGCAAAAGCTACTTATAGAGGTACCTCTATAGGCATGCATATATGAGAATATATTAATTTATAATGAAAGGATAGAGGCCAACATGCATGTATTTACATGTTAAGTATTAAGATAGAAGACAAACTTTGGCCTCTACTCTAGGCCTCCCTAACACAAGAACTCTTTGTTCTAATAACCTGGCACTCTTTGATGCTCACCTCCCCGATACCATCACTGAAGACAAATGGGTGCATAAGCAAATGTGGTGAAGAAAGCTGATAGTGCCCAGCTATCAAAAGATATAGCATCGGAGGTCTTAAAAGGCTTGAAGGCAAACAAGGGGCCATCTAGCTCAGAAGCAACAAAGCCCACATGGAAGAAGAACACCAGCCTGTGTGATCATGAGGGGTTGACGGGATCAGGTATCAGGTGTCAAAAGGTCCAAAATAATTATATCGATGTGAAAGAGGGGGGTTGGAGTGGAGACGCAAAGCCCATATGTAGACAATTGGACATCCCCCCCACAGAAGGGTTACAAGGAAGGGGTGATTCAACCAGGGTGCAGCATCACAAACACAACACACATCATTCTTCTAGTTCCTGAATGCTTCCTTCCTCCCCCACCCCCCATGACCCAGTTCTACCTTCTAAATCCGGCTAGACTGGAGTACACACATTGATACAGATAAGAGCTCTTGACACATGGAATTCAGGACAGATAAACCCTCAGGAACAGTAGTAGAGGTAGCAATATGATGAGGGGAGTGGGGGAGAAAAGGGGAACCCATCACAAGGTTGGATATATATAGCACACACCCCCAAAGGGACAAATAGCAGAAAGGTGGGTGAAGGGAGACCACAGACAGTGTAGGACACGAAAGAGCAATCATAACATATCATTGGTCAAGGTCTCACGGGGGCGGGAGGGGGGGAAAGAGGAGCTGATACCAAGGGCTCAAGTAGAAAGAAATTGTTTTGGAAATGTTGATGGCAACACATGCACAAGTGTGCTCGATACCATTGAATGATGGATTGTACAGAAATAAATAAATGAAATAACATTTAAAAAGAGAGAGAGAGTGAAGGCGCACCAGCCTCACGGCCCCTCCTGGATCCCTCCCCCTGGGATGGGAACATTGGTCTGAGTGGCTGAGATGGGAGGAACAGCTGCACAGAGGCAGACTGGAGGCTTCAGCGATGCACACGCTCAGCTCACACACACGGAGACACGTGGCAGCCTCAGCATCCCGCCGAGGGCTGACAGGTGTCAGGATCGGCGCCATGGCGGTGGCTTGGTCTGGGTTTTGGAATAACGTTGGTGGCACGCAGTCAGACCCAGTCCCGAACTCAGGGCTCAGGGTGACAAAGGACAGAAAGATTTCCTGGGCAGTGATGTGCGAGCCACGACTGGACAGGTGCCTAAAGTGAGGAAGGATGCCCCAGGAACAAAGACGGGGGGCACTGGATCATCCCCTCCGCCTGCCAGGACCTGCCAGTGTCACCCATCTGCCAGCAAGGGTCCCTCCCTGCTGTTCAACACCCAGCTCCAAACCCCACCCCCAGCACCAAGAGCCACAACCTGAGCCCCTCAGAGAGCCATCATCCCTGCTGCACCTCACCTCCGCGCCTCTTGTGGAGGAAGAGGCGCTGCCCATGAAGGGGGCAGCATTGTGTCATGGTCGTCGCCCAGTGTTGTGGAGTCCGCTCTGACTCACAGCCACCCACGTGCCACAGGAGGCAGCGCCACTCGGTCCTGCGCCACTCGGTCCTGCGCCACCCTCCCCACCGTCGCCACGTTGGAGTCCGTGGTGGGACCCACTGTGTGGACCCATCTCCGTGAGTCCTTAGGAGTCCTTAGTGGGAAGGGTTAACATGCTCAGCTATTCGTGGAAAGGTTGGAGCCCGGAGCCCACCCAGAAGTGCCTCAGAAAAAAGGCATGGCCCTGTCCAGCGGAAGGACTGGCCGTGGGAAAGTCGCCGGAGCGCAGCGACGCTCTGCCGTGCGTGGGGCCCCCGGGAACTGGAACAGAATGGATGGCCATCGGTAACGGGTGGACATCCTTCCAGAAGGCTTAAACTCTGCCTTTTGGTTTTGTGAACCACCTGCTACCTCATTTCGTCCTCCCAGCAGCCCCTCTCGGGGACGTGTGTCCCCACTTCACAGGGGCAAAGGGAGCTGAGGCAGCCAAGGGCCACCACCACCACCAGTCAAACCCACCTCCTGGGGACCCTGTGGTGTCTGCCAGTGCAGAGCTGTGCTCCAGAGAGCGTTCGAGGGGCTGAGGGTTCAGAAGTAGATCCCCAGGCCCCTCTTTGGAGGACTGACGCCCCTGGGTGGCTCGAACTTCCAATCTTTCAATTAGCAGCTGAGTGAAATCACGGTTTGTACCAAGTTCAGGCCTGTGCCCATTCCGGTCGACTCTCAGAAGCCCCAGAATCAACTCCCAGACTGGACAACCAGCTCTCCGTGACCTGAGCAATTTATTTCGCTCCTTCGGGCCTCCGTCTGCCCATGCCGAAGACAGTAGGGCTCTGAAGGCCGACTAGGAGCTCTCAGAGAGCCCTTCCTCTCTCCGTGTTCTTTGATCTTCGGCAACCTCGGATAACATCAAGGTTTATAAACACAAGACATCATCAAACGAGTCTGTAATGAAATCCCAAAGCAATATGTAGCGGGGGGCGGGGAGGGGGGGAGAGGGGAAGGCTGTAAATCCGCAGGATGTCGATTCCAAGTCGAATGCCATTTACAAGAATATGGCTCAAATATCACAAGGTCAGAACCATCTTGAGCTTTCCAGTATTTACAAACAGACCTCGCTCCGTAAGCCTTTCCAACTCAGGCTTCATAATGTACACAGGAGGGCCCGTTTTAAAACAACCTCCTTTAATTCGATTTGCTCTAAGTGAGGTCTGTTAAATATGCTACTAATTTTGAACTTTTCGTGTTTCGGAGAAAATGCGATTGAAGCTTAATCCAATTTTCTAACACCCCAAGACAGCTACAAGGGAACTCACAGACATGAAGGACAGCGGTAGGCTTGCTTTGGGGAACAAAAACTCGCGTGGTGAGGTGGTGTTGAGTTGAATCCGGCTCATCGTGACCATATATGAGTCTAACAACCCCAACACCGCCTCGGCCTGCACCGTCCTCAGCACCGCGGTTCTGGGTGAGCCCATTGCGGCAGCCCCTGGGCCAACAGGCCCTTCCTGTTTTGATGGATCCTCTGCTTTACCAAGCACAATGTCCTCCAGGGACTGCCCGCTCCTGGGAACATGAGCCAAGGTTGAGAGAGGAAGTCTCACCACCCTTGATTCCCAACAGACTCGGTAGAGTTTGTGCCACCGAGCGAAGTCCTGCCTCAGCCACCGTCTGTGCCGCAGGACAAAATGCTGCCCGGTCCTGTGCCACCCTCACAACTGTTGCTCGGTTGGAGCCCCTTGCTGCCGCCACTGCGTCAATGCCCTGTGTTGAGGGTCTCCCTCTTTTTACTCACCCTTTGGTCAGAGCCCTGATCCAGTAGAGGTGACGCGATCCAATAGACCAGCCGTTGGAGACCCCAGCAGCTCCCCAGGAGGAAGATGGGGCGCTCTACTCTCGTCAACTGTGACAGTCTCAGAAACCCACGGGCAGTTCCACCCCGTCCTCCGGGGGCACGAAGAGCCGGCATCTGCTTGATGGCAGTCAGCGTGCGTTAGGCGGGGTTGTCTAGAGAACTAAAACCAGGGATGAAAAGAACTTAGTTTATGTCAAGAAAGCATCCCAGCCCAGTCCAACTCAAGTCCATGGAGACGATGCTCGTCAGAGCCCTCTTTAGACTCACGGGAGCTCACAGGCCAATGGGCGCAGGGTCTCATGGAACCAAGGTCGGTGGAAGCATGGCAGGACGTGAAAACAACCCAGGGGCAGCAGCCCACATGGGGCCACTGCTGGGGCAGAGACTGAACAAGCAAGGAGAAAGGAGAGAAAGAGAGAGAGAGTCCCAGTGTGTCTTATAAAAAGGCCACAGCCCCAAGGAGGCATCATCAGGCTGTAACCTGATTGACAGGTTAGACTCCACCCCTACCAGCACACAAGTACCATCAAGTTGACATAAAATCTAACCACCACACCTAGCAGGATGTCCTTTGGCAAGGTGTCCTCCTCCAGGGACTGGTCTGTCCTGACAATGTGTCCAAAGTACGTCGGATGAAGTCTCGCCACCCTGGCTCCTAAGGAGCCCTCTGGCCATCCTTCCTCCACGACAGGTGTGTTTGGCCTTCTGATAGCCCAGGGTGCTTTCAGTGATCTTCACTGGCACCGCAGTTCGAAGGCGTTGATCCCTCTCTGCTCCTCCGGATTCATTGTCCACCTTTCACATGCATTTGAGACGATGGAGAGGACCCTGGCTGGGGGGCTGGTGCACCTGCGTCCTGAGAGTGGCATCTGTTTGAGATTGGAAGGTGGTCCTCCCCCAGACAACGGGGATCAGCCGCGTTCATTGAGCTGGGTGAAGATTAATAAGGAAAGAAAACCCCCAAACCCACTGCCATCCAGTCGATTCTGACTCAGAGCAACCGTGTAGGATACAGTAGAACTGCCCATGTCAGGTTTCAGAGGCGGTAATCTTCTTGGGAGCAGAAAGCCTCATCTTTCTGCCAAGGAGCGACTGGTGTTCTCGAACATCCAACCTTGCAGTTAGCAGTCCAATGCTTATCCAACAATGCCACCAGGGGTCCTAGCCACGCAGTAGATAGAGCTGCACAACAACAGCACCAACAACTCACTGCCATCAAGTCTGTAAGACAGAGTCGAGCTGCCCCTCTGGGTTTCCCAGACGTAAGTCTTTCCGGGAGCAGACAGTCGCATCTCTCCCCCTCAGCGTGAGTGGTGGATTCAAGCAACTGACCTTGAGGCCAGCGGGTCAGCCTGTGGCCCACTGTGCCACCAGGGTTCCTTCAAGCCCACAAAGTGGACAACCGTGGGGAGCATCCTCCTCGGAACAACCAACCAGACAAGACCCAAAGGGTGGCCTTTGCCCCAAAACGAAGCTCAGAAGACAAAGAGAGGCAGAAAAGAAGGATGGCTGCAAAGAGGGGCCCAGGGAGGAAGCAGGAAAATGCTGCGGCCTTGAGGCAGCTGCAAACTAAGTCACGAAGGAAAATGTACGTAACTTGTTGAATGGGGAAGGAGCCTTGGTGGTGTCGTGGTTAAGCCCTGGGCTGGGATCTGCTCGGTCAGCAGTTTGAAACCACCAGCGGCTCCTCAGGAGAAAGATTGGACTTTCTACTCCCGTAAACAGTTACAGTCTCAGAACCCCACAGGGGCTCGCTTTGAAGCCGCATGGGCTGAATGACAGTGCATGTAGAGCAGGGACATAATGTACTCTGCGAACTTTCACCCAAACCACACACACAAATATCCCAAAACGTGTAAAACTGATATGGCCTCAAGAGCGTAACAGCAAAAAGGCTTATTCCTGAATGGACTCATCCACATGTCTGCAGGTTGGGAGCCCTGGTGACACAGAGGATTAAGCAGTAGGCTGGTAACTGCACGCTCAACAGTTCAAAGCCATCATCCGTTCCTTGGGATACAGAGGGGTCACTCTGCTCCTGTAAGGATCGATTGCCTCAGAAACCCTAACGAGAAGTTATCCTGTCCTATGGGGTTTCTCTGCATTGAAATCAGCTCGATGGCAGTGGGTTGAGTTGGGTTTGGTATAAGGTGTAAGGATGCCAACATACACTTTGTGGGCACACAAGGTAACCCATAATGAATCTACGTCTTAATCAGGTGGTGCCCAGCTATCAGAAAGAATAGTATCTGGGGTCTTGAAGGTTTATCTTAAAACAAGCCACCATCTAAGTGAGGTGTCAGTTAAATCCCCATGAAGAAAAAACACTAGTTGCTGTGATCAAAGGATCGTTAATAATAAAATTCATGATCAGAAGGAGGGGGCTGTATTAAAGCCTAAATTCTGAGCACCCGCTTTGCAGAACACTACAGTTGACAGAGAAGCCCCAAATCCATTTACAGAGATCCCACCAGGATTAAGCTTCCATTTAATACCCTCAGCCCGTTGACCAGGGATGTGAATAGTCTTCTCTTAGATAGAGTGCATTGGAAAGTGGATCACTGTAGACAGAGGGTAAATGTAACATCTTACCATTTGCTTGCCCTTTGACCCATGCTTAATTTGAGTTTTTACTATTTTCTGCTTTCTTTGGCTTGCAGTTTTTCTATATCCTGTTTTGTTGTGGTTGGGTTGTTTATTTTGTTGTTGCTTGTTTTGGGTTGCTGTTGTAGTATG
>NW_022103925.1:5131946-5136993 GCF_000313985.2 Echinops telfairi
GGACTGGAAGGACTGCTAGTCTCTCACATCTCTCTCACGGCAGTGAGTTGAATTGAGCCATTTGTAGTGCTTTATAATTTAACTGTTTCTTTCTTGTATTATATATTTAACTGTATATGATTTAACAGTTCATTCCTTGTTATATACCTAATTATCTTTATAAATAAATATATTGAATTATCAGCAATTTGGTTTTATCTCTCTAGAGAACCCTGTCTAACACACCGGTCTTCCTCTCTGGAGGCGGAATATACGCTCTCTCTGCTACACATTCCTGTTGACAAGCCACACGGAGACACACTGATGGAGCCAGAGCCCTGAAGCATGATGCTTCCACAACAGCACTGAGATGCTTCCACCACAACTGGATCCACAAGGCTTTCCACCTACTGGCTGAGATCTTCCTGTATTTGGCATCATTGCATGTGCTGTGTGAGTCTGAAGAGGAATTTACAGACTGGCATCAGATACATGGGCGAATATCGGACTATCAGACTTACAGACTTGATCTGGACTAGGCTAGGAAGCTTTCTTAATGTACAATTACTCTTTGATATACATATCTTTCTTATACATATGAGTCTCCCTGAATTTGTTTCTCTAGGCTACCCAGTCTAACACAGCACCCCAACATGTAACCCCTGTGTCACCAGACAATGCACATGCAAACCCTTCCTTCCAGCCGAGGTAGCAGACCAGGCCTGAAGCAGCAGCGAGCAACAAGAGAACAAGACATCGCCTTGAAGGAGCCCTCAGGACGTGGCATGAGTCCCTGCTCCCAGCCATCAGACCTCGCACGACCCACTTCACACCTCTGGGCCTCAGTCTCCCCAGCAGCAGCACCTGGCTAAGGGGCTGGGCAGCCTGGACACGTGGCACAGCCCGGCCGTCATGGGAGGTTCTGGGACGCGCTGGCACGTCTCACCCCTGGGCTGGCATTGGGAGGGGAGCCCCAGCTGTTGTCTGTTATCTGCTCCCACCAATTCGTTATCATTAGGGAGTGCGTCCGTAATGAATTTCTCCCCCCATTAAGTCTGATTTACAGGGGCCGTAATCGCCACTGGAAGTGCATGCTTGAACCCTTTAATTAATAACCCCCGCTTATCAGCCAGCCTCATGATTCTGGGTGCACGGGCCGGGGAGAGGGGCTCCAGGCCCCAGTCTGAGCTGGCCCACCGTTCCTTGGGTGTGGGGAGAAGGGGGCAGGTCCTGTGTCCATCTCAGGGGACAGGTGTTGTTAGATGCTCCACCCCCTTCAGGAATGAGCCGTGGTGACAGTGTGGTTCCTTGTGGGGTTGCTCATATCGGGGTCAGCAGTTCGGAACTGCCCGCTGCTCTGAGTCACATCTACGTACTTTCTACTCCTGCAAAGAGTTAGCAGTCTGAGAAACCCACAGGGCCACTGCTTCCCGGTCCCACAGGGGCACTGCGAGTGGGACTCCCCTCGAAGGCAGAGAGCATCTTCAGAGGGCGGACTGCCAAGGCCCGTTCCCGTTGGAGGCAAACTGCCAAGCTTTCTGTTAGCACGTGTTTACCCGTTGTGCCACTTGGGCAGCTGGTGAAGGCAGCGACAGACCCTCATCCTCTACCCCAACACCCCGGAGGAAAACCGACGCTCGTGGTCTCAGACCCCCTCGCTGACCACTGGTCAGGGGCAGCCGTACTCATCTCCCACTCCTCCTTCCACCCACAAGCAAGCCCGGTCTTCGACCTCCAAGCTCACCACGTGGAGGCATGGCCTCCTGCAGCCAGGTGGCTTGCTGCTGTTGCTGTAGATGCTGCTGCTGCTGGTGGTGATGATGTGGTAATGATGATGATGGCACGCATGCTTGATTCGGGGAGCCCCAGGAGTGCAGAGGAGAACCCTGCTCAGTAGGCTTTCCAGCCTCTGGCCTTTGGGGACAGATCCCCAGACCCATCAGAAGGGAGCATCTGAGAAGGAGGCTGCTCCGAACGAACTGCTGAAAGCACAGTCTCCATTCACGTGACCCGTGTCGTGCTGTGTTGTTCCTGTGACTCATCAGGCGGACATTGGTGGCGTCAAGCCCCTCCCACTCGGGCCAACCCCTTGCCTGGCAGAAGACAACCCCGCCTGGCCCTGCCCCGTCCTCACCGGGGTTCTTCCTTCTGAACCCATCGTCCTCATTGTCATTGTGGTTGTGAGCCTCCATGGACTTGATTCCTATTTGAGGCGAGCCCATTTGCTTCATTGGGAAGCATTCCCTGGGGTCTCCTACCTGGATCCATGATCGGTGCTCCTGGAAGCAGCAGTCAAGGCCAAACCATACACTACACTGGGTGAATCTGCTGCCCAAGGCCTCTCTTAAAGTGCTGAGGAGCAAGGATGTCACTCTGAGGACTAAGGAGCCCAGGCCAGGGTGTTCTCCGCAGGTTCCTAGTCACGTGACAGTTGGACTCTGAATAAGGACGACCGACGAATAATCAATGCGGTTGAGCTGTGGTGCTGGTGCAGAATACCGAAAGCGCCGTGGCCTGCCAGAGGAGCAAAAGCCTCTGTTTGGGAAGGAATACGGCCAGAGTGCTCCGGAGAGTTGAAGATGGTACCACTTGGCCTGACTGACCGTGCTAGTCTGGGTGGACTAGAGAAACAAACTCAGAGACACTCATATGCGTACAAAAAAACACCTTAAAAAAAAAAACAATAACATATCGAGAAAACATCCCAGCCCAGTCCAGATCAAGTTCATAACTCCGATAGTAGCCCACATGTCTGATACCAGTCTATAAATTCCTCTTCAGACTCACGCAATGCATGCAATGGAAGATCACAGGCCAGGGGGTGGAAAGTCTTGTGGACCCAGTGGCGCAGGAAGTATCTCAGTGCTGGGGTGGGTCTCCACGTGGCTCCTCCAAGTCCAGGGCTCTGGCTCCCTCAGTGTAGCTCCATGGGGCTTGTCAGCAGGAAGACAAAGCAGAGAGTCTGTGTGTCCCACCTCCTGGGAGGAAGACAGGAGTTCCCAGAATCCTCAGAAGGCCATGCCCACAGAGAGGCCTCATGGGCTACGACCTGATTGACAGGCTAGACTCCACACTCCGCAAGTTGACAGGAGATGAAGCAACAGGCACACTGACTTTGGACATGTTGTCAGGAGAGAAGTCCCTGGTGAACAGGCTGCTGAAGTGGAGGAGCATCCAAGAGGGGGGTATCTGCAGCAGTGGGCTCAGGCACAGGAACCATTGTGAGCATGGCGCAGGGCCGGGCAGCGTTTTGTTCTATTGTGCTTGGGGTCACTGGGAGCCGAAACTGTTTGCCCTGGCACCCAACCACAGCAGTGGCCTCAGGGCCCCACGTGAACGTCCCAGCAATACCACGAGAGGTGCCATTATCATCCCCAGGGGTGGGGGAGAAGATTGGGCTCAGCCCAAGCAACACAGCACCCGCCCGTGAATGACAGAGTGGGAACCCACACATGCCCCCGCCCCCTTAGGCTGCATCCTAGGCAGGACCCAGAGAGGCCTGCCTGGGTCTTCCCTCACGCCCACATCCCCAAACATGAAGAGGCTTCGAGAAGCCGGGTGGGGGGACAAATGGAATTGAGAGAGCATGCTCAGCCTTTCCCCTTGAGGGATGCAAAGCCCCCTCATACACGTGGCAAAGGGGATGGCTCGTGGGGCCCTCCACAGATCCCGAGTCCAGCAAGAAGCAACAAGCTGGCCCCTACCCCCACCCCCTGGAGGCTGTTGGACTCAGTATCAACTCACTGGTGACCGCCCACCGCGACCCCCACCAGGGGCAGTGGGCTTTCTCTGTGGGGGAAAGCTCCCATCAGGTGCAGCATGACAAAGCCATCCTCCGGGTTCAAGGCCTGGGTCCACACCCGCGCTGTGAGATGTTGGGGAGAATCCCCGGGCCTCAGCTTAGCAGCCCCACTGGTGCAAGCATGCTCAGCTGCCAGCTGGAAGGTTGCCGGTTCAAACCCACCCAGCCCAGGGGCTGCTGGAGAGAAGAGAGCCAGCAGTCCGGCTTCCTTAGGGGGGGCCGTCTACGGTGGCACCCTGTCACCGGCGTCACTCCGAGTGCAAGGCACCTCGATGGCTCCCCAGAGTCTGGACGAGGGCCACACGACTGGACACCTGGGGAGTGTGTGCTGCAGGGTTTGGTGTGGAAGAAGGGCCGGGAGTGCTCAGCCGAGATGAAGGTTCATGGGTTGCCGCCTCGCGGTGGAGTCTGCGGGAATACGTTTCCTCAGCGAGGACACGAAGGCCGTGGGCGGTTTTGAGAGCATGACCTCTGAGTGTTTTCCTCTGAAGGGGTCTCTCCTCCCAGCCCCTCTCGCCCCCACCACCAGCCAGGATAGACAGGCTGGTGGGAACCGGCTCGCTTAACCCCCAACTCCAGCCTGCACACAGACAGGAAGGTAGCACAGGGACCCCGAGCTGCTCAGGCTGCTCCTGGCCCCTCGTCTCTGATGTCGCTCTCCACATGGCCCCACCCACAGTCAGGACACCACAAAATGCCCAAATGACTGACCACACACACACATGCACACACCCCAGGAGCACACATGGTTTACACGCCATGCAAGCACACATGCAGTACACATTATATGAACACACACACTGGCGGACACACACCGAGTGAGCACACACATGCATGCATGCACCCGGTGAACACATGGATGTGTGCACACCCTTGCTGACCGCACACATCCGTGCACGCACCACATGCACACTCACTGGTGCTCATATTATCGGAGTGCACACATGCATGCACAGACCAGAGGAGGACATACATGGGGCACGAACCTGGCTCACACACACATGTGCATCAACCCACTTTATAACCACATCTACGCACACACCACACAGACACACCAGTGCGACACACACTGTGAGCACTCACACCCATTCACACACCATGGGTGTGCACCACCACCACTTCCACTACCACCCCTACGCCATTTCCAACCACAGGGACTGTACCGGCTCATCCCCTAACTCCTTCACCAGCCCTGACCCAGGGCCCTATAAGGACCCCAGTCCAGAAGCCTTCTCCCACACTCCCTGAGTGCTGCGGGTTGGGGGG
>NW_022103925.1:5137093-5139848 GCF_000313985.2 Echinops telfairi
GGGGCCTACAGCGGTGTTGCCACATCACTGAGCTCACTAGCTGCCCCAAAGAAAGCTCTGCGGAAGTCCTAGTCCTGTTCCACAAAAGCGGCCTTGTCCAGAAAAGGGGGAACGGACACAGAGGCAGAGTCCCACGGGAGGGAGGCAGGGGCCACGTGACAACAGGCGCATGGGCAGGCGGCCAGGGCTTGCCAGCAGCCATGGACTCCAGGAAAGACGTTCGGCCCCGCCTCACCACAAAAGTCCCCAAGAAACAACAGAGCCCACAGACACCCTGATCCATCCCTCCATCCCTCCAGCCCTGAGACTGCATTTCTGCTCTCTGCCACCATGCAGGAGGTACTTGCTGGGGCCCTAAGACGCACGCCCAAGGCACAGACCTCTCTGGTGAGGGCACCTGGGCAGTGATGACCATAGTGGGCTCAGGGTCCAGGTTGACTGGGCCTGGTTCCTGGCTGTCTAGTGCTGGCTATGGTCTTGTGGGCAAACGCTTTAAACTCTCTGTCAATGGCGATTGGAGACAGTGTGCTTCCGCCGCTGTCAGTGGGGATCTAGGCTGCGTACCTATCTCACCGGGAGCTGTTAGGGTCCCATGACTTAACACCCATAAAGCACACAGAGCACAGTCACGTGCATGCCCACCCCAGGCCTCATGGCTTCCGACGAGCCCGAGCCCCCACTAACTGCACACCTTGTCCTCGCACCCCAGTCCACCCGATGGTCTGCCGTCAGCGCTGGGTGTGGACTTGCTGAGCTGAATTTTCCCACAACATGGAAACAGAGCTTGGCTCCCGGGGAGAGCCTGCCTTCACTCAAATTACATCTTGGGCAATTTTTCCAGCGTGCGCCGTGCCAGACATTGTACATTCTTTATTATAGCGGGAGCAGCAATCTTCATTAAAGGGGAGCGCCGTTTCATTAGGAACCCTTATTTTCAGAATGTTATAATTCAGCCACAAAAATTCACTCCAGGCAAAACACGAACGGTCGTCTGGAAGCAAATGGGCTTATTTTATATACATTTTTATGCATTTTCCACACACACACACACACACACACACACACACACACACACACACACACACGGCCAGATAAACCAATCTTTAATGGAAGGATTGCAAGGGGAAAACTTGATATTCTGGAACAGGGCATGTAAAAGACTCCAAGTGTGTGTGTGTGTGTGTGTGTGTGTGTGGTGGGGCGGCAGGGGTGGGGGGACAGAGGGGGCCAGTGGGATGGGCTGGAACAGCATATATGTCTTGGGCCATTTGCACATAATCGTATTTCAGCACGCTTTTGAAGGACCCTCACGGCAAAATGACCTCCACTCATGGAAGTCTTCACCGGCCGTTTGCTGTTGTGTTTTGTGTGAACGCACCTGTTGGCTGTCGATCCGGTTGAGTAGGTGTCTGCAGAAGACATCTGACCGTGTCTGATGTTGTTGTGAGATGCCTGCCATCAAGTGACCCATGGCAACCCCTGTGCAATAGAACAAGACACTGCCCATTTTGTGCCAGCCTCACAGTCGTTCTTATGTTGGAGCCCAAGGGCGCAACCACTGGGTCAGCCCATCTCCTAGAGGGCCTTTCTCTCCGACGCTGCCCCTCCGCTTCACCAAGCACGATGTCCTTCTCCAGGGACCGGTCTCTGCTGACATGTCCAAACCACACGAGACAAACTCTCGCCATCCTTGCCTGCAAGGAGCATCCTGGTTGTACTTCTTTCAAGACAGATCTGTTTGTTCTTTGGGCCGACTTGCACCATAGTTCAAATGCATCAATTTCCCTCCAGTCTTCCCTATCCAATGTCCAACCTTCACATGCATATGAGGCAACCGAAAATACCACGGCTTGCTTTTCAACATGGGGGATAGTCAGGTTTTATGTCAGCGTGGTGGGCCAGGACTCTCCCAGGATAGGATCTAACATAGCGTGGTCAACTCCAGGATGGGATCTTCTGTGAAGCAGCCAACCAGTTTGGGGAAGATTAGGGGAGAGTATCACCACTTCCACCACTTGTCCGTCAGTTAGTCGTCCTGTGATGTCTGTGTGTTGCCGTGATGCTAAAAGCCATGTCACGGGAATATCAAATCCCAGCAGGATCATCCGGAGGGAATGGGTTTCAGCAGAGCTTCCAGACTGAGAACGGAACTACGAAGCAGGAATGGGCTGTCCACTTCCAAGGAATTAGCCCCTGACAACCGTACGGATAGACCGAAACCTTGTCAGATACCAGACACCTAACGACCAGAAGCAGAGCATTGTCAGAGCGCGTGCCAGAAGACGGCCCCTCCGGTCAGAGGGCATTCAAAATACGACTGAGGAGGGGCTGCCCTCTTAAAGTCATATTGACCGTGGCACGGATGGAATAAAGCATCCGGCACCTTCATCTGCTGAGGGCACAGGGCTCAACCTGGGAAGACACCTTCATATATTTAATAGGCGGCACTTGGAATGCACACAGTATGAATCTAGGAAGATTGGAAGCCATCAAAAATGAAATGGAACACATCAAGATCAATACCCCCAGGCATTCATGAGCTGAAATGGACTTATGGTCATTTTTAATCGGAAAAAAATGGCATGGTTTACTCTGCCAGGAATGACAGCTTCAAGGGGAGCAGTGTCACACTCAGCATCGCAAGGGGATTTCAGGATCTGTCTTGATGCACAATGCTGTCTGGGATAGGATGATGTTGTCTGGGATAGGATGATGCTGTCTGGGATAGGATGATGCTGTCTGGGATAGGATGATG
>NW_022103925.1:5139948-5149711 GCF_000313985.2 Echinops telfairi
TGTCTGGGATAGGATGATGCTGTCTGGGATAGGATGATGTTGTCTGGGATAGGATGATGCTGTCTGGGATAGGATGGACGATGTTGTCTGGGATAGGATGATGCTGTCTGGGGTAGGATGATGCTGTCTGGGATAGGACGATGTTGTCTGGGATAGGATGGTGCTGTCTGGGATAGGATAATATCTATCCACATACAAGGAAACCTAGTCCAATGGCATTCAAATTTATGCACCAAGCGCTAAAGCTAGTGAAGCAGAAATAGAGGGATTCTACCAACATCTTCAGTTCAGAAGTTGATCCAACATGCAATCAAGATGCTTTGATAATTATTCATAGAAGGAATCAGTCGATCAGTGTTTTGGATTTGAGCAGAGCGTTGTTTTGCTGATGTACACCATTTTCCACCCTGCAAAGCAGCTCACCAAGAAGAGAGGCTCTGGTTGTGAATGGGGCTTACACTGAGTACTATTTTGAAGAACAGTTCATCGGTTCTACAGTAGCACTGAATTATACCGTGAAAGTGTAAGGAAAGTTAACTTTCACTTTCGATGCGGAAAAGAGACTAGCTATGAAACCAATCATTTAGGAGCAGAAGTACATTACAAAGAACAGATTTCCTTACATAGATTTCCATAAATCTAAGGTTCATTACATTCGTCGGACTGTTGTTTGTTAACGTTGAGCTTTTTGTCAGGTGGAATAGACGTTTTCTACTCAGTAAGTGATTGATCCCAGAATGAAAGAACAAATACCTCTCTGATGATTTCCAGGGGCTGCTGTGTGTACTGCATATGCAAAGTTTGTAGCAAATATTTAAGTGCTGCTAGATATTCAATAAAAGGTAGCCGTTAAAAAGAAGATGCATTGGTAATTATTGAGATTGGAAGGCAAATGTTGGGAACGAAGAGGAAGGGACAGTAGTTGGGAAATATGGTCTTGGTGACGGAAGCAAAGCTGGAGAGTAATTTGCAACGCCAATCATTTCTTCGTGGCAAAATTCCATCATGCCATCTCCAACCTTGTTTCACCAAGACCATATTTTCCAACTACTATTACTTACAAAAAAATAATTTTTCCAACAACACAAATGGGAACTAAACACACTGGATTTCTCCAGCTGGAACCCACAGAAATCAAATTGACCACATCTGTGGGAAGAGACGATGGAGAAGCCCGAGATCCGCAGTTCAAACCAGGCCAGGGGCCGACTGTGGAACAGACCATCAATTACTCATGTGTAAGTTCATATATAAGCTGAAGAAAGTTAAAAGAAGCCCAAGAGAGCCAAAATATAACCTTGAAGCTAACACACCTGAATTTGAAGAACTGACACATTGAACACGTATGACGGAAGAGGAGATGTGGGAGGACGTCAAGAATAGGATTTGTGAAGAAAGCAAACCGTCATTGAAAGTTCGGGAAAGAAAGAAAAGATCAAAGTGGACGTCCGAAGAGACTGAAGCTTGCTGTTCTTGCAGAGTAGCTAAGGCGCATGGGAGAAATGATGACGTCTTGTCCCAATCAGAACCTTGGATCGAAGGAGACGTGTCTGGAAAGGAGGATAAGCAGACAGCTTTCCCCATGGAATGGAGTCTAGGAGAGTGCAGAGTGGCCTGGAGAGTCCCCGAGGGGACGTGGTTCCATGAGGTCTGATATGCCTATAACCCAAAGATTCCTCACCTGAGTGCAGACCCCAGGGAAATCCTCACTCCAGACCTAAAGGGACAGGGGCCTGTTGGAAGCACCATGTGGGTCAGGAGGTTGAATGCGCTCAATGCAATTGACACCTACCACGGAGCACCTGGGGTGCTGAATGAACAGAGTAGAGGTCAGTGGGCAGGGAAACTAGAATACCAGAAACAGAACAACCAGAAGGCAAGGTTGACACACTGTGACAAATGCAGCGAATGTCACTGAACACATTGTGTAGAAATTGTCTAATGGGAATCTAATTTGTTGTACAAGCTTTCACGGAGAACACAGTGAAATATTATTGGAAGAGAGAAAGAAAAGCTACAGAACAAATTGGAATGTCCAATAGTAGCCAGAAAAAATAAACTTCGTGAGCTGACACTATATATTTCCCAAGTATGCATATGTTATCAGAAAACAAATCCACTGCCATAGAGTTGATGCTGACTCATAGCGATCGTACAGGACAGAGTAGAACTGCCCCCCCTGTGAGTTTTTGAGACTGTAGCTCTTTGAGGAAATAGCCCCATCTTTCTCCTGTAGAGGGCTGGTGGTTTATTTCAAACTACTGACCTTGCACCATGCCTTTAAAAGGAAGGAGACCCAGGGAGGATTTTAAAGTGATCCCTGTGGCCACCATGAGGACGCAAGCGTGTCTTCGTGTCCCAGGAATGCCCGAGCAAACACCTCAGAAAGTGTGCTTTGAAGAACAGAAGTTACCGCCTTGCAATTGTGCAGGCTGGGAGTCCGCATCCGGGTGTCTGTCCTGTTGAATCGTCGGAGGCTCTACGTATGGGAGGAAGTGTCCCCCTTCTTGGCCATTCCTGGTGATCACTGGGGATCCTTGGCTTGTCCGTGTGTCTCTCTTGTCACCGCGGCTACTCGCTGTCCATGTCTGTCCTCTTATCTATTACAAGACAGCACTCAGATGCAATCAGGAGCAACCCTACTTCCAAAGGCTTGTTCACAGGTACGGGGAGAAAGGGGCTGTTAGTTACCATCTCATCGGCTCTAGCTCACAGTGACCATGTGTGCCATGTCTCAAGCCACTTTTGTGTCGCCTGGGGCCCTGGTGTCCACTGTGTACTTTGAGAGCCTTCCAACCTCAGGGACTCCTCTTCCCTTACCACATCAAACAACATTGGGTTTGGTCCATCAGGTTTTCACGGGCTGCTTTTTAGAATTGGCCTTCCCAGCCGTGCTTAGTCTACCTGGAAACTGCTCTGAAACCCAGCCCCCCAGGAGTGGCTGTGGTAGTTAGATAATTGTATGTCAACTTGAATACCTATAAAAATGTAAAGGTGGGGTCCAGTCTGTCAACCAGGTCAAAGCCTGATGCTACCTTCTTGGGGGTGCAGCCTTCCTATAAGGAGAACCTTAGAACCGCCCCCCTCTTGTCTGACTTTGTCTTCCTGCTGGTTGGTCAGCCTCTCAGACAGCTCTCGGAGCCCGGCCATGTTTCCACGACCTTGTCCACATGACTCTGTGTCCACCAGTCTGAGAGCCTGTGAGAATGCAGCCCATGCATTCACTCTGCGTCACTGCATGTGGCTGCGGGAGTCTGCAGAGGGACTTAGGGACTAGTATCGGACTTAGGAACTTGAGTTGAACTGGGCTGGGATGTTTTCTTGATATAAAGCTCTTTCTTACACATATGTGGGTGTCATCGAATTTGTTTCTCTAGTCAACCTGGCCTAACACAGTGGCGCTGCTGCTGGTAAGACCCTGCTGGTGTTTGAAATACCTGTGGTGTGGCTTCTCCCATTAAAACAGCGTGCCAGCCACCTGTGTAGGCCAGATTGACACAGGAGTGGTAGACCAAGGGACTACAACATGTCTTTGGAGGGGGCAGGGGGCGGGGGTGGGGGCGGCACACAATTCAACCCATCAGAACGTGCAAGTGTGGAATGGGGATTCACAAGAGAACAAATAAATAAAGCAAGGAAGGCACCTCGCTTAGCAAATGTGGCGGTTAGACATCAGGTCAACAAGACACTGGGATATGGGCGGAGTTCAACCTGTCAATCAAATGGCAGCTTGCTGACACCTCCTCAGGGGCGTGGCCTTTTGTAGAAGGGCAAGATGGAACAGAGAGGATTGCTCTTGCTCACTTCACCTCCCTCTGCACTGGGACTTCACCGGGACCCTGTCTGCCTCGAGGGGTGGCCCCAGGTGGGCCTCCTGACCCTGAGAGCTGCCCGTGCCCTGCCAGGCTTCCAGCCATCTTGGATCCAGGTGACTGTGCACCCACTGGCCCGGGGTCTCCCTGCTTCTCCTTCTGCATCCTTCCCCCTTCTGCAGCACCGGCCTGCAGCCACGTGAGTCTGAAGAAGGCCCCGCCAGCACCAGACCTGTGGACTTGAGTTGGACTGGGCCGGGCCTAGCACCTTCTAGATATCAAGGTGCTTCTTGATGTCCAGTTCTTTCTTGTCCAGGGTCAAGTGTCACTGGTTTGTTTCTGTAGATACCCCAGGCAGATACAGCAGGGATAAATGTACCGACAAAAATAAGATTAATTCAACGCTCAGCTTTTGCTGTCAAAGATAGACGTGGAGGAGGGGCAGTTCTGCACGCTCCTGGAAAGTTGGTGTCTAACCTGTCGTTAGATGCTGCCGAGTTGGTTCTGACCCACAGTGACCCGATGCACCGCAGAATGGAACACAGCCCGGTGCCGAGCCAGCCCCACAACTGTTCCTATGTTTGAGCCCATTGCTGCAGCCACCGTGTCGCTCCATCCTGTGGGCGGTCTTCTGCAGCCACCATGTCGCTCCATCCTGTGGACGGTCTTCCTCGTTTAATGCGCTTCTGCTTCACCAAACATCACGTCACTTTCCGGAGAGTGGCCTCCTGCTACCATGAGGCCAAGTCTCATTATCCTTGTCTCTAAGGAACATTCTGGTTGAACTTCTTCCAGAACAGTTTGTTCTCTGGGCAGTCCAAGGTACTTCCAATATTCCTCACTAGCACATAATTCATATGCCGCCTGACCTGTGGCCATGGGTTAAGTCAAAAAGCAACAGGCCCTGATAAGACTCTCTTCCCAGAACCCTCACCAATCCTGGAGAGCATGCTGGGTTCTTGTAGGCATCTGCTTCCAAGATGGCCCCAGTCGGTCCACGGCTGCCTATACCCATGCTCTGTGTAGCTCCTGCCATATCAAATAGGAGCTAACCTCTACGCTACCAACCCAAGACGACAGAAGTGGAAAGGGATGACTTCCCAGGTTATATCTAAGTCATCACGACTCCTATCAGGACCACTGGAGAAGGTCCCCTACCATGCCATGAGGATGCTCAAGCTGTCCCGCTGGAAGGCCCATGTAGGGGACTGCTGAGGCTCCTGCCCAGTAGCAATAAGGGCAGCCATGCGATGAACCACCTGGGCAGTGAATCCCAGTCAAGCTTTCAGATGGCAGTAGCCACAGCTGACCTCTATGTACAACCTCATGAAAGACCTCAATGGAGACCACCTGCACACGGCCTTCCTGAATGTCGGACCCATAGAAACCATGAGTCCCAGCAATGGCTTTGCACACCCCTGAGCCACGGGGAAATTTGGTACACAGCGATGGATCCCTTATAGGACCGTCTGTTTACACCAAGCTATTTATCCATTTCTAACTTAACGTGCTTACTCCCTTATGGCTCTCCTGTCTCTACAGCTATGTATTTGGGGATTGTAGGAAATCCGGGGGTGAAGGATTTGGCTCCGTGTTGTAGATCAGAGATTTTCAGGTTCAGCAGAGCCTTCCTGGCATCTCCAGCAGTGGGAAGCGTCAGAAAGCAAGAATTCCAGAGGAAATAGGACCCAGGCAGGGACCATGTGGTCAGCTGTCCCTGACCCTCTCAGTGCTAACCTGGGAAGTTTTTGGTTTTATTTCCTGAAGAGGCCTTCCAGGTGTCTCTAGGCTTGATGTGACACAGATGCCACGGGGCCAGGGGGCTCCTCTCCGGGGAGAGAGTGCTTCCTGTGATCAGAAACAGATGGGGCTGAAGCCCCTGGAGCAGCCACCGTCAAAGGTCAAGTCTGAAGAGAAACCAGGGAGAGAAGAGGGAGGGAAGAGCCAGGACAGAAGGTGCCAGAAGTTAACGGGGAAAGAGAGTTTTCACCGCCATCTAAATGTACAACTGTTGGTCTCTCTCCATCCAGAGCAAAGGAAAAGCAAATCAAAGAATTTGGGAAATGCTGGATCTAATGGACTAATGGGCCACATGAGCCTCCATCGTCAGGACCCTGAGACCAGAGGAACTAGATGCTGCCTGATACCAATGCTAACTTCTCTGAAAGGGATCAGAATAGAATAGAATAGAGGTCCTGGATAGAGGGAAGCAATAATGTGGAACAAACCCCCAAATCCTAAAAGTCTGATAGAGACTGGTGGGACCCCCAAGACTATGACCCTTGATCGCCCTTCAGGCCTGGGACTGAACTCACTCCTTCCGCTCAACGTTCAGCCAGATCTGAGGCAGGCCTACAAGGTAAACAATAGCACCTGCCTAGGCATAGAGGGCTACTCTCTGAGCTGCCCTCCACAAGGTCGACAGTTCGACTCCACGAACAGCTCCTTGGGAGAAAGATGAGACTCTCTGCTCCCATGAAACGTCACAGCCTCACAAACACATGGGGGCCATTCTGCTCTGTTCTGTGGGGTCCGCATGAGTCAGAATGGGCTCGATGGCCATGAGGCGACGTTTGCCCAGGGAGAAAGGTGGGGAGGCAGGAATGGCCAAGAAAGAAGGAGGTATGGAAATGGGAAACATGGGGAGTGTGTGGGGAGAGCACTGAGATGCGGTGGGGACTGCCATCACTGTCAACGACACAATGTGCACAGAGGGTGGGATGCTCTGGAGACTCCCACCCAAGCTTTTTGGTTCACCGAGAGTTTCATTAGCATCTAATTCACATATCACACAATCCAGCGGATCAATCACACCAAGGAGAGTTGCACCATCCGTCCTGGCAACATCCCAATCCCACCGTCATTCTGCACGTATCAGGATTCGTGCCTCGTTCCTCCTCAAGCTTCCCCACTCACTGTCTCTATAGATTTACTTCTCTGGGATTTCCTATACAAAAGACATTAAAAACAATCCATTTCCCAAGGCATTCTGAATGTTAGCAAGGCAATTCACACCCCTGGTCCATGGTCAGAAGGGCTTCATCGTGGGCTTAATCCATGTGTATTTCCCATTCACTTATTTTTAAAAACTGGAACAGTTTTAAAATGGGTCAAAAAAGAGATCACGTGATGATACATTTTTGCCTAACTACATCTGCCATCATCAGCTTTACAACGCTGTGGTACAGGGCTATTCACATCGCTCCACTATGATCAGAGGGGATTCAGTGAATCCATGTGTGCACCCTGTAACCATCGAAGGGAAGTGTTAGTAATAGCACATGGAAGGAGCACACCAGTCCATGTGATCCAAGGATTGTAAATAATAAAATCCAAGATCAGAGGAGGGAAATTGTGATCACCCAGGTGACAGAAGGCTATGGATGACAGTGAACGCCCAACATCCATCTGCAGAGTCCCAGGCAGATCAAGCCTCCATTGGACTCCCTCGGACTATTGACAGGAACATGCACGGTCTTGCCCGCAGACAGAGTGCACTGGGAAGTGAATGCCTGCAGGTGGGCTGTTATGAGGTGCCACCAAGTCCGTTGCAGCTCATACAAAACGCTGCTCGATCCTGCACCTTCCTCACAATGGTTCCACCGGCGCATCTAGCTATAAAGCTGTTTCTAACTGCAGGTATAGTTACGTTGACATTGAACATGTTATCGTTTGTTTTATCTTTTGATCCCTTAAAAAAAAAGTTGCTCTTGGTCCCATGTTCTCTTGGATTGAGGTTTTTCTGTGTTGTCCTTTGTTGGCATCATTGGCTTTGTTTTTGTTTAGGCAGGACCTTCTTTATAGAAAATCTGGGGTAGGTAGGTCCCTGGAGAGAGTAAGCAGATTAGTAATTCCTGAGGGTGATGGCGGGGGAGGTGAGGGTGGGGAGAGGTAGCTAGCAGACAGTGGGTACAAGAAGGAAGAAAATGCTCTGAAAGATTGGGGGGGTGGTCTCACAAGTCTTTTTAATCGATTGAAACCATTGGGTTGCATGGCACATGAGTTCTATGCCAATAAAACGGTCTAAAAAGAAGAACAAAGCATTTCTGAGGAAAGGGGCGATGGGGACGGTAGTACAGTGAACCCTCGCCACTTCATGCTTCGACTTCCGCAGCTTCACTCTATCACGGTTTTTGCGTAACAGCGCATGCTCTGTCATTACTGCCACTGATTGGCTCAGACTGTACACACTTGATGCCATAAATAATATAATAAATAATAAATGATAATTGTAACATCCAAAATGTTTTACTGTATTTTCCCTTTTTCGTTTAATAAATTGGGTAATACGAGTGTAATGGTGACTAAAGGGTGTTTTTTCATGTCCTCTATGCTCTAACTACGAAAATATTTGATTTACAAATAAGGAATCCTACTTCACGGAATTTCATTTATCACGGTAGGGTCTAGAACCGATTAACCGCGATAAACGAGGATTCACTGTACCGGGATCTCAGCGGCAAGAAGCTGGACAGGTAAACTCTACCTATTGTTGTTGCGAGGTGGCTCCAGCCCATAGCCGCCCTCTGCACAACAGAAGGAAACACTGCCTGGTCTGTGGCAGCCTCCCCCTCGTTCCCGTGCCTGAGCCCGTGGTTGTACCACCGTGTCCTTCCATCTCATCGAGGGCCTCCTCTCTCTCGCCGCCCCTCCACTTGACCCAGCACGATGTCCTTCTCCAGGGACTGGTCTCTCCTGACCACACGTCCAAAGTGTGTAAGAAGAAGGCTCCCCATCCTTGCCTCTAAAGAGCCTTCTGGCCATACTTCTCCCAAGGCAGACTTGTTTGCTCTTTCGGCAGTCCATGGTCCTTTCAATATATTTCCACTCCAGCACCACCGTTCAAATGCATGGATCCTTCTTCTGTCTTCCTAATTCAACGTCCAACTTTCACATGCACGCGAGCCCTTGGAGAACACCATGGCTTGAGTCAGGTGCACCTTGGTCCTCAAAGTAACCTCCTTGCTCTTCCATACCCGAAAGAGATCTTGTGCAGCAGACTTACCCCACGCATCACCTCTTCGTGGCTTTGCCTACGGGTGACTTTTTTTTTTTTTAAGCGTGGGGAGAATTCTGTGTCCAATGGTCTATTTATCCCTCTGTATGCTTAACCACATCGAGAGATGGGGTGGAGCGCCGTGCACGGCGTCTTCAACCTACTGAATAAATCAAGGACAACAACATCACCTACAATTTAAAAGAAAAGCCTCCTTCCCTGTCGCTGCTCCTCTTCAGACAGATCACTGCCCTAGAGACGGGCAAGATTGTTAGCAGAAAGATGCGTTCTTGTCTTCAGCCCGGACTTTTCACCCACCCAACCCACTCTGCTCCCAGGAGAACACTGGGCTCTCCTTGAAGGTCCCCAAGGAGGGACAGCCCTGGCCCACCCCCTGGGGACCGGAACCAGTGAGGAGGGGCACGGCCAGGAGGTGTCGTCTTACATCACCAGGAGACAATGTCTCTTCTACGCAGCCTCGTTCCCTTTTTACACTGAATTAACCTTCCTGAGCATCTGCTTCGAGTAAAGGAGGTTTTGTGATGATTCAACCGTGACCCTGCGAAAGCCCCAGTGATTTCACTGATGCCCGGCCGCGGCGTCTCCTGTGGGCAGCGGCGCTCTTTATTTCCATGATCATCAGCATGTTAACATGAGCTGATTAATCCCATCAACCGAGCTACATGGATCGGACACGGCCCAGGGCTAGGTCCTCATTAGCGCGGGGAGCCCGGCACGCAGGCTCTGCGGCTCGGCCAGTCAGCTGGTCGCCCGGGCCTCTTCGGTGGCTGGGAATTGAAAGCAGATACACCCGTGGGCTGCTGCGCTGGCTCTCAGTCCCAGGTGATATGTCCCCGCCATGGCGCTGCCGGGACCCGCGCACAGGAAGGCTTGGGGCCAGGCCACCCTGGGCTCAGAACCCACCAGTTCCTGGAGTGCAGTGGCCACCGCGGTG
>NW_022103925.1:5149811-5153913 GCF_000313985.2 Echinops telfairi
GCAGAGCACAGCCGGCTGCTCCTCCGTGGGGTGTGCTCTTCAAGGAAGCTGACCGCCAGCCCTTTCTTCCACGGCACTGCGGTGTACGGTTGCACCGACGGCCCTTCTGCTCATGGTTGCTCACCTTGAATCAGGGTCCACTTGCAGCTTAACTGCTGTGCCACCACAGAGAGCTCTGAGCCCAGAGTGCTAACTGCTGGGTCAGCAGGGCTCTAGACGCAGAGTGCTCAATTGCTGAACCACCAGGGCTGTAAGCACTAGGCTCTTGACTGTCGTGCCAACAGGCCTCTGAGCTTGGGGTGCTTATCTGCTGGACTACCAGAGCTCTGAGCACAAACCTCCCCTTTTTCTAACATCCTTGGGATACCCCTTTTCCAGGGCAGGACCCCAGGAATGAGGTTCGTTTGAGTGCCGGGGCATCTCCTGGCATCTGTACCCCAGTGACCTGCCTCCAGATACAGGCTGCAGGAGAAAACGCACAGAGGTTCTGTCTGCTCAAATCCGGACTCTGTATCTTGGGGATCTGGGAGAAATGAGTGTTCCTGGTCCCACCCCACTAGTGGACGGCTGCACTTCCACAGCCCTCCCCACACATACAGGCTCACCTCGTTTTACTGAGCTACCAGGTAGGCATTTTTGTTGTTATTTTATGGGCGCCATTGTTCCAGCACCTTGTGCACACTACGTATTATCTCTGTGTGCCCTTGTGGTCACTCACACCAGGCTTCAAGCTCTTCCATCCCGCAGTTACCCCAGGTCTCACGGAGACCGTAAAGGACAGGGTAGAACTGTCCCTGTGAGTTTCTGAGACTAACTGTGTACGGAAGTACACTCTGTCTACCTCCCACAGAGCATCTGGTGGTTTTGAACTGCTAAGCTTTCAGATCCCAGCCCCGTGCAGAACCACTGTGCCACCAGGGCTCCCTGTGAGTCAGCAATGAGTTTGTTTATTGGTTTGGTTACACAAGACGGACCGACACAGTGGCTGAATCAATGGGCTCAAACATAGGAGCAAGGGGTCGCTATGGGTCAGAGCCTAACCAAGGACACATAACAACAACAATCGCATACTTAACAGGCGACAGTCAAATGCCAACATAAGTTAAAGGCAGTAAGAGAAAGGGCTTCCTACTCCCATCAAGAGGTACAGTCTCAGAAATTCACAGGGGCAGTGTGTTAGGCCGGGCGGACTCGCGAAACAGATCCAGAGACTCTCACATGTGTGTAAGAAAGAGTTTTGTATCAAGAAGTCATTATATCCCAAGGAAACACCCCAGCCCAGTCCAACTCAAGTCCACAAGCCCGATTCTAGCCCCTAGTCCCTCTTCAGACTCACGCAGTCAAGGCAATGATGCCCGACGCAGGAAGATCACAGGCTGGTGGGTGCAGAGTCCTGTGGATCCAATGGCCGTGGATACCATCACAGGGCTCTGGCTTCCATCAGGGTCCGCCAGCAGGAAGGTGAAGGCAGAGGGAGAGGGAGGGTCCCAGGGACCCCCCATGAGAAGGCCACGCCCTGAAGAGGCTGTGACCTTATCGGCAGGTTGACTACCACCCCTGTATAGCTTCAAGTTGACATGAATCTGTGACGACCACAGGCAGTTCTACCCTGTCCTACAGGGTCACTACGATTTGGCGTGGCCTCGATGGCAGTGAGTTTTTGCAGGTAGCTCAGGACTTGCCTTGTTGCAATATTCTTTTTATTATGGTGGCCTAGAGCTGCACCCCTGAGGTGTGGTCTGTGTGCCACTGTGGGAGTCAGTCATGCAAACAACATTACTGCGTGGACCACTGGGGCCATCAAGGCAATGGCCCTCCTTGTGTGTGTGCTCACGTGCACACGCACACACACGTACATACACACACATATGTTTTCATCTCCCGAACGTGATTAGGTCACTTCAGGGACAACAGGGACGTAATGGAGGTGATTAAGTGAAGGGTTGTGAGGTGGGGAGGTTGGTCCAGGTGGGCCCCATGCCCTTGTGTGGGTCCTTAGGAGAGGCAGATTGAGAGTCAGCAGGAGCAGACGGAAGGATGCAAGCAGAGATCAGAAAAGACGTGCACTGCTGGCTCTGAGGCAGGAGGAAGAGGCCATGAGCCAAGGAACACGGGTGGCCTCTAGAAGCTGGAAAAGTCCAGAGCTCCCAGAGGAGCACCGCACAGCCAGAGCCAGTTTGAGACTTCTACTTTCCGTGGCTCCTGATGACAACACAAATGCTCGTGAAAGCAGCCGTCCAGAAACCGAGTGTCAGAGGAGGGAAAAGAAATCAAAGGACTGGATTCCACTGGGAAAATCTACTCGGCAGACCTCTTCAATGTGCTGAAGCGCAACGAGGTCACTTTGAGGACCGAGGGATCTGGCCTAACCCATGGTATTCTCAACGACCTCAGAGGCTCCTGAGAGCTGGATAACGGATCAGGAAGGCCGGCGAAGGATTGATTGCTGGAATCCAGTGCGATGGAAGAACATTGAGGGTACCACGGACTGCCGAGCGAACAACCTGATCTGTGTTGGAAGAAAGACAGCCAGAGAGCTCCTGAGCGGCCAGGGACGGAGAGACTTGGTCTCACCTACTTGGGCCATGTTGTCCGGAGAGGCCAATCCCTGGAGAAGGACATCGTGCTTGGTGAAGTAGAGGGGCAGCGGGAAAGAGGGAGATCCTCAGCAAGGTGGAGTGGCACCGTGGCTGCAACTGTGGGCTCAAACATCAGAGCAACTGGGAGGAAGGCGCAGGACCGGGTGGTGTTCTGGGAGTGCACATGGGGTTTCTCTGAGTCAGTCCGACCCCATGGCACCGAACCAGGTGATTGATGTGTGACTTTGTCACTGACAAGGTTCATACCAGTTGGTCACTGTTGTTGTTGTTGTTGCCGATGTCATTAGGTGCATCAAGTCAGCTCCAACCCATGACTACCTGGTGCACAACACAACAAAACACTGCCCGATCCTGCCCCACCCTCACCATGGCCCCTATGCCTGAGCCCATGGGTGCAGCCGCCGGGTCCGTCCATCTCCTTGAGGGCCTTCCTCTTGCTTACTGCCCCTCTGCTGGACCAACCTTGATGTCCTTCTCCAGGGACCGGTCTCTCCTGACAACATGCTCAAAATATGTAAGACAACGTCTGGCCATCCTTGTCCCGAAGGAGCACTCTGGCCGTACTTCTTTCAAGACAGATCCGTCTGTCCTTCTGGACGTCCTCTTTGCCAGCACAGGTCCCCAGCAGCACACGGCCTCTCCTTTCCTCTCCTGGACTGCGCTCTTCGGCAGAGAGATGCAACTAGGAAATCGGAGCGGTCCCCTACTCGCGCACCACCGGCCTTGAGCACTGGCAACCTGCTTCCCCCAGGGACTCAGCTCCTGACGGGCAAGGCCCGCTCCTCGTCTTTCCGTCCTTCGGGGAGCTCCAGGCGGCCAGAGTCAGAGTTCACTGTTTATGCCAAAGAGCTTCCGCCGGCCCTCCAAAGTGCAAGTTCAGAGGAAGCAGGGCACGGCGGCAGCCCTGAGTTCTGTGGGGCCTGCTGCCCACACGACGGGGGACACTGGTATCTTCCCCTTGGCAGACAAGGAAACTGAGGCACAGAGTGGCAAGGGGCTTGCCAGCTGCCCTTCCACAAAGGAGGACGGAGATCACTCTGCAGCCAGGGGGTTGTTCTTGGGTCTCTTGGGGTGGTGGTGGTGGGATCAGGTGGGAGGCATCGGCAGGGTGGGGACAAAGACAACATGCCACAGTACATGTGAAAGCATTGCCAGGGTCCCAACCACGGTGGACAACCCCAGGCAGAGGACGGCCCCGTGACCCCAGGAGGGGAGGGCCCGTCGAGGGACAGTCAGCCCAATGGCAGTCTCCCGCCCCACAGCCAGAAGGTTCTAGAAGCCTCCTGGGCAGCCCTTCCATGGAAAGTTGTTAGCATGGGAGGTGGTATTGTTTATGCTTTTTCGCCTCACATTTCAGGAACATTGCACTTCCATTTTTAAGTTTCAATCATGACTTGGACATGAACACATGAACTAATTTGGCCTTTCTTTGATCTAGGGTTCCGGGCTGGAAAGCTTTCTTGTGAGAAGCAGAGTCCCAGCCCAATCCTTTCAAGTTTCTG
>NW_022103925.1:5154421-5158278 GCF_000313985.2 Echinops telfairi
CAGACCACACGCACGCACACAGACCCACACCCACACAGACCACACGCCACGCACGCAACCCACACACACGCACGTACACAGACCACACGCACACCCACACAGACCCACACCCACACAGACCACATGCACGCACACAGACACACACCCACACCCACACAGACCACATGCACGCACACAGACCCACACCCACACAGACCACATGCACGCACACAGACCCCACACCCACACCCACACAGACCACACATGTACGAAAACATACCACTCACGCATACCACATATCATGCACAGACCACACATGCACACATACACTCGCACACATGCACGCCCACACAGACCACACATGCATTCACATATACCACTCATATACCACACATCACACACATAGGCACCCCAAAGGACCACACATATGTGCCATTCACACCTCACACACACACACCACATCACATACACAGACCACATCACATACACAGACCACAAAGAACATATATACACCATGTCACACACATACATGCCCACACAATCTACATACACTGCACATACCATACATACACACCATGCATCTGACACACACACCACATACACATGCACACACTACACACCACACCTACCACACACACTAGCATCAAACCACATGTACACACACTGCATACCCTCACACACCACACATGAACACATATACCACATGGACACCTGCATCATAGCACACAGGTATCACAGACACACACTAGCATCATACCATGCACATCACACACACATGTACAGAGCACACACATATACACTACACACACCACACACACTGCATACACTGAAACCGCATGCATGCACACACACATCCCACATGCACATAGTCTCATACCAGACATGCACCACTTATATACAGACATTGTCATCATAGCACACACCTCACATGCATGCACCATATTCCCACATCACATGGACACAGCAACATCCTAGTACACACATTCCATGCACACCACACATAGAGACACACACACACTATATCAAACCACACACATTGCATGCACTCACACCACATACACTCTAGTGTCATACTACACATGTGCATACTAGGAGCACACCACACATACACACACACAGCAGCATACCACACATGTCACACCACATGCACACACATTCACAAACTGTATACCACACACCACCACAGACACACCAGCACTACACCACACTATATGCAGACCACACACACACTACACATACACATAACACACACACACATTGCATAGCTCACACGGACTATATATGCCCGCCACAGACACACCAGCATTATGCCACACCACACCACACACACACACACACATACCACAGCTCACATAGACTATATGTGCCCACCACAAACAGACAAACCATCATTACACCACACCAAACACAGCACACACATATACCTCACACACATACCACCCACCTCACACACTCTATATACGCCCACCACAAACACCAGCACCATACCACACAATTCATACAAACAACATACATACCACACACCTTGCATACACTGCATATACACAAACACCTTACCACACCACACATCACATACCTCATGTACACTACATATACTCATCTCACACACATATACCACACACTTCACACACGCTGCATATACGCACCACAAATGGACACACCAGCATCACACCACACAGGACACAGCATCCCACAGTGACGTGAGGACAGGGAAGGGCAGTTGGACAGCAGGAGAGCGGGCCTCCCTGTGGGAGCCTGTCTCCCAGCCCCACCCCTCCAGCTCCCAGCCCTTCCAAGCACCATGAGCGCTTCACACACATGGCTTCGATTTCTCAACCTCGGCCTGCTGCAGAGATTGAAACACAAATATCCTGTCAGCGGAAATGAGTCTCCCAGGCCCACTCCTTCGCTCTGGTTTCCCTGGCGACGGTGGAGGAGTAGAGGCGCCTGCCCTCCAGGGGTGGGGAGGCCAGCCCTGGACTCAGAGCCTGGGGAGCTGCCCCCAAACCCCTGTGTGACCGTGGGCCAAGCCTTCACCCTCTCTGGACCCTGCTGTCCACATCTGAAAAAGGGTCAACTCTACGTTGAACTGAGGCTCCTGACATCACATCGTTCTGCGAGTTACTGAGCCCAGAGGTCACAGGTCAGAGAAGAGGCCACCTTCTGGTGAGAGGGCCATCGCTGGACGCAAGGTGGCCCCAGGTGGGTCCCCCCACCACCTTCATTCTTACACTGACAGGGGACTGGGGCTCTTTCTGCTCTGGCTGCCTCAGTTCCTTGGACCACGCCAATGGTTCTAAGCCATTTTGTCTCAAAGCCCCTCAGGAATCAGAGGAGCCCACAGAGGCAGGCAGACAAAAGGTCTGCTGGTCATTTCAGAGCCTCCCCCACCCCCTCCCACCACCCATCTCTCAGTGTGTCATGCGAGGGTGGCTTGGGTGCTGCTACCATGCTTAGAAGAGAGGCCCCCAGCACTCCGCTGCTAACTGAAGAGTCAGCAGTCCCAGATGCTCCGGGAGGGAAAGACCTACGGAGCACCTGAGATCGACCCAGGTGACAGGCAAGAAAGTCCTAAGGGGCCGAGTGTCTCCATCACACCGGTCGCCATGGGTTGGAGTCAATGAGACACCCAAGGACAACATGCCACTGGTCTTTCGGTGGCTGGATTTCACAGGCTTCTGGAGGAAGACAGACGAGGGAAAGAGACCAGGTGATCTACTTCAACAAAACAAAACAAAACAAAAACCCAGCGATGAGACTAGAGTCCCCCATCACCCTTCAGGTCTGGAAATGAGCTCACCCTCCAGACTCCATTTTCGGCCAAACAATAGAGAGGGCTATACGGGGAGCGATGTGCTGGGAGGTGCGCACACCTGCGAAGCATCGGCCATTTGAGCTCAAAGGCGCTGCGTGGACGTGAGCACGGAACTCAGAGGGCTTAGGAAAGAAGGAGGGATGGAAACAGGACACCCAGGGAGGACGGGCGTGGGGTAGGTGATGTTACCTTGCAGGGATTGCAGTGGAAGACGTGAGCCAACCTGAGAATGGATCGTTGAATGGGAAACGGGTCTGCTCAGCACACCTTCACCCAAGTCACAACAGAGCGCTCAGAAAGCCCTGGGGATGACTGCTGAATGAAGAGGGGGTAACCCCCCCCAAAAAATGTGGGGTTTCCCCCCAAAAGCCATGTACTTAAAAAGTACAGTGCTATGTACTTAATTTTTTTTTATAAAGCAACCTTATCACCTTCAAAGTACTCCTCACCATGACACTTGATACATTTGTCAAATCTGCAAATCCACTCTTGGAACCGTTTTTCAAACTCATCTGATTGAACGGTTGACAGCACCTCCCTCATTTTTTTATTCACCTCTTCTGTCGTCAACTGCTGTCCTTTCGTGTCCCTCTGTATTCACGGAAACAAAAAACAGTCGCAGTCAGGTGTGTACAGCAAGAGAGGTGTGCTGTTTTTACCAAAAACTTGCTCACTGAGGTGACTGCGTGAGCAGGTGCACTGTCATGGTGGCAAAACCAGTCCCCCGGCTGCCACAAATCAGGCCCTTTTGGTTGCACACTGTTACATACACAATCTTTTCAGAACCTCTAAATAGAAAGCTTGATTAAGAGTCTACCTGGTGGAACAAACTCCAAATGAACTCCACGTCACATCCGCTTTGGGGGAGAGTAGCCCCTCGTACACGGGGCAGGGCTGGAAGATGATACACAGTAATGACACGGAAGGATTCCAGCATCCCAGTGACAGTGAGGATGGCACAGCACGGGGCCCATGACATCACCTTGAGTTGTAGCCGATGACAACAGTGACCCACTAACGCGCCTCCCTGGGAAGATCCCTGGGCCTCCGTTGGTCTGCCTCA
>NW_022103925.1:5158758-5160771 GCF_000313985.2 Echinops telfairi
GGGGGCACTTTGATTTGAGCTCTGGGTTCCCTGCTGGTTTCACTCCCTGGGGGATTTTTTCACTGAGTGGGTCACAGATGCCAAACCCAACCGGTGATCCAGCTTCCAGCAGCTTTGCCAGGAGAGGAGGGATACGGGAGCATGATTTAGAGTTCAGGGGACACAGGCAGCCAGGCCTCCGGGGACAAGGTACCAGAGAAGGAGAGGCCATGGAGAAGCAAGTCCCACAGTCTGCACTCAGTTAACCCACAAGACGCCCCCAGCAGGAACACTCTGGGTCAGCTGTAGGATTCTTGCCTTCCACACAAGAACCCACCACTTGCCTGTCATTGTCCTACTGTGGGGGTTGTGTGTGGTAAGAAGCTATACCACTGGTGACTCGCTCCAGTACCACAAGGGCGGCCCACGGTGGGCAGGTTTCAGTGGCGCTTCCAGACGGTGGACTAGCGAAACAAATGCAGGGAGACTCATATGGGTATAAGAAAGAGCTTTCTATACAAGAGCAGTGGAACATTGAGAAAACATCCCAGCCCTGTCCACATCAAGTCCATAAGTCTGATATTAGCCCATATGTCCGATTCCAATCTATAAAGTCCTCTTCAGACTCACACAACACATGCCATGACACCCAATGCAGCAAGATCACAGGTCAGTGGGTGGGACATCTTGTGGATCCAGTGGCTTTGTAAGCATCTGAGCACTGGTAGGGGTCTCCACATGGCTTCTCCAGCTCCCAGGGCTGCATCAGGGTAGGTCCATGTGGCTTGTCCTCAGGGATGTCTCGCAGGGAGTCAGCCTTGTCCGTAGAGAGTCTCCAAGGAGTGAGTCAAGAGAGTGTGTCTCCCGCTCCCAGGGAGGAAATACAATAATTCCCAGAGTCCTCAGGAGAAGGCCATGCTCACACAGAGGTCTCAGTGGCTATATCCCAATTGACAGGCTAGACTCCACCCCTTCGCTCTTAATCCTCAAATTGACACCAGATTATGTAACTACCACACAGACTAGAAACAGCCTAGGAAGAAGGAATGGGCTGTCCACTTCTGAGGGATTCACCTCTGGAAACCTTGCCAGTAGCAGCAGAATTTTGTCTGACACAGAGCCCCTCCGGGTGGAAGGCACTCAAACTACAGCTGAGGAAGAGCCTTGATGACGTGGATGGAGTAACGCTTTGGAGACCTTCCTTTGCTGGTGGGGCACGACTTCACATGAGAAGCAGCGGCCAGAAACGTCCGTTGACAAATGGAATGTGGACTGCACTGACCATGAATCTGGGGGAAATTGGCAGTCAGTAAAAATAAAGTGGAGTCCCTAAAGATCAAAAGTCTAGGCATCCCTGAACTAAACGGACTGGAATTTATCAGAAAAGTCATACAGGTTCCTGCACCGGGAATGAAAAGTTCAAGAGGAATGGTGTCGAAGTCATCATCCCAAAGGCATCTCAAGATCTACCTCAAAGGACAGTACTGTCCCTAATGAGATCATATCCACATGCCTACAGAGGGGTCAACTCTTATTGAAATCTACACACCAACAACCGATGCTCACTCAGTGCTGTCCAGTCCATCCCAGCTCATAGGGACCCTCTAGGTCAGGGAAGAACTGCCCCTGTGGGTTTCTAAGACTGCAACTCTTTGAGGGAGTAGAGGGCCCCCCATTCTCCCCCAGAGTGGCTGGTGATTTCAAACTGCCGCCTTTGCCCATTGCAGCCTAACAAGTACCCACTACGCCACCAGTGAATATACTGTATTTTCAAATATATGCACCCACCACTAAAGCTGTTGAGGAAGTAATTGAAGAAGATTACCAACTGCTTCAGATTGAAATTGGTCAGAAGGTTCCTAGATAATTATCGGCGATTGGAATTTGAAAGTTGGAAATGGAGGAAGGATCAGTAGTTGGAAAACATGGTGTTCGTGATGAAAGAAAGAAAGAGAGAAAGAAAGAAAGAAAGAAAGAAAGAAAGAAAGAAAGAAAGAAAGAAAGAAAGAAAGAAAGAAAAGAAATACTGGAGAT
>NW_022103925.1:5163356-5164801 GCF_000313985.2 Echinops telfairi
GTGGGCTCGCTCCATACTTGTCATGCGTGTTCCATCTGTATGCTGAGCAAATAATCGGAGAAGATGGACTGCATGAAGAACTCAGCGTCAGGATCGGAGGAAGGCTGGTTGACAGCCTGCAGTATTCACGCGACACAACCTCGCCCTTGCTGAAAGCGAGGAGGACGTGAAGCCCTGGCTGATGAAGATCAAAGTGCAGTCTTCCGTGTGGATGACGACCCAATGTCAAGAAAACCGAAGTCCTCACCACTGGACCAAGAGGTAACATTCCTGATAGACGGAGAAAAGGCTGAAGTTGCCAAGGGCGTTGTCTTGCTTGGATCCACAATCAGAGCTCGCGGAAGCAGCAGTCAAGAGATCGAAAGACGCCTTTGCAGCAATCGTGGATTCGAATGATGCACAAGACCTCTTTCGTTCGTTAGAGAGAGAAAAGAGATCACTTTGAAGACCCGGGTGCACTTGAGCAAAGCCGTGGTATTTCAAAGACCTCACACGCATGTGGAGACTGGACAACGAATAAGGAAGGCCGGAGGAAACATGATGCATTTCAATGATTGTGCTTGCAAAGAATACTGAAAATACCAGGGACTGTCAAAAGAACAAACCAGTTGGTCTGGGGGGAAGTACAGCCAGAATGCTTCTTAGAAGTGACCATGAGGAAAAAATCCGTCCCTGGGAAAGACAGCATTCTTTTGTAGAAGGAGAGGATCGGCGAAAAAGAGGAGAAAGACCCTAGCAGGATGGATTGACCCGGGAGCTGCCACATGCTCTCAAACAGAAGAACGCTGGTGAAGACAGTGCAGGACAGGGAAGCTGCGTCAAGGATACAGGGGTCTAACCATGACTTCCCACAGCTGCACGTGAACCCACGATGATCTCAGACTTAAATCTTCGAATCAAACGAAGCAGAGACGTTGATATCCAAATCTCAGCCCCATCCCTTGCCAGCTGGGTGGCCATGGTCAAGACACCATTGAAAATCTCATAGAGAAGAGTTATCGTTCCCACTGCCGAGCCTTTAGGTTGTTGTGTTTCTCGTTGTTAGCTGCCCTCAAGGCAACCCCTGACTCATCATCCCATGGTTGGTGGGGATCTGATTACTGTGATGCATGCAGAGGGGTCTTGTTTTGTATTTCAAGCTATTTGTTTTGAGTGGGTGAAGGCTTACACAGCCAATCGTCAGTCTTACATGCAACAATTCTTATACATTTGTTTCAGTTCATCCATTGCCATCCCTCCTAAGTCCCCTTCATGTATTCTACTTCTTCCCTGTTTCTGCTCCTCCTCCTCCTTGCTGAACTCTCTGAACTGTGTCCACAGGTACATGTTGTACTTCTGATCTTAAATGGTTGCTTATTCCCTGACAGGACTGGGGTCAGTTCCACCCGAATGGTGATGGAGGACTAGAATCTCAGGGGTCCCATCTGTCTCTCTCAGATCATTAA
>NW_022103925.1:5165353-5172784 GCF_000313985.2 Echinops telfairi
TCACCCACTTTTCCATTATTTTTACCCCTGGGAAGGGGTTCTAGTTTGATCCTTGTGATCAATTCCCCTTTCAACCCCCACCCTCCCCTAGTCCTCCTGGTATCTCTACTCTCATTGTTGGCCCTGGGGGGTTTATCTATCTTGGATTCCCTATGTTGTGGGCTCTTATCTGTAGCAGTGTGCATGTTCTTGTCTAATCCTATTTGTAAGGTAGAGTTGAGGTCATGATAGTGGGGGAAGGAAGCACCAAAGAACTAGAGGAAAGTTGTGTGTTTCTTCGGTGCTATATTGCACCCTGACTGACTCATCTCTTCCCTGTGACTCCTCTGTGAGGGGATGTTAAATTATCTACAGATGGGCATTGGTCTCCAGTCCACCCCACCCCACCATGCACATTGGGTATGATTTTGTTCTGGGTCTTAGATGCCTTAGATCCCATCAACACCTCATGATCGCACAGCCTGGTGTGCTTCTTCCATGTGGGCTTTGTTGTTTCTCAGCTAGATGGCCACTTGTTTATCTTTAAGCCTTTAAGACGCCAAATGCTATATCTTTTGATAGCCAGGCACCATCAGATTTCTTCACCACATTTGCTTATGCACCCATTTTGTCTTCAGCAATCATGTCAGGAAGGTGAGCATCACAGGATGCCAGGTTGTTAGAACAAAGTGTTCTCGTGCTGAGGGAGCACCTGTCATCTCACAGCTCTTAGTCCCCCCAAGGCATATACCAAGGGGTGGGATTGTATTCTCTGTGTTTTAATCCTTTGTCAAAGATCAGCTGCCTGCAAGTGGATGGATTTGCCTCTGGGTTCTCAATTCTATTCCACTGGTCTGTGAATCTATTGGAATTGCTGTAAATACAGTACTCACAATACTGGACTACACAATGCAATACTCTATTGTGTGGTATTGGAAGAAGTAAGACCAGAGTGCTCCCTAGAAACAAGGATGGCAAGACATGGTCTTACCGACTTTGGACATATTGTCAGGAGAGGCCAGTCCCTGGAGAAGGACGTCATGTTTGGTAAGTGGCGAGAAAGAGGAAGGCCCTTGATGAGATGGATGGACACAGTGGCTGCATCAATAGGTTCGGGCACAGGCACAATTGTGAGGATGGCACAGGACGGTGCAGTGTTTACTTCTGTTGTGCACGGGGTCACTATGGGTTAGGGCTACCCAAGGGCACCTAACAGAACACCTATCTTTTGTGGCACCAGTAGCAGACCGTTCTGACCACTGGCTGTGTGGTCGGCTTGGATCAGGAAGTAAAAAGCCTCCGGCTTGGTTCTTTTTAAGGCATGCTTTGGCTGTCTGGCATTTCTTTCCTTGCCTTCTAAAGCTGGTGGTTAGTCTTCCGTCACTTTACAGAACGATGTTGGGATCTGGATTGAGGTGGCATTATATGATGCCTAGGGTTTTCATTGGCTGACTTAAATGACAGTCTTGCCAAAGGATATTGAAAGTGCTGTGGATTGCTAGAAGAAGAACCACCACACACACAAAGTCTGCCTCGGAAGAAGGACGGCCAGAATGCTCCTTAAAAGCAAGAGTCGATTTTGCCGCACGTCCTTTGGACACGTTGTCAGGGATCACTGAGTGCTAGTACAAAATCCCCAGAGAAGCACACCATGCTTGGCAAAGCGGCAGGTCAGCGAAAAGGAGAAAGGCCTTCAACGAGACGGGTGGACCCAGTGGCGGCAAAAATGGACTTGGAATGAACTCCTAGGAGGATGGCGCAGGACCAGGGCAGTGACTCAGTCTGTTGTACACAGGGCTCACCAGGTGTCAGAACCAACCTGACGGCACCTGATGACAACAATTTGTTTAAAGTGGATCACCGGGATTTTCTTCCCGGTCCTTCTAAATTTGGAAGCTCTGCTGAAACTTGTTCAGCCTCGTAGAAAGGTGAGAGCCTCCCAAGGCAAATGCCATGAGGATACCCAGGTACCCTGCGGGGAAAGCGAGAGTCCTCACGGTACACGAGCATTGCTCCCATCACAGGTTGCTGCTGTGCGTATAAACTCCAGAACCAAACGCACTGCCCACTAGTCCACTCTGACTCATAACAACCCTACAGGACAGGGTGGAACTGCCCCTGTGTATTTCCGAGACTGTGACTCTTTACGGGAGTAGAAAGCCTCGCTTTTCCCTGGCAGGGCGGCTGGTGGTTTCGAAGTGCTGATCTTGCCCATAGCAGCCCAACGTGTAACCACTGTGCCACCGGGGCTGCTGTTGTTAGGTGCTGTCAAATCAGCCCAGACTCATAGCGGCGGTGGCAGTTACATCATCTCCTATCATCTTGTGAAGAGGTGGAGTCTAGCCTGTCAATCAGGCCATCGCCAATGAGGCCTCCGTGTGGGCATGGCCTTCTCCTGAGGATTCTGGGAACTCTTGTCTTCCTTCTTGGAGGTGGGACACACACTTTCTCTGCTGGACATTCCTGTTGACAAGCCACACGGAGACACACTGATGGAGCCAGAGCCCTGGAGCTGGAGGAGCCACGTGGAGACCCATGCCAACACTGAGATGCTTCCACCGCCACTGGATCCACAAGACTTTGCACCCACTGGCCTGTGATTTTCCTGAAATCAGTGTCATTGCATGGCTGCATGAGCATAAAGAGGAATTTATGGATGAGTATCGACATATGGGCTGATATCGGACTTATGGACTTGATCTGGACGGGGCTGGGATGTTTTCTCGATGTACAACTGTCCTTTGTTGTAAGTTCTCTCTTACACATAGGAGTGTCTCTGGAGTTGTTTCTCTAGTCTACCCGGACTCACACAGCAGCCCTGGGTACAACAGGAGGGCGCACAGCCTGGCCCTGCACCATCCTCTCAGCCGTTGTGTGCGCACCCATAGTGACAGTCCCGGTGCCAATCCATCCCCCCGAGGACCTTCCCTCTTGGTTCGCCACCCTCCACTTTACCAGGTAGGGTGTCCCTCTCCAGGCGCCAGCTCTCCTTGAAACACGTCCAAAGCACGCGAGACAGCCTTTCAGGGGAGTTCTGGGCTGCGTCTTGCGAGACAGATTCATTTGTACTTTTAATACCTCCACCAGCACCGTGATCCACCTTCCGTCTGGCTCATTCCGTGCCTGACGTCCCAAGGAGGCTTCATTTCATGTGTATTCAAACTACCGTGGCTCGCGTTGGGCGCACCTGAGTCCTCAAAGTGACAGGTGCAGCGAGTGTGACATGACTAAGCATGGTGCCCGGACCATGTAAATCCTCAGGCACAGCCACCTGATGGGCAACCGCCATTGTTAGAAGCCCGCGGAATTGGACACAAGGAGATAATCGAGTGATTTGCCCCGTCCCCGGGTAGGAGGCCGGCCTCGGGGGCTCTGTTTGGTCAGGGGTGGGGGTGGGAGGAAGAGGATCAAAGTGGGAAATCTGGGGGTGGCACGCCAGTCTTCTCACGGTGACATTACGTGTGTGTGCCCCAGGGGAGGGAGGAGCCACGACGGGGAGGGGCCACCTCGGACACAAAGGAGGCAAGGGTCAGAGAGCAGGCAGCCACAGCCCACTAAGGGAATCAAAGGGCCACGGGAAACCAGCGAGCCGGGCCTATTGTGCCCTGGCTCTGAGCCTGTCCCTCCTCGCCCGCAGGGGGCCTGCAGGGGTCAGCCGGTTCAAGGATGCGACAGCTGCTTCGGCCAGCCCCACCCACGCACTCAGGGAGCATGGCGATGGTGACCACGATGGTGACAGCTGGACGGCCTCTGTGAACCACGGTGGACTGCGCGCCCTGGGCTGTTGCCACGCTGCGTCGACTCGGAGCAGTCCCGTGGGACACAGTAGGAGTGCCCCCCAGAGCCTCTCCTAGCTGTAGTGGCTCTTTACAAGAGCCCAGCCCTGGCTCTTCCTCCCCTAGAGCTGCTGGGTGGGTGTGAACTGCCGACCTTTGGGCCCCTAAGCGCTTTGCCGCTGCTCCACCGGGGCTCCTCCTCCATGCCCAAGCTGGCCAGAATCGAGACCCCTCACTGGCCCTTTGTCACCCTCTCTGTGTCCACTGCCTGGGCCCCACAGTGCCAGCCTCATGCCATCACCAGCTGCAGTTGCACAACTCCAAGGAGGAGGTCCCGCACTCACCGTTGTCTCCTGTAGAAGTTTCCAGAACAGGGCGAGGGGAGGGATGTGCATGGGAGGGGCAGGTGACAGCACGCAGGGCCGTGCGGGCTATAGTTGTTGATTTCATTTCCTGAGATGGCTGTGGAATCTCTATTGAGACTGCGTGTCTTTCAAAGAAAAAAAGAAACAAAAGCCGGTTTAATCCCTCTGGATTCGTTCTCCCTGTTTGCATGGCTGAAATAAAAATAGTTTTGAAAGAGGAGGGAGAGGGAAATGGAGATGGACTAGGAGTCGTCAGTGAAATCCCAGCAGGGAGGCACAAGGAGGCTTCAGAAAGTGTGTGGCAAAGCCGCACAGAGAGTTGTGGAAGCCCCTCCTCATGCGGCTGGGTATATCGTCGACAACAGACATCGCACAGCGGCAGGAGCCCGCCAGCGGTTCTGCGGGAGAACGGCTAGGCATCTGCTCCATAAACATGGCAGCCTGGGAGTCCCTGCGGGGTAGCTCTCCTCTGTCCACCTCTGGTGGGCGAGTTGGAACAGCCGAGATAGCTGGTGGCCATGGGGACATCTTCACGGAAGCAGACCGCCAGGCCTTTCTTCCCTGCTACCCCTGGGTGGGACTGAACCTACAACTGTGAGGTCAGTGGTTGAGTGCGGCTCAGGGAGCAGACCGTCCAGGGTGGTGGCCATTCGGTGCTGCTGAGTTGACTCAGATGGTGAGAGTCCAACTGCGTTCCGACTTTCCTGGGCCTGAACCAACAAGAGCCACCTGCCCGGCTTTTCTTTCACAGAACCACCGTGGGTGGGTTCAAACGGCAGCCTTTCCATTGGCAGCTCTCAGCATCTGGGCTCCTTGCAATTAAGGATGGACCCTCTCTTAGAACGTCCTGGAGCAAGAGCCTCCGAGTCCCTGCCCTTGGTACAGAGCATGCTCTGTGACTGTGCGCCCTCCTCTCGCCTTCCGGAACCCCAGCTGCAAGAGTGTACTGGGGGGATCCAACTGCAAGGTCAGCAGGTGGAGTTCCCCCAACTGCTCACTCGGAGGGAGAAAGAGGAGCCTGGGAAAACCCAGGGAGCATTCTCCTCAGTCCTGTGGGTTCCCGTGGAGTCAGAGTAGGCTCGACGGCAGCATTTGGGGGCTGGGTGTGGGGGCGAATGGCCCCTCCTGCTGGGCCGCAGAAAGAACATGCCGCGTACAGCCATGCTTCACGCTTTCAGAACATGTCACAGCACGCAGGCATCAAGCTAAGTCATATGGGGGGATGTCGTTGTTGTGAGGTGCCGTGGTGTCATGGGTTCTTGCCCACAGCGACCCCGTGGGCAACAGAGGGAAACACTGCCTGGTCCTGAGCCAGCCTCACTGCTGTCCCCATGTTGAAGGCCACTGTGGCCGCCACGGTGTCAAGTCATCTCCTGGAGTGCCTTCCTCCCCTTTGCTGCCCCTCCACTTGACCAAGCATGACGTCCTTCTCCCGGGGCTGGTCTCTCCTGACTACACGTCCAAAGGGCGTCAGACCGTCTCCCCATCCTTGCCTCCGAGGATGCTCTGTTGGATCTGTCTGTTCTTCGGGCAGTTCGTGGTGCTGTCTGCACCAGCACCATCCTTAGAATACATCAGTTCTCCCTTGGCCAAGGGCATCCTTCTGTCCTGCCCCGAGCAGAGGAGCCCATCCCTGGGAGTCACGGGGTGGTACTAATACCTGGTAGTGTGTTGCCCGTTAGGCTGCAAATCATGAGCTCATCAGTTCAAAACCACCAGCCGCTCTCCAGAAGAAAGATGAGCCTTTCTACTCCCATAAAGAGGTAAGAGTCTTGGAAACCCACAGGGGTAGCTCTACCCTACCCTACAGAGCAGTGGTTCTCAACCTTCCTAATGCCTCGACCCTTTAACACAGTGCCTCATGTGTGGTGGCCCCCCCAGCCATAAAAGTATTTCATTGCTACTTCATCCTTGTCATTTTGCTACTGTTATGAATCAGGTGACCCCTGTGAAAGGGTCGTTCAGCCCCCAAAGGGGTGGCGCCCCACAGGTTGAGAACCACTGCTAGAGAGTCACCAGGAGTCCAGTTGACCGGATGGCGGGGAGTCTGATTTTGTTTTGGGGGGTTGATTGGGACTAAATAAATGGGCTATGCGCAAAGCCGTGAGCCACAAGGTCAGCAGTTTGAGCCCACCAGTGGGGCCTCAGCAGACAGATGAGGCTTTCTACTCCAGTAAAGGGTTCCAGTCTCAGAAACCCGCCAGGCAGCTTTGCTCTGGCCTATAGGGTCGCTATGGGTCGGCACCCACTCAGTGGCTGCAGATGTTTTGATCTTCAGGCACTCCACATTCTAGGAAGAAAGTTAGTGTGTGTGTGTGTGTGTGTGTGTGTGTGTGGTGGTGGTGATGATGGTGGTCAGTTGCCCAGCCTGACCGACTCTCAGCGACCTGATGTTGTACTGGAGAAAGCACTGCCTGACACCGTGTCATCGTGCAGGAGACCTGGTGGTCTAATGGGTCACGAGCTGGGCTGGTCACCATGGGTCACCATTTGAGACCAGGAGCTGCTCTGCAGGACACAGGCGGGCCTTTCTGCTCCAGTAAAGAGCCCCAGTCTTGGAAACCCGCAGGGGCAGGTCCACCCTGTGCCGCGGGGTCCCCATCGAGTTGGCATCGATGTGATCGCAGTGAGCTATCATCACAGCGCGTCCGTCAGTCCATCTCATGGAGAGCGTCCCTCGCTCTCGCTGAGTTCACCCGACTGGGTGGCTGTCTAGCCCTGGTCATTCCTGATGACGCTCCTGCAGTAAGCAGGCCGAAGCCTCTTCACCTGGCTTCCAGTCTTGCTGTGGTTTTCTACGAATGGTTTGCTTGTTTTACGGCGGTCCATTCCCTGTTCTCCACGACCCTAGAATTCAAGCACGTCTGTTCTCCTTCAAGTCTGCCTTTTAGAATAGCTTCCCAGTCTTCTGCCTTCTTTGTTTCTTTCTTCTTTGGCAAAGGGCAAGTTCTGCAGTCAGACTTGGCCACCTCAGATCACAGCTGAATCACACACACCCGTGAGCAAGATGGGAGAGTGGCGAAACACCAAAAACACCCTGCCATGGAGTCGACTCTGACTACCAGCAGGCCCATAGGATGGAGTACGCTTGCCCTTGTGGATTTCCAAGACTGGACATCAGGAACAAAAAGCCTCATCTCTCTCTATCTCCCTCGAAGCAGCTAGTGGTTTCCAACTGTTGACCTTGAGGTTGGGAGCCCAACGCGTAACCCCCTGTGCAACCAGGGTTCCTTAGGAGGAAGCTCTGAAAGATACAGAAACACAAATTCTCTGCCATTGAGTGGATTCTGACTCATGACGAGTCTTACAGG
>NW_022103925.1:5173173-5175345 GCF_000313985.2 Echinops telfairi
GCCTGGCTCCAGTCTGGGGCGTGTTCTCTAAGGAAAGGGGATAGCAGGAACAGACAGTGTACACCCGTGCTCCTCTCCGCACTGGTCACAGCTTTGTGGGGAGCTGGCACAGAGGGAAATAAAACTGGGACTTATTCCCTGACTGGTCCGGAGGGAATCTGGAAGGCCAGTGTTATGTGAGATGAAGCCTCACCATCCGTGCCTCTAAGGAGCCCTCGGGCTGAACTCCTCCCAAGACAGATCCGTTTGTCTCTTGATTCGTGGTTTCCAAAGAGATGGAAGAAACACACTGACTGTGATGATATGTGTGACAGCTTCGCTGTGTCCCTAATACTCGCACCAGAAACGATTGATCATCAAGTGGTTTCTGGCTCATGGTGACATGTGGTGGGCAGAGGAGAACTGGGCTCCCAGGGTCTTCCAAGAATGTTTTTTCCGTAGATCGCCAGGCCTTTCTTCCCAAGTGCCTCTGGGTAGGCTTGAACCTCCAACCTCTCAGTCAGCAGCTGGGCACAGTCATCATCGTTTGGTCCCCTCAGAGCCTCCAACACTTATACCCTGATTTGGTGGGCAGACTGATGGTGCACACTGGAATGAATGAGTGAGTGAATGAATGAACGAATGAGTGAATTAGTGAGTGGATGAATAAATGAATGAGTGAAGGGTTAGTATGTGAATGAGTGAATGAATGAAGGAGTGGATAAATGAGTGAGTGAGTGGACAAATGAGTGAGTGAATGAATGAAAAGGATGAGTAAGTGAGCAAATGAACAAATGAGTGAGTAATGTAGTTGAGCGTGTGAACACTGTGAGCCGTGTGCTCTGCACATGTTGCTCTCACTGCCATCGAGTCAACGCCGATTCTTAATGACCCTACAGGACAGGGTAGAACTGCCCCTGTGGGTTTCTGAGACTGTAACTCTTCATGGGAGTAGAAAGCCCCATCTATCTCTGAGGAGCGGCTGGTGGTTTTGAACAGCCAGCCATGCAGATCACAGCCTCTCTCGTAACCACTCTGCCACCAGGGCTCCTCGTTTTGTTGTGAGACGGGTGTTTCCCAGGGGGGCGCATCTCTCACCCTGTCCACTTAGGCAGAGATGGTGCATCTTATTCCAGTGCAGGAAGAAGGATGCCAGGCAGTCAGGGGGGTGGGGGAATAAAGGCATTCTGGGGAAGTCCAGATCATCCTTAGTGACTTTTGGAAAATGTCCGGGCCGCTCCACCTGAAGCTGACATAACACGTTGTGCTTACTTCTGCTTATCTGTAAACAACGGTGGGTGTCCTACACCCCAGACAGCAAACATCTAGAGCTCGCGGTGCATTGAATCGGCCAGGCTCCATCTTGCCTGGTCAGCAGTTATGAAGACATGCGGTCATCCGTCGCTGGGGCTCCATGTCTGGACACTTGCTTGGATCAGCCTAGCTCACCTGAGGGGGTCCCAACATGGACTGGGACTGTGCTTCTCTTGAGCATCCCCGCTACCTGCCCTGTCCCTTCTTGCCTTGGTCATTCTCGGGTCCAGGTTCCTGGCTGCTGACTTCAAATGCCTGGGAAAACAGGCAGCAGCATTAAATGCATGGATGGATAGCGAGAAAGAGAAATGACAGGTGAATGAGCCGGAGAAACCAGGCCCCCCACCCCCGGGTCATCAAGTGGATTCTAACTCACAGTGACCCTATGGACCGAGTAGCACTGCCCTGTGGGTTTCCAAGACCTTAAATCTTTATCAGAGTAGAAAGCCTCATCTTTCTCCTTTGGAGCAGTTGGTGGGTTCGAACCACTGACCTTGAGGTTAGCAGCTCTATGCACAGTCATCAAGGCAACTCTGGCTCATAAGTGACACTGTGTTGAGTTTCTGATGCTATCAATCTTGGTGGGAGTCTTGTCTTTCTCTGGTTGGTAGATTTGAACTTCCTTCCAATTGCAATCATCTAATACTTAACTACTGCGGTAGTTACATAATCTGTTGTCAATTTGAGGCATAAGAGTGAAGGGGTGGAGTTTAGCCTGTCAATCGGATCACAGCTTGATGTCCTCATTTGGAGGTGCTAAGGAGATAAATAGCTTGTTGGAGGTAGGACACACACTCACTCCCTGGGAGACATTGCAGCTAACAAGACACATGGAGCTAGGTTAGTGCCCTGAGCTGGAGGAGCCACGTAGAGACCCCT
>NW_022103925.1:5176107-5177598 GCF_000313985.2 Echinops telfairi
GGCGGTTGTGTGACTCCCTGCCTCTCTGCCCCAGCCACTTCCTTATCTCCAATATCTCAGGTCTCTTCCACTGATAAGGAAATTCGGTTCCGTGGCTTAGTCGGTACACGTTGGGCTGCCAACAGAGAGGTCAGCAGTTTGAAGCCACCGGCCGCTCCTTGGGAGAAAGAGGGGCTTTCTACTCCCGTAAAGAGTCGCAGTCTCGGGAACACACAGAGGCGGTTCCTGTCTTGTAGGGTCGTTGTGAGTGGGCTTGGACTCGACGGTGGTGAGTTTGGGGTTTTATGCCTCACCTTCCTTCGTGCTGCGAGGGCTATATGAGGAAGCCTGTCTTCACCTTTCTTGTGTTTAAGCCTCCGGGCCGTTTCCTTCCACTATCACCTCTTCTCCCCTTGCCGGTCTCTGACTTGCTAACAGGCTCCCTGTCCTGTCTCTGCCACAGGATGAGCCTGCTGCTTTCAGCCTGCCAACCAAAGCCACATCCACTCCGACTCCTGTGAGCCCTGGTGGCCCTGTGCTTACAAGTTTGGCTGCTAACCTCGAGGTCAGCAGTTCAAAGCCACTAGCTACTCTTCGGAAGAAAGGGCTTTCTAGTCCCGCAAAGAGTCACCGTCTTGGGCAGCTCTACCCTGTTTTACAGGCTCACGATGAGTCAGCATCGACTCCACGGCAGAGTCTGGATTGGGGTCTGGACTGTGAGTCGCAAGGTCAGCAGTTTGAACCCACCCGACCCTCCTGAAAACAAAGATGAGGCCCTCTGCTCCCGTGAAGATTCAGTCTCGGGAACTCACAGGAGCAGTCCTACCCAGTCCTGTAGGGTCGCTACGAGTCCACCTCGACACCGTGGCAGGGAGACTTGTGGGGTGATGCTGCGGTACAAAGCAGAACAGCTGCAGGGTGGTTCAAACCACCGGTCTTCTGGTTGGCAGCGGAGCACCTAACCTCTGTTCCAACGCCGCTCGCAGGCCCCTCTCTGCTTCCCAGCTCCCTGCCTGCCCCACCAGCACACGGCCTGGAGTCTGGAAAGTGGAGCACACTTTTGCACTCGGTTTTTGCTCAGAGCTCATTAATTCAGGAAGATGATACTGCCGCCAGAGGCCAGAGATTGCATGCATCCCCTAATTCCTTAATTGTGGAGCTCCTGGCTCGGGCTGCTCTCTTAATAAATTTGGAAACTCTTTTGTGTAACGGATACGCTGGGAAGGGAGACTGTGGTGCTTTCCTGTTCCTCAGGGCTGAGGCCAGGGCCAGGATGGGACAGGGCAGCAGTGACAAAAACAAGCCAGGTGTCCCTGCCCAGGAGACGGCCAGGGCAATAGCTTCTGTCCTTCGAGATGGCTTATGTGCATAAGAAGGAGCCTTGCTGGCATAGTGGTTACAAGATGGGCTGCTAACTGCAAGGTCAGCAGTTTGAAACCACGAGCCACTCTTTGGGAGAAAGATGGGGTTTTCTAGTCCTGTAAAGAGTGACAGTCTCAGAAACTCACAAGG
>NW_022103925.1:5179141-5190662 GCF_000313985.2 Echinops telfairi
GAGGGAGGCTTGTGGGCTGCTGTGATGCTGAATAGGTTTCCGCAGAGCTTCCAAATGAAGATAGACTAGGAAGAAAGGCCTGGTGACCTGCTTCTGAAACCCAAGCAACAAAAGTCCTCCAGGCCCCAAGTTGTCACCATGGGAACAACCCCTCAAGGTGTGCCTGGCCCAAGTCATAGTATTTTCAATCATCTCCTATACATGTGACATTTAGACATTGAGTAAGGGAGATCGATACATTTGAACTGAGGAAGAATCAATGCATGTGGATTATGATCCTGGCGAAGTCTGCCCTTGTAGCCACTACAACAATCCAGCTTCCTCAGAGGCTCCCTCACCCTGTGACCCTCTCTTTCTCCAATCACAGTGTTCTCTCGGCAAGTGAGTCGTACACTGCTCGTTTGTGACCCAAAGGGTTTTTCATTGGCTGGCTTTCAGAAGTAGAGTGACAGCCAGGACTTTCTTCCTAATCTGGCTCAGTCTGGAAACATCCTTGAATCCCAGCAGGGATGATGATAAATCCCACATTCAAGTCAGTGCTGTTTAGTTCATTACGACTTATAGGGAGGGACCTTACAGGACAGAGTGGAAGGGCTCCCTGGGGTTCCTGAGGCTGCCAGTCTTTACGGAAGCAGAGCTCCTTGCCTTTCTCCCTCGGAGCAGATAGCTTTGTGTGGGGTGGCTGGAGAGCTTGAACCACTGACTTAACCCACTGCACCATCAGGTCTCCTTTGTTTGACCCTGTTCGCATTTGAAATGCTGGTGGCACGGTTGTCACGTCACGACAACACACAAGCTGCCACGGTACAGCAACTGACAAACAGGTCGAATATCACTAGGTATTTTGTAAATTAAATGATCTACAGTGCTATCGTCAACTAAAGGAGACCTGTTGGGCTGCTAAGTGAAAGTTCAGCAGTTCAAAACAACTGACCACTCCTCCGGAGAAAGACAAGGCTTTCTACTACTATAAAGAGCTACCTTCTTGGTAAAAAAACAACAACAACCCATAAGGGCACTTCTACCCTGCCCTGGAGGGTCCCCATGAGTGGGACTTGACTCAGTGGTAGCGGAGTTATTTATGTTTTTAGAATGAATTAAGTCATTGGGGGTGGGGAGTATTTGAGATGGACAGAACCATATTTGGTGTCTGCTGAACCACCAATATCTAGATTCTACATTGTCACGGCCATGCAACTTTCTAATCTATTTCCACCTTCATATGGTCACTGGCGGGGCTGTGGGCTAAGCATCGGTCTGCTCACTGCAGGGTCAGTGGTTCAGACCCACCGGCACTCCACAAAGGCTGTGTGCTTTGGTCAAGATAGACAGTCTTGGGAACCCGAGGGAGCGATTCTAGTTGTCCTAACACTAGGAGTCAGAATCTGCCAGAAGGTGGTGGGGTTTGGGGGTTTGGAGGACCCATCCTGGGCTGTACTTTTGGGGTTAAAAATGGCCCAGCTCGTTTCCAGCGGTGGCCACCAGAGTGACTTTCACGCTCAGGTGTGAGCTTGGAGTTGCAATCGCCTCTGATCAGGTTTCAGATACCCGCTGTGCTGGCCCGCCAGTGCGCCTACCAATCGAAGAAAGGTGAAGACAAGTGAGAAGACAAAATGGGTGGCGAGGAAATGTCAAGCTTCATTAAAGGCACTCTTGGGGAGAGAAGCCCTTCAGGTCATTTCTTATTCCATCCAAAGAAGAGAAGGGGTTTGGTCGCCAAAGCGGCCTCCGTAAGCAAAAGGAGTGTTGATGGGAAGTGGACCTGCGGATTGCCCGGTGTCATCATCCGCTGACACTGACATCCTTCCCTTCGACGGGCCAAGGCCCCGTGTTGGTTGGTGTTTCCGAGTTCGTGGGTTGGAAGATTCTGTTAGTCTTGGGTTACCCATGTGGGCAAGAGCTTGAGGGGGCAGCCAAGCCTGTGTCAGGTCATGCGTTAGCACTTAAAGTCCCATTTCCAAAAGACAGCATTGTGCACACCTTGCTAGCCCCACAGTAAGCCATCTCAGAGTCCCCAGGGACCCCTACTTGGGGAAGTCTTCGTGGGTGGCTCAAGTCCCTCATGCTTCCACGTCAGCTGGGCAACTCTCAGACATGGGGGATGCCCTCCACTGGGCCATACTCTTGAGGACCTTCATTTTGTCCATCCTCCATGACTTCTCCTCTCCAGGGTAACGCCTACAACTTCCCACAGCACTGAGACTCTTCCAAACCACTGTGAGTCCTTGCTTTCTGGGATAATTAGGTTTATTGTGCCAACTAGGCCTCCATAGGAACATGTGGGCGCAGTTTAATCAGATTGCAGCTTGACGGGAGGGCAACCGAGATAAATACTTTGTGCAGCCAGCATCCTGTCCCTAGCAATCAGACCGGTGTGCTGCTGCTTGAGTTAGTTCTTTGCCTGTGGGCCAAGTTAAAGCATGGATCATGTAGCTAGAGCTTGAGGCTCTTTTGAGACCTGCTTCGCTGCACTCCTGGTGGATCTTGCTGCTGTGTGTGCATTGCTTGAGGTCCAGACCCCATGGGGCCTGCTTCTCTAAGCTCCGGCACTGCTGACCCAAACTGCTGTTTGCTGCCTTTGGGGCAGCAACTCTGCCTCGCTTGCCTAAGGGCAGACTCCGGTTCAACTTCCCTGACCTTGGAATGGCAGCCCAGTCAGTGGATGTGTAAGCATCTCAGCGCTGGCAGGGGTCTCCACACGGCTGCTCCAGCACCCAGAGCTACATCAGGGTAGGTCCATGTGGCTTCTCCTCAGGGATGTCTTGCAGGAAGTGAGCCTTGCCAGCTGAGGCAGAGAACTGGCTCAGGCAGCCGCACAAAGGTCCAACCAGCAAAGAACAAGAGATAAGACGGGGGAGGCTCACTGAGCCATTTATCCCTCTGCCCTTCAATTAACCCCATATGTGTTTATCGGCCATGTTGGCACAATAAACTAACTACCTCAATCCACCCCTTGCCAACCTGGCACCTGTACATAATTCTTTAGCTTCACGATTGAAATTAAGTAACACCTACACCTTACACTTGAAGGACCTTCAGTGTACTAACTATTCTTCCAAAGTGAGTTGAACTGAGCCCTCTGTACTGCTGTGTGGACTAATTGGCCGTTATATTCCTCCTTGCTGTATAAACTTATGTGTGTGTGTGTGTGTGTGTTAGTTTTGTTTATCTAGGGAACCCTGCCAAACACACTTTCTAAGCACTTCTTTCCATACTCGAAATGGGCCAAGGTACCATCCCAGCTTCCACTCTGGGGCGTACAGTTGTTGGTAACTCGGAGGTGTGAAAGTAAATCAAGTCACCTTTAGACTTGAGAATGCTCCCCTGTCAGTACATCATGCTTGGTAATGCATCGGGGCAGGGAAAAAGACGGAGACTGGATGAAATGGATTGACACGGTGGCTGCAACAATAGGCACAAACAGAGGAACCATTGTGAGGATGGCACAGGACCGGGCGAGGCGGTACGCTGTTCTGCTATTCACAGGGTCACACGAGTTGGAACCAACTGGATGGTACCCAACAACAACGACATGAGTCGAACTGACCTGATGGCAGTCCGTTTTCCGGAGGCCTGGACTTTGACAAAAGCAAAGACTCCAACTTGGGCTGAAATGCTTAGCACCCAACACGGGGCTTAGGTCGACTATAAATACGTTTGCATTTTACAACAATGAAGCAAGAAAACCCATACTTACCACCCACTGCTGTGCAGTTAATTTGGATGCATATTGACCCTGTAAGCACAGAATGCCTCTGGTGGCATAGTGGTGATGCTTTAGGCTGCTATCTGCAAGGTCAGTGGTTCGAAACCACCAGCAACTCCTCAGGTGAAAGACAGGGCTTTCTACTCCTAAAAGTTAGTCTCATAAACTCACAGGGGCAATTCTACCTTGTCCTTACGGGGTTGCTACAAGTCAACGTCAACGCGATGCTTTCTTGAGAAGGATAGAGTAGAAGTGCCCCACAGGGTTGGTTTCCCAGGCTACCATAGAGGTTAAGAATGAATTGAGCTGCAAACCGTTAGGTCGACAGTTTGAAAACCGCCAGCTGCTTCAGGATAGAAAGGTGAGGCTCTCTACTCCTCTAAGGAATGACTGCCACCTCTTTCGCTTGTGGAGCAGTGGGAAGGGGGTGGTTTCGAACCACCGATCTTCTGGTTAGCAGCTGAACACTCTCACCACCAGGCCACCAGGGCTCCTCCATATTTCCTAATCCCTCCCTCCCCCAGGCAGTTCTCAAATGCAACAAGTACTCAGAGATGCCCTTGTATAAATTCCTGTCTCTCCCTCCTCAACGCTCCCACCCCTGCCTCCCACATCGAACCAGCAGGAGATACAGAATCCAACCTCATTCTCTCCCTAACCCAGTGTGTCCTCTTGGACAAGCCTCTGATTTTCTCAGCTGAAAGATGAGAAGAGCTGGCCCCGGCATGTTCTTGATTCTCCGGCTATCTCCCTCTCCTAATCAGACTTATCTAAATAAGTACACACACACACACACACACACACACACACACACACACACACACACACACACACACACACACACACACACACACACACACACACACACACACACACACACACACACACACACGGAAAAACCACCACCACTTCGCTCCATGCTGGAGAAACAAGCCATAATGAGCTAAGCAAAACCAAATGCCGTTCAATATCCTGTTGTGAGCTATAAAATGTCCCTACAATCACATTTTCCCCCTTCAAACAGGATGTGTGTGTGTATGTGTGTGTTAGGGGGCCGGGGGCGGGGTTTGGTCAGAATACTGTCCTATTAAATCTTTTTCAAGTGCCAGAGAAAGCCCCTATTCTGTTCAACTCAATGAGTAGGGGAGCACCCGGTGATGGTACTCAGGGAAGACACCTCAAAAGGCAAGGTGGGGACGTCACCTCCTTGGAAACCCCGTGGCTTGCCAGCAGACCACAACCCAGCTTTCTGGAAGGGGTGTCCTGAGGGGGTGTTAAGCAGTTGACCTGGGCCGGTTGGCTGGGGAAAACAGTTCATGGGTTTGATGAGGTGGCTCATTAGACTCCTGGGGCAGGCAGCGGGAACCCTGGGACAGAGATGTCCCAATGTTGAACCTGGGAAGTCAAAGGAGAGAGAAGGACTTGGGCTCTGGTGACTGCTGCCTGCATCCCAGGTGAACCAGGTTCTCTCAGGTAGGTTGTTCTCATGGGGGTGGGGGGCATTGAGTTGAGTGTTCAACTCATAGCAACCTCAGATCAGAACTGCCCCAAGGGCTTCTTCCTGGGTTGTTGTCTTTAAGGAAGCAGACTGCCAGCCTTTGAGTCCCCGTCCCCCCCAGGGGTTGAACTGCCAACTGCTCTGTTGGCAGTTGACTGCTAAAAGGGTTTGGCTTCAGGGCACCTTAAAACGTGGCACCCCAAACCCACTGCTATGGGCTTGACTCCGACCCCATAGGGCGGAGAAGAACTGCCCTCTTGGATTTCAAGATCGGCTGTCTTTATGGGAGTGGACAGCCTCATCTCTCTCCCTCGCAGCGAATGGTGGATTTGAACTGCTTGCCGGAATCAAGAAAACATCATTTTGGCCTGGCAAGCAATTTGCCCAATTTGAACAAATGGTGAGGCTGGCACAGGACCGGGTAGTGCTTCATTCCGTTGTATGGGGGTGGGGGTTGAACTGACTTGATGGCACCTCGCAAGAGCAACAAGGATTTCTGCACTTGATCCCGCGGGGCAGTTGGGCGTGCAATCCAAGTCTGGGTGCTTCCTTGGTATCTGTTTGCCTTCTCAGCTTGGTGGGGTTTCTGAGCGCTGGCGGAGGCCCCATGGTTAGGAAGTGCTAACGGAGGGTCAGTGGCTCACACAGGGCTGCGGGTCCATGGGAGGAGGACATGGTGTTCAGTCCCTGTAAGGGTTACAGGCACCTTCGCACCGCTTGTCACATGGAGTTGCTGGGCGAGGAAAGGCACTGGACATCATCACGTAGTTATTCGCCCAACGTCCCCGGGAGCCCTTGCCCTTTGAGATGAAAAGCGGTATCAAAAGGAAATCCATGGAGTCAAACCCTCATCCATGGTCTTTGGGAAGTCCCTGGTCTCCTGAAGATTTACCGAACTTACCGGGAACTGATGTAGCTCCAGAGCCCTGGTGGAGTCATGGTTAAGAGCTGGGCTGAGATCCACACGGTAGGCAGTTCAAAACCACCATGAGCTCCTCGGGAGAAAGATTGGACTTTCTACTCCCGTACTCAGTTACTGTTGGCTTACTGGCAGTGAGTCTACTGGTCTTGACAGGTAGACCCATTAGGGATAAAGGGGGCTGTCTCCACCGAATGCCTACAAGCAACGAAGATTGGCTGGCCATGCCATAACAAAGGGGTTGCAAAAAAATAAAATAAAAACCCAGGCACACATTAGAGACCTATGGGAAGATCCCAAACGGGGCATGCTCAGACCCAGGTCACCTAGGCCCAGAGGAGATCAACCTGGGGACACCCACACGGCACCAGTGGCCTGACATCACCCAGGTGCACCTAAACTCAGCCAATAAGATTGGCCGATACTCTCAACCACGCACCTCCTGCCAGTGGGAACAGGGGAGATAAATAGCAGACTGAGGGCAGGCCACGCCTCCTCTCTTTTCAGGTTGCTCTTGCAGAGATCGCTACTGTGCGCATGCGTGGCATACGTCCGTGCGTGCCTGCGTGTGTGCGTCATTTCCGGCCCGCACGCTTTCTATCCCCAGCTTGTCTTCCTTTTTCGCTTCCGACACTCCTTTGGTTCTGTGGACTCCTCCTAAAGGCCATTTTCCATGTGGGTTTTTCGTGCTCCCCTGAAGTGGCCATGTTTAGTCTCGAACTTTCGCACGGCTCCCGCCATGCAGCCTCGCACGCTTTCCAGGCAGTGTGCCCTGTCTGAGACCGGACTGCCCCCAACTTCCCTTTCTGTCATAAAAGTTACTTCGGTTTACAAAAGTGCTTCTGCGGCGTGCATTCTTTCAGTGCTGAGAAGCAAGAAAGGGGGGGGTGGCACCATCCCAGAAACCTAGCAGGATCAGCAGGCCTGGTGGCGTAGTGGTTATGCACTGGGTCTGGGGCAGTAAGGTTGGCAGTTAGCAATCACCGGCAGCTCCGTGGGAGAAAGACGAGCTTTCAGGAGCTACAGCCTCAGAAACCCACAGTAGGTCTCCCCTTTTCTATAGGGTCGCTATGAGTTGGCATCAACTCAGTGGCAGTGAGTGCGCCTCTCTCCTCAAGGGTCAGGAGTAGAGAGTCCTGGTGGCACTGTGAGTTGGTGCAGGCTTGACAGGTTGATGGATTAGGGATAACGGGGTTGTCTCCCAATCCGCTGGCAGGGCCACAGGCCACAATTTGCAAAGAAATCAGACACACAAATACACCGATAGGACAATCCAGAACAGCGCATGCTCAGACCCAAGTCACCTAGCCCCAGGTGTGAGGTTCACCTGGGGTGACAGACTAGGCACTAGCACATGTGTATCTAAACTCAGCCAAGAAAGGCCGCCAATACCCTTAACCACGCCTCCCCGGCCAGTAGGGAGAGGAGGGAAAGCAGGCTGTAGGAAGGTCATCATCTCCCTTGATCAGGTGTGCTCTGCAAGCGGAGGGTGGGAATCTCTCCTGAAGTGGCCATCTTCTGTCTCGAGGTCTCTGTGCGCCGTTGAACGCTTCCCAGAAATAGCATGTACTATTTGAGACTGAAATACCTGAAACTTCTTCCCTTTCCCTCATAAAAGTAACTTGGATTTACAAAAGTGCTTCTGCCGCATGAATTCTTTCAGCGCTGAGAAGCAAGAACAGAGTCAAACTGCCACAGAGACCTAACCGGCTGCTAACTGCAAGGTCAGCGGTTCAAATCTCTGAAACCAGAGATGGGGGTCGCCAGAGTTGGTCAGGATGGGCGCCTTGGCCATGGTTTACAGCTTTGGGTCCTTCTTGGGCCCCCTCTCCACCAGATCCACATCAGACTCTTAAATTGAGCCCCCACCCTCCTCCCCAAACCAAGCGCTCAGACTGGCAGCTCAGGTTCCCTCTCAAAAGACCCTCCCACATCCTACTTTCCCAACTCTAGGGGGGAGCAGCATCTCCTCCAGCACCCTTTTCTTTCCTCCCCTTTCTCCTAATTCACTCTTTACAATGCAGAGCCATTTAACTGCTCTTCTGCCCCAGGCTTACCTTTGCAAAGCCAAACTCTCATTAATGTTCCTGATAAAACAAAGGGCTATTGATGCAAGACGGCTAAACTGGCACAGTCAGTAATTTCTCCCTCTCTCTGCCCCCCTTCCTCCGGCGGAAGGGAGCTTGAGAGCTGGAGAGAGAAATCTATGGAAATTTATTTTTCCCAAATATGGCTAGGTATTAAATAACCGTCTCCTTCCCCCTTTCAGATACAAATGTACTTTTAACAGATATTTTTGATACATTTGATTATGTAAACCAGTGGTTCTCAAACTTCTTCGGCTCAGAACTTTTTTAACCACCCCAAACCCACCTACCATCAATTATGACTCACAGTGACCCTCTAGCACACAGTGGGACTGTCCCAATGGGGTCCAAAATTGTCATTCTTTTTCCCTCATCTTTCTCCCTATTGGAACCGCTGACCTTGAAGTTAACAGTCCAAATCATAACCCACAAAGGCTCCTTGGCCTAATAGAGGGGAGCTGAGTTTAACCTTTCTGCCTTTGGTCACTTGCCGTATCTTAGAGCTCTCAGCCTCTGGAGAATTCAATTGTATACAGTTCATCTGAAACTGAGTGAAAGGGGATGCTTTAAGATTCTTGGGAAGGAGTCTGGTGGTGCAGAGATTAAGAACAAGGCTGTCAAGGGAAGGTCGGTGGAGGCTCAAATGTACCAGCCCATCCTTGAGAAAAAGACAAGATATGAATTTTTTTTAACTTTGTTGATGTCAGAGAGAATAACTAATAACAGACATCTTACTTTAATTTTAAGGCTTTCTTACCCACAAAACCAAAAATTCCATAAAGAAATTCCTGACCAGCAGTAATCCAGCCAGCGGCTTTTCCTCCACTCAGAGATGCTAATCTTTTCTTTCCGGTGTGAAGCCCTGTTTATCACATTTGAATTTCAAAAGGTCTGGCTGCAGGTGGGGAAGGGGAAGGTCAGAGTCCACCTTGTAACCTGATATTTTGTGATGTTGCTACTAGGCAGGACTGCAGTGCATTAAGATTAACCATCGTGGATCTTCTCTTTTTATAAGCCTCATTGTAACTTGGCATGAGCCCTCCCCTGGTGGTGTAGTGCTTACTTGTTGGGATGTGAACCGAAAGGTCAGCTGTTTGAAACCACCAGCCGATCTTTGGGAGAAAGACAGGACTTTCTCCTCAAAGAATTAGGCTCTGTAACCCACAGGGTTAGTTCTACCCTGTCCTATACCAAAACCAAAACAAACTCGATAATGACTCATAGTGACCTCCCTGTGCGTTTCTAAGACTATTTACAGGAGGAAAAAGTTCTGCCTTTCTCCTGAGGAGCTGGTTTCAAACTGCCGACCATTCGAGTCACAGCCTAACACCTAACCACCATGCCACCAAGGCCCTACCCTGCCCTGTGGGGTCAGTGTATGTCGCCATCGACACAGTGGTAGTGAGTTTCAGAGAGAATCTGGTTTTCCTATATGCACACAGAACTCAGAATAAACCTCCTGTTTCAATAAATGGAATGTTTGGGGCGGTGTTGTTTTTGTTTTTAATCAATGGACATGCTTTGTAGAACAAACATCTGATTAAGAGTGTAGGGGTGGAGTCTAGCTTGTCAATCAGCATATAGCCAATGAGGCCTCTGTGTGGGCATGGTCTTCTGAGGATTCCTCCTTGGAGTCCAGAGACATTCTCTGCTCACTCCCTGTGAGACATCCCTGTGGAGAAGACACATTGAGAGAGGCTGATGGAGCCAGACCTCTGGAGCTGGAGGAGGCACGTGGAGACCTCTACCAGCACTGAGATGCTTACAATGCCACTGGATCCACAAGACTCCCCACCTACTGACCTGTGATCTTCCTGCATTTGGTGTCACCATCTTTTGTGAACCTGAAAAGGACTTTATAGATTTGGTATCAGACATATGGGCTAATGTCAGACTTATGGACTTGATCTGGGCTGGGATGTTTTCTCAATATTCAACTGCTCTTGTAGATAAAGCTCGTTCTTATACACGAGTGTCTATGAATTTGTTTCTCTAGTCAACCCGGACTAACACAAGTCCGAAGCAACTCTATTTCACAACGGGAACCATGTTTAAATAAACATACTCTGTGTGTGTGTGTGTGACAGTTAAATGCCACACTAAAGGAACAAAACCCAAAGCAAGCAGAGCTTGTTCCAACTCACAGTGATGAAGGAGGGAGGGGGAGACGGGACTCGAATGCCTGCTCTATGTGGGTTTCCAAGACTGTTCACTTTTCTTTTCTTTTTTCCTTTTAAAAGGGGAAAGCGTGAACGCAGTCCCCCACTACCACAAATCCTGCAGTTGAGTTCCCCACATTTGGGGAAACCGCAGGGGTCAGCACATCCGGAGTGCAATGGATAAGCCTCGACCTGGGAAAACCACCTTCGTGATCATGATATCTCCCCTGCCAGAAAAGACTGTTAACTTTCCATGGGTGTATGAAGTCTCATCCCTCTCCCAAGGAGCAGGTGGTGTTTGAACTGCTGGCCTAGAGATTAGCAAGCTCAATGTGCAACCACTATGCTGACGCTAGATTCGCTGCCTAATCAATTCCGACTCAGGGTGAGCCAACGGGGCGGAGAAGAATTGCCCTCTGTGGCCTTCCAAGGCTGTCACTCTAAAGAAGTAGAAAGCCCTGTCTCCCGAGAACTGCTGTTCTTGAGGCTAGCCGCCAAACGCATAACCACAACGCCACCAGAGCTTTTCAATGCGAAGTTAGTGTTAGTCAAGGGACAACTGGTTGGAGGGTCACAGGAAGAAAGGCCTGGCGATCAGTGGCCAAAAAATCAGAGCCTTGAAAACCCTAAGAAGCAGTTCAACTCTGACAGACGGGGTGGCCAGCAGCCAGAATCGACTCCATGCAAACTGTCCCAGGAAAAGCCTGATTCTCCTCTAAGTCCCCTGAGATCGGCTGGGCCGGGGCTCCATCGATGCACAAACTACAGGCAAGGAACAAATCCTTCCGGGCTTTCCGATCCTACAGTCCGGGACCCAAACTCCCTAAACCAGCACACGAGGACTTGGGGATCCGGGGCCATTCGGCGCTGCCAAGTACGCAGGGGGATGCAGGGAGAAGAGAGGCGCGAGGCGCCGGGCCCGGAAGCCGCCGAGATGCGCCCCGCGCGCCGGGCAGGGGCCGGAACCTTTCTCCTCGCGCCGCGGTTGCTGGCCGGAAGCCGGAAACTCTCTCCTCGCGCTGCGGTTGCTGGCCGGAAGCCGGAACTTTTCTCCTCACTCTGTGGTTGCTGGACGGAGGCCGGAACCTTTCTCCTCGCTCTGTGGTTGCTGGACGGAGGCCGGAACCTTTCTCCTCGCTCTGTGGTTGCTGG
>NW_022103925.1:5190762-5193191 GCF_000313985.2 Echinops telfairi
CCTTTCTCCTCGCTCTGTGGTTGCTGGACGGAGGCCGGAACCTTTCTCCTCACGCCGCGGCTGCCGGACGGAGGCGTGCGAGGGCAACAGTCCTCCCACCACGGGGCTCCCGTCGCTGTCGCCGGCTGCTGATGTGGGCGGGCCCGGTGGGGGCCGCGGGTGCGGGTCTCCATGGCGGTCGACATCACGTTGCTGTTCCGGGCGAGCGTCAAGACCGTGAAGACGCGCAACAAGGCTCTGGGAGTGGCGGTGGGCGGCGGAGCCGAGGGCAGCCGCGACGAGCTGTTCCGCCGGAGCCTTCGGCCCAAGGGCGACTTCTCCAGCCGGGCCCGTGAAGTGGTGAGTTGGTTGCTAGGGAAACGGCGGGAGGGAGGGGGCGGACCCGCGACCCGCACCCTCGGACTCCGTCGGGGAGCCTTTGTGTGGCGCCAACGCCTGGGGAAAGGGACTTGCCGCGGGAAGCGGAGCGGTGGCTTCTCTGAGAACTGACAGCTGTTTGGGGGGAGAAACACCCTCCCTTTGGCAAATGGGGGTCAGTAGTGGGAGATCGAGATCGAGGAAGCCGGTTTCTCTTGGGCGGAAGGAGGCACTCGGTGTCTTCAATCCTCAGGCGCTTTCTGTAGTAATGAGCTCGCCGTCATTGCAGACTTGAACTGAGCCCCCCCACACACACACACACACACACACCCGCCCCGGTCCTTTGCTTCCTAAGTCTCATCCCCTCCCCTCCAGGCACTTAGTGAAGTTCCCAAAACCCAAACCAAACGTACTGCCATCCTGTCGATGCCGCCTCATAGCGACCCCATAGGACAGGATAGAACTGCGCATGTGAGTTTCCGAGACCAGCTGTCTGCAGGAGCATAAAGCCTCGCCTTTCTCCCGTTCTAGAGATTGGGTTAGTGTAATCTTTCGGGAACGCTCCCGGCTCCGGGCTTCTCAAGGGCTCACTGTGTACCGGATACAGCCAGCCTTTTCCCATCTCTGAGAGCAGGGACCTCTTTGGGGGCTGAGGGGGGCGGGGGCCTTGGCTTTCTCTCAGAACACCCGAGGCAGAACTCGGCAGCTAGTCATAGTCAATGTTTGTGGAGTGAATGAATGGACAAATGCCCGATAGTTTCCCCCACTAAACAGGCAGCCCATAAGGGGAAAAAGAATGTCTCCCTTGTTCCTTTTTGTATCCTTGGCACCAGAAGTGCATCTGGTGTTTATGGGGCCTGCAGGGTACAGGGCTTTGTCTGCCTTCTTTAAGAGCTGTGGAAGTACGGAGGTCAGACCAAATCAGGCTTAGCACTTTGGAAAGTCTAAATAAGAGGCCTGAGGTTGAAGGTGGCCTAGCTTCCCAGTCAGCCACTAGAGCGTGTGGCCCACGGTCCAGTGCCCCTGGGATCTGTAGACACCCAGGTGTGTGGGTGTTTGTGAGTGAGCGTGTGCATGCCTGAACTGATGAGCGGCAGTTTGTGGCGTATGTTAAAGTGTTAAAAGGGGTTTCACAGCTCAAACTGCCACACTGTAGGACAGGGTAGATGCCCTGTGCATTTCCAAAACTGTAAATCTTCATGGGACTAGAAAGCCTCCTCTGTCTCTCAAGGAGCCGTTGGTGGTTTCAAACTGCTGATCTGGCGGTTAACAGTCCAACTCGCAACCCAGTGTACCACCAGGACCCTGAGAAGGGGATTAGACTAAATGAGCATGTTGAGTCCATTGACAAGCACCTTTCCCTGTTCCTTACCACCCCATAACTCATATGCATCGATTCTTCTTTGGTCTTCCTTACTCTTTGCCCAACTTTTGCATACATATGAAGGGATCAGATTGAGCGGACTGCCAGGAGAACAGACCCATCTGCCTTGGAAGAAGTACAGCCTGAGTGCTCCTTTAGAGGCAAGGAGGCGAGACTTCATCTCGTGTACTTGGGACATGATGTCAGGAGAGACCAGTCCCTGGAGAGGGACATCATGGCTGGTAAGATCAATTGTGAGATGGCTCAGGACCGGGCAGTGTTTCATCCTGCTGTGCTTATGGGTCGCTATGGTTGGGAACCGTCTCCATGATGAGACCTAACAACAATTAAGCATCTAGCTCCTGGCCAGCACTGTGTTAGGGGTAACATGGTATAAAAGGCGAGACAAAGGAGACAGACATATGAAAGACATACAGCTATGTAGGTGCTGGGACAGAAAAGTGGGGGAAGTGGGGCGTGTGGGTTTCAGAGGAGAGGGTGGCTGAGGCCACCTGAGGGCCAGGAAGGGCTTGCTAGAGGAGATAATGCTGGAAACATTGAAAGATTTGGTTCCAGTCCAGAAAGGGTGGGGAAGGGCATCTCAGGCTCACAGAACAGTGTGTGCACACAGCTTGGGGACCAGCTGACATGAATTGGATCAATGAGCGTGTGAATGTGGCTGGAACACGGGTCCCCGGGAAAATGAGGC
>NW_022103925.1:5193300-5227618 GCF_000313985.2 Echinops telfairi
GCGGGAAGGTCCTCCAGAAGGAGCCCAGAATCCAGGCTGCTGTCTCCACCTGCCACTGCTGAGCCACAGTAGGCAATGGAGGCATGTTTTGTACCCCGTTTATTTACCTGTAAACGGCACCTTCCTGTTACCTAATTCAAAGCAGCACTGACCTCCTGTAAGAGACAGCAGGAAAGGAGGCTTCTGGGGTTGAAGTGAGAGGAAGGGAAGTCAGCACCAGGTTCCTGGGCCTCTCCCCAATCTGGCCAGGCACCCCAGGCGGAGGTGTCTGCTAGGGAACTGTGTGCTTAGAGGACCCTTTTGGGCTGAAGGAGGCATGGATGGTTCAGTTAAGGAGTCCCACCTCAGGTGCAGCCATCTCTCCAGGAAGGTGTATAGGTGACTGTGCTGCAGGGTGGATTTCAGGGAAGCTTCCAGACTGAATGCACTAGGAAGAAAGGCCTGGCGATTGACTTCTGGAACTGTGACAATGAAAAGCCAGAATCACAAGCAGGAGAGAAAACGTGGATCTTGCTAGAGCATTGGTCCTGCCCCTGCTCATGAAGGTGGTGCTGGGCCGGGCCATGGTCCTTTCTGTGCAGCGTGGAGTATCCCCGGGTTGGAGCCAGCAGCACAGCCTGAGAACAGTGTGGCTCCAGCGTCAGTGCTCCGTTAGCCGTGCTCATTTTGAGCCCTACTCTGGTGAGGGCACTCTGGTGTGCCAGCTGTTGGGTCCAGTAACCCCGCACTGGGTGTTCCAACCACCAGCTGCTCCCGGGACAGAGATGAGGCTGCCTGCTGCTCTGAAGATCCTCACTCTCAGGAACCCGATTGGCCTCTCTGTGAGTTAGAATTGGCTTGATAGTAGTTTGGGTTGGTTTTGAATCGCAGAAAGAGGGGATTTGAGAGTGGTAAGAGCAGGGAAATCCCTCGGGTGGTTCTACTCTGTTCTGCCGGGTGATGAGGAGTCAGAATGGCAGCAGGTCTGTCTGTCTGTTTGTTGCAGGGGCAAGCAGCACAGTTGAGTGGGAAAGTCCAGTGGAAAACTGGGAGGGCACTCAGACCTCACGCTCCCTCCCTCAAAGAGAGAATCTTCCAGGGGTGAGCATTTGCTCTAGGCCTTTGCCCACGGGCCTGTGGGGTGCTGAGTTCCCTGTCACTGGAGGTGTTTAAACAGGATGATTGTGAGAGATGTTTGAGACCAGGGTGCATTTGTCAGGGGGCTAGAAGGCATGCCATGGAAAGTTCTAATGCTAATGTTTAGTGACATCATGGCTAGGTGTTGAGGCTTAGAAGTTCTATGGCAGCCATTCTCAACCTTTGGGTCATGACCCCTTTGGGGGTCAAACGACTTTCACAGGGATCGCCCGATTCCTAACAGTAGCAAAATTATAGTTATGGAGTAGCAATGAAAATAATTTCATGGTTGGGGGACACCACAACATGAGGAACTGTATTAGAGGGTCACGGCATTAGGAAGGTTGAGAACCACTGTTCTATGGAGTCAGGGCAGGAGCTGTGTCTTTCAGAGACACATAGAGAAAGCCTGTGTCTTGTGAGCTTTTGTGTTTACATTGCACCTGCTCCGAATGACCTCCCATTCTTCCCACCGTCCTTTTGTCTTGGTCCATCTCCCTCTCCTTGTAGCAAACAAGAACTAGAACAGAGCCAGTTGCTGGGTGTCCTGTGTCTGACCCCAAGAAGACAGCTTCCAAGTCTGGCTGCTGCTCTGGGTGGTGGGCATTCCTGACCTATCTGAGTTGCCCCAGAGGTGGGAGCATGTGCTGTAGTTCAGGTTCAGCAACGAGCCCAGGTGCCTGAGTTTAGGACATGTCCCCAGTTGCAGTGACACATTTATCCAGTGCCTTCTGCCCTCCCAGAGAACATTTGTTGTTGTTAGGTGCCCTCCGGTCTATTCCAACTCAGGGTCACCAGCGACCCTATGGACAACAGAAGGACACCTGCCCGGTCCCCGGGTCCTCACAGCGCCAGCCTCACAGCAGTTTCCATGTTTGAGCCCGTTGCATCTCATTAAGGACCTTCCTCTTTGTACCGGCCCTCGATTTTACTAAGGATGATGTCCTCCTGATAACACAGTAGAGTTGCTGAGACAACGTGTCTCCATCCTCGCTCCTAAGGAGCACTCAGGTTGGACTTCTGGGCGGATTTGCCCCAATCTTCTGGCCGTCTGTGGTGTGTTCCGTGTTCCTCACCAGCCCCACAATTCAAATGCAGCTGCTCTGTGGTGTTCCAGATTCAGCCTCTGCCCACCCCTTGCATGCATGATTGAAAGGACCATGGTTGGGTCAGGCGCACCTAGTCCTCAAAGACATGTCTTTGCTGTTCAGCAGGAGGTCTAGTGCAGCCGTGCTGCTCACTGCACTACACTGTGCCTGGTCTAACGCCCGCTCTTCCTTTCCCCCTCGCAGACAGAATGCTTGCCGCTGTCAGAATGCTGTCTCCGAGTTATTGTCAAGATTGACAGGTTTATGCTGAGCTGAATAACATTGTGCTGAAACCAGATGTCCCCACCAACACACAGACTGGTGAAGGTTTTTAAAAACATGGGACTTCAATGCTCAGGTCCCCCAATTTGCATCTACTGAATGCCTGTCTGGCCATTAAACTATAAGCAGATTCATCAGGACGGATGTACCTGGTGTGCATATTCCTGTCCTTATCTGCAGGGGCCGCTGGCTGAGTGATGGCCAGTGTGGGGCACCTGTTGAAAGGAGAACAGGGATTCTGGCATAAAAGAAAACCAAACCAAACTCTACTGCCGTCGAGCCAATGCCAGCTGGCAGCAACTCTGTAGACCAGGGTAGAACTGCCTGCCGTACGTACATGGGTTTCCCTCAGAGCAGCTGGTGGTTTTGAACTGCTGGCCTTCTGGCTAGCAACCCAATGCATAACCTCCATGCCTCCAGGGCCCCCGGGGACTGGCATTCAGGTTGACATCACTTGACAGCCTCTCGGACAGCGTAAATGCAGACTCTGCCTGGCTACTGTTGAACCTTGGTGCTTCCATTGAAAAGCCTGGTTTTATGCTGTTTTCGCCTTCTCCACCTACATCCTCCTCCCTAAAATGTCAAGGATTGGTTTTCGAAAAGTCAGAAATCCTTTGACTTTTCGATGCCGGTGTTTTCTTGACTTGATATTGGGTCCTTAGCTGGGCAGTGAATGACACTTGGACCAGGAAGGCCTGGATTTGAACACCTCTCGCCTGCTGTGTGAACTTGGATGAGTTGCCTAACCATGGTTACCTCATCTCTAAAACAGGTGAATTTAAAAGCCCCACAGTTGCCATTGCGGCGATTGCCACTCGGGGCTGCCTAGGGTTCCAGCATAGAGCTGTGCTCCATGGTTTTTCAGGGGCTGTGATCTCGCCAGGCCTTTCTTCCTAGGTGCTAGCTGGGGAATCCCTACTGCCGACCCTCTGGTTCATGGGGGGTGCTTAACCATGTGCGCCACTCCAGGGACAGCAGCCCAAGCAGGTTGGTATGCAGGTGCACTGAGAAAAGCAATGGACCTGCCTGCATCAATGTAAGTTCTTTTGGTTAAAAGTAACAACTTCATAGCAGCTCACCTGTGCATAAGGGGAATGATGCTTTGACCCCATGTGAGTGAGTGTGGAGAGAAGGCGCTGGCAGTAAAGAGACAGGTGCGAGCCAACTGACACCCTCACTGCCATCCAATCAGCTCCGACTCAGAGCTGGTCTGCAGTCTACCCTTGTGGGTTTCCAAGACCGTAACTCTTTACAGTAGTAGAACGCCTCATCTTGCTCCCTCGGAGCGGCTGGTGGTCGGGTCATTTCAGTAGTAAGTGCTCATCACTCAGAACAAAGTAGTGGGCAGGACATTCGGCCAGAACCGGCCACTGCCCGCGTTTCCCTGTGTGCCTGTGCAGACCCCTTCTGTGATGCAGAAATTGGACTGTCCCTAACACTGTGCTGGAGCCCCTCCTTTTAACGTGGACCGCTGCCTGTGTCCCCACACTGCCCACAATGGTAGCGATTATAAACCTGCCGTGCCGGTCTTGCCAAAGTGAGTTTACACCGCATCGTGGCTTCTTACAGTAAAAAGGCAAATCAGCAGAAGCAACCTGCTTGTTTTCTACACCCTCTTTTCCCACATTGAAGAAGCCAGGTATCCTTAGAACAGTCAGAGGAAAGGATCCCGGACTTGCTGGTGGGCATTTGGCCTGAGGGTCCTGCGTGGTGGAGGCCAGAGGCTAGCACATCTTTGATGAGCCAACAGTGACCCTGTGGAGCCCGGGAAAACTGCTGACAGGCTTTCCCAGGAGGCTGCCAGCCCACCCAGGTGCAGACTGCCATCTCTCCTGGGTAGTAGGCAGAGGCTTCCAACCACCCACCCCTCCCTTAGCAGCTGAATACCTAACCTCAGTGCCCCCAGGGTGCCTGGAGGCCAGAGAAAGGGTGGTCCGCCCAGGAGGGGCGACGGGAGGTGCTACACAGTGTTGTCCCAAAGGCTTTGAGCCCTCGTGCAAATCCCACCCTCCACACTCACACGCTTTCTGGGGTCACCTGAAAGGGGGTGTGAGGGGCTAGAGGGAAGGATGCTCCCAGTTCGGAAATCCACGCTGGCGGGCACACTCTGTGTCTTTGGTCAGAACGCTGCAGAACTTTTTGAGGGGGTGCTCAGGTCCCCTGGGAAAGTGGGGTGTGTGAAGGGCACATGGAGTTGTGAAGAAGAGTTGGGAGGCTGCGTGCGTGGAGTGGGGACACGAGCAGGCCTTCCCAGACAGTCACCCACTTACGTCCAGATGACTGTCTGTTCTGCGATGCGCAGTGGAGAAACCTATGAGACTGGAGTGCAGTTTATCCCTGTCCAGGGGCTCCTAGAGCAGTCAGAGGGGCCACGCTGACTTAGACGGCAATGTCCTCTTAAGAAGGAAAACGAGAGAAGGCCAGCAAATGTGACGTGGAGTGGGTGGGAGGTGGCAGCAGAGCCCTCTGGGTAGCGGTGGCAATGGGTGCAGGTTCCCATTGTGGCTACCCCAGCACAGTGCTTACCCAGCCCACCCCCCTGCGACTCAGTCAGTCTGAGGAAGCCCATGGCCACCCCTTTCTCCCCGAGGCTGTTGCGGGGAAGCGCAGGTGTTTCAGTTTGGAGCTGAGCACTTACACATGTGTACTAGTCACCAAAAACCCAAACTCACTACCATAGAGTTGATGGTGACGCATCGTGACTTTTAGGACAGCGTAGAACTGCCCTGGTGAGTTTCCAAGACTGCAACTCTTTACAGGAGTAGAAATCCCAGGTTTTCTCCCTCAGAGCAGCTGGTAAGAACTCGGACCTTTGGGTCAGCAGCCCAGCTCGTAATCACTGGGCCAGCAGGGCTTATTCCCCAACATCGGGGCCTTAGTGAGGCGCACGGGCGCATAGGCAGTGACCTGAAAGCATGGCTTCTGTCGTCTGTTAGGTTAAATTAACTACTGAAACCAGAAGCAGGGAAACTAGACAAAACAAAGCCCTTGAAAGGGACCAGCTGGCAGTGCCCTCGGCTCCCCAGGTGCGGGGACACGGCATCTCTTGTCACCCAGGGTTCCTCTCACTAGTGTCTCCAAGACGAAAACCAAAACAACACAAGACCTGCTAGCCGTCAGTCAGAAAGCACACTCAGCGTTCATAATCGCTACCACGTGCTGAGCGTCTGGTCTCCCCAGCACCAGCTGACAGCGTGAGCGTTTGTTCGGACATCCTGGCAAGGCAGGTGCTGCCAGGACTTCCCCTGTGAAGAAGCCAGGGTACAGCGAGCAGGTGACGTGCCCCAGGTGATGTCCCTGGCACTGCGAGATGAGATGGGGCCAGACAGAGCACTCCTGTGGTGTGCTCTGTCCCAGGTGGCAGCCTGCACCCCACCTGAGAGTCAGGTCCCATCCTGGTGACTCTCTCCCTCATAGACTGTCACGGTGTCTGGATCGTGGTACAAAACCCAAACTCCAAACCCACTGTCTCCGAGTCTGATCTGACTCACTGCGACCCGATAGGACAGGGTGGAACAGCCCCAGAGACTTGTTCTTTACAGGAGCAGAAAGCTTCACTTCTGAGGATGGCTAGTGGTTTTGAACTGCTGACGTAGTTTGCGGCCCCAAACAATCCATACTAGGCCACTGAGCTCCCTCAGACATCTGTAACAAGGACCGTGGGAATTCCGGGTGCAATTGAGAGGGAGGCTACTTGGAAGAGGTGACGTAGGTGGGTCTCTAACATCCCCCACAGGAGCTCTGGTGGTGCAGTGGTTGAGAACTCAGTGCTAACCCCAAGGCTGGCGGTTTGAGACCCCCCAGCTCTGTGGGGAAACTGAGTGCCTGCCCTGTGAAGGTGAACAGTGTCAGACACTGGGCAGGCCTCCTCTGTCCCGAGGAGTCGCAGGGAGTGGGTTTGGTTTTGGTTTTCGAAGACCCTGAAGTGCCCCCGCCCCATGGAATGAGAGAGAAACGGCAGGCATGGCACGGACAGTAGGCCCTGGCAGGGAGCCCTGCAATGACCCGCCCACAGGGACGGGACTGGCAGCAGCATGTGAGTGAGGGGGTCACGGCGTGCCAGCGCCGTCCACCCTCCACTGCCTGCGCCAGTCCACTTTGCCCCAGGGGCTGGCTGTAAGAACGCCTTGCCGTTTGACATCTGCTGGGGTGGGGGTTGGAGCTCCTGCGGGAGATAGGAGGGCTGGAAGTGGGGGTGTCATAAGGGTGGGGGAGCACTCCTCTTTTCTTCAATGTTGCCCACCCACCTTGGAACCTCCCCTGGAAGGATGGCGCAGTCCCTGGGCTAGAAGGGGGTTCACTATAGGTTGGTACCTGCAGCAGTGACAGCCACATCAAGGCTGGTGCTGATGGCCAGTGACAGGGACATGGTTCCTAATTAGGGCAAGGATTTCGGGCCGTCAAATCTCTTATTTGTTTCCCCCCAAATACTCGCTGCCATCCAGTCGATAGTGACCCTAACACAGGGTTTCCGAGACTGTCGATCTTTACGGCAGCAGATAACCAGCCTCATCCTTCTCCAGTGGAGTGGCTGGTGGGTTTGAACTGCTGGCCCAGCGCTTCCCCACCAGGGCTCGCCTGCTTTGTTTCCAGTGGCTTCTGTATGAGATCTCACTCTCTCGCTCTGTTTTGCAGCAGGGAGAAGTCAGATACTGGGCTCACACTGATTTCCTTCCCCTGATGCAGCACTTCACATGTTGCTCCCAGGCCGAGTGGAGAGGTGTTTGATTGTCGGTCTGCCCAGCTCAGGGTCTGTAACACATTACCAGGTTCTCCATCAAGCCTGTCCTCCTGTTTTTGCTTCAGGGGATAGTGTGTTTTCATTCCGTCAGTGGACAGTCTCTGTACGCGATATTAGAGGGGAATTCTACAATGCAGACTTGATGTGAAAGGGACTAGTTAAATGCTGCCCGCGCCAAGGGATGCCATTAGAGCAATAAGGAAATTATCCTCCACCGTCAGTGGGGAAAGGTTGTCTTGATGCTGTTGTCATTAAGCACGTGTTACCCACACGCAGGCGAAGCCCCACAGCCCAGTTCATCGTCACACGGGAAGGAATTCTTCTCGTGGGTCCAAGGAGGGCTGGCCCCCCTAAGAGCGGGATGTGTGGATTGAGTGGGACGTTTGGAGCAAGAAGCTTGGAGTTCAGCCTCCTGACAGACGACAATCTATACGCGGGTCCCCAGATGAAGGCGGGCTGGGGAACCTCAGCACCCTAATTGTCTCCAGACCCTGAGGCAGCGATTGGTAAGCAGGCAGCGCCAAGAGGAAGTGAACCCCAAATTAAATTAAAGGGGAGGAAGGAAAAGCGGGAGATAGCAGGGAGAGGTGATGAATTCTCTGGAAGTGGCTAAGTACCTTTCTGTGGGGAGGTGGGGGCTTGGGACTCTGTCTCCCTTATATCAAAGGCCCAAGTCTGGAAACATTTCAGCCACAAGAGGAAAAAAAAAAGACTGCCCAAGAACCTGCCTTCTCCCGTCCTCTCTCCAGCCCTGCTGTTCAGGTCTTGGCACCTCGAGCACACCGCCTACTTGTAGGCGTTTCCCAAGGCCTCCGCGGGCACTCAGGCCGGGGCTCGCCCACGACCCCTGGACTGACGTGCTGGGAGGACAACGTCTGTGCTGTTGTCCCAGCCTGTGTGACCAGTGCTCTGGGGATTGGCTGACCTGTGTGGGCCTCCACTTTCACCGTTGTCGTCTGTTTCATTCACTCTCCTGCAGCTTGTTCTCAGGCCCAGTGGCCAGGGCCTTTGTTTCGAGCCTCACCCCCAGCCGGGAGCACAGTATGCCCTTCAGCCTGAGTTTGTGAGCTGAGTGGTGGAACCCATGTCTTGGGTCTCCCCCCAACCCCTCCCCAGCAGTTCCCTCAGTCACCACATGAGCCCCATCACTGTCCCCAAGGCATGCCACCCCAGGGCAAACGTGCTCATGCTGCTGCTTTGCTCAGACATACTCACGACTGCTCATTCCCCACAAGAGAAGTCCACAGCTCTCGCTGAAGATGAGGTAACTCAAGCCCCACGGCAGTGGTTAAACAACCCGGCCGCTAGAGTGTGAGGGCAGCAGCCACTCCGAGGAGAACGAGCCAGCATCTTTAAAGACACGCCATTGAAGCCCAAGGCGTTGGAAACCTGCTGAGTCAATTCTGCTGTGTCCTGGTGGATCCCTAGGGATTGAAATGGACTCACTCAGCAGCAGGGGGTTTGCTGTGGGGTTTGTTAAAGGCACGTTCTAGCCTCCCTGAGTGCAAAGCGTGTACAGCTGACAGCAGTTTCACGGTGACTGGACCCCACTGTACGGGACTCACGGAGGGAGGATCCTCCCAGTGGGCAGGGCCTCTCTGTAGCATGCTTTAGAGAAAAGCCCCTGGGTGTCCCAGTAGCCAGCTACCTTGCAGTGTGTTCAGTGCCAGGTTTTTCATTAGTAGATTACCAGCCCTTTATTCTGAGGTGCCTTAGAGTGGACCAGCTCCCAGCCTCTTGGTTCATCGGCGTTCTCTGTGGTGCCCGGCCAAGGCATGTGAGTCACTGTTCCCACTGGCTCCTTGGCATCCACTGTCTGGGTGTAAATATGAGGCCAAGCCAACAAGGATAGCTACAAAATTAGAGCCCAAAATAGCAAGCTCCAAGAGACACTTTCCCCACACATGCTTCCTCTGTGTCCACACGTCTGAAGGCGGCGGTTCGCTCTCTCTGAGCGAACCTGATCGAGACCTCCATGGGTCACACTCTTTAGAAGGGCCCTGGGAGCGTCCTCCAGGGACTCCAGGCATGGCTAGGAGCCGGGGAGCGAATGCAGTCTGAAGGGGCAAGATCAGGACTGTAGGGTGGATGGGGGTAAGACTTCCCAAAGAAAGCCCCCCAGGACAGCGTCAAGTGCCTCGTCCCACCAGCAAACCGTTCTTCGGCTCAGCCTCTCTGGCCTCTCCCTCACCGAAGCTGTGTTCACGTTTCTGAAAACTACCCTCTGCCTACCAAGTCTGCATGACTGCCCTGTGCCCTGCGAGAAGGTCTACCAGAAGACCATGCCCTTCTGTGCTGAGCTCTGCCCTGAATTGAAGTGACTCCGCAGTGGTTCCACCCTCTGAAGCCACTGTTGTGATTGGACGTTGGTGGGGGGTGGGGGCCGGCTAGCAAGAGGATTTGTCAGCAGCCTGCTGATCACAGAGACACACGACAGCTCGTGTGGACTGGAATAAATGGATGGACCGGAGCCCTAGTAGCAAGTCGCAGTGGCATACCTTGTCCTTGACCGTGTCCTGATGGAAAGAGCACACTGCATCTGCAGTTGGAGCCAGCACTGAGCAGGGGAAGGGTGGGTTCCAAAGGGCCCTGGGAGAGAGATGGTAAGGGTCGAAGGGCAGCGGTACTTGCACAGTGCACTCACAGTGGTTCCTCTGCCCTGGGCTCTTGAGAGCCGCCCAACTCCACTGTGCACTGAGAGTGTCATTGAGAGTCAGCGAACGTGCAGGGAGCATCCGCTGTGCACCAGGGGAAGGGTGGGTTCCAAAGGGCCCTGGGAGAGAGATGGTAAGGGTCGAAGGGCAGCGGTACTTGCACAGTGCACTCACAGTGGTTCCTCTGCCCTGGGCTCTTGAGAGCCGCCCAACTCCACTGTGCACTGAGAGTGTCATTGAGAGTCAGCGAACGTGCAGGGAGCATCCGCTGTGCACCAAGCATGTATTAGAGAGAGGGAGACAAGCCCAACTTTGAGAAACGTCTTGTTATACGTCCCGCTCACAGTGGCCCTGCGTGCCATAGAGAGGGGACCCTGTGCTAGCCTGTACTGGCCGAGGTGCAGTGCTTGCTGGCCTGGAGCCCACCCTGCAGCCACTGTGTCAGTCCAGCTCCCTGAGGGCCCTCCCTCTGTGCCGACCCTTCTCCAGGAACTAGCTCCTCATCACATGTCCAAAGTACGACCCCCTTTCTAAGGAGCATGCTGGCAGTCAAGTCAAGTGGTGGTCATCAGTGCTGTGCAGCCAGAGTGCCCCTTAGAGCAGCAGTCCTCAACTTGTAGGTCGTGACCCCTTTGGGGGTCATCCAATTCATAACAGAAGCAAAATGACCGTGATGAAGTAGCAGCGAAAACCATGTTATGGTTGGCGGGTCACAACGTGAGGAACTGTAGGAAAGGGTCTAGGTATTAGGAAGGTTGAGACGCACACTGAGGCAAGGGAGGCAGACTTGGTCTCACGGACTTGAGACAGACACGTTGTCAGTCTCTAGAGAAGAGCATCGGGCTTGGTACAGGGGAGGGGCAGTGAAGGAGAGGACGACCCTCAACGAGATGGACTGATACGGTGGCTGCAACAATGGACTCCGACATAGTACCTTTATGGAGACAGGACCGGACGGACTGCAGTACATCAGGCCACTCTGGGTTGGAACCGGCTCAAAGACACCTAACAACCACCATCAGTGCCATCACCAGCATTTCTCTTGAGGGACACAAAAGTCCCATGAAGGGCTCAGTGGGAGGGCCTCACAGCAGGCTGGTTTTGAGCAGAGCCTGGAAGCGGGCAGGGATTTCCCGGGAGTGGGCGCGCCTTGGCCAAGGAGAGCTGTCATGCGTGACCAGGTCAGATCCGTGGTCTGGAAACGAGGCTGTGCCTCGGGCTTTTGGGGTGTGTGGCTGAGGAAGTAGTGTGCAGCCTGGAAAGGCAGTGGGTCCACACAGTACTGAGTCAGTCATGACGCAGCAAGGGGCAGAGTCCAGCAGCCAGTACTGTGGGGCTAGAGGGCAGCCTCCAGATCCCTTAGGCGGGCTTTGGAGCTGGTCAGAGGCAGGAGATGGAACTCCGTGGTTCTGGATGACTAAGGTTTCAGTTGGCGGCCTAGTGGGGGGTCAAGATGAGCCAAGGCCCCAGTGAGGTGAGCGCCTGTGGCACAGCCAGCCTGCCGGGCGGGCGTCCTCCAGGAGTGGCTGGATGACACGCTGACCCTGTGAGGGAGAGCCAGCCCCATGTTGTTCACGGGCAATTTCAGGAGGGGAGAGAAGGCCCGGGGACCTTCCTGGGGAGTGACAACACCCAAAGGAGCCAAGAGGAGGCAGGGGCGGACACGAGCACCTGGCTCCCGTCCTCTGGGATGCCGCTGGTGGCAGGGGGTGACATGAGCACCTGGCTCCCGTCCTCTGGGATGCCACTGGTGGCAGGGGGTGACATGAGCACCTGGCTCCCGTCCTCTGGGATGCCGCTGGTGGCAGGGGGTGACATGAGGAGCAGGGCCTCGGAGGCTTTCCCGTCCAGTGGTGAGTTGACTTGTGGGCAGATGACTGACAGCCAGGTTTTCTGATGTGTGCAGTGGGAACTCCCTAAAAAAATCACTGCCATTTCTGAGACTGCAACTCTTGACGGGAGTTCTGTGGAGCGGCTGGTCGAACTGATGAGTACAGTGGCACATAGCAAGTGCCGGAGTGGTCGGTACATCACTGCGTAGCGCAAGTGTGGCCAGCCTGCCCTCATGTGCATCCCATGTCCCTGGGGCCTCTGTCTGTCTTGTGTGCTTCTCCCGTCTCCTGTACCTGCCCCAAATTAGTGTGTGTGCAGCTCAGGACATGACCTCTTGCAGGCTTCTGGATGCTCTGCCTGGGAGTCCCTGGCATTCAGAGCCACCACTGGGCATGCCTTTTAACCAAACAACTGTCCCAAGCCCTCTTACTGCCCCCGCGGATGTAGTATCTCCAGCCTCTTACTGCCCCTGCCAGGAGACCTGTGAGCCTGTAGTGTCACTCCCTCCTCTTCCTCTCTCCCCTCTCAGAGCCGTGTGCCCACAGCCAGCGAACCACTAACTCTGCCAGGCAGTTGGGTGTGAAGGGGCACAGAGTTCAATGAAACTTTGGTGGCTCCAGGGCTATGGTGCTCAGCTGCCAAAGGTCAGTGGTTCAAACCCACCATCTGCCCCATGGGAGAAAGGAGGCTGGCTGCTCCCATGGAAGCCTTAGCCTCAGCCTCAGGTGGTCCAGAGGTTAAAGCACTGGGCTTTCAGTGTGGGGAAAAAACAAAGGTCTGTTCCTCTGAAGACTCAGCCCTGGGGACCCTGCAGTGCCACGGAGAAGTCTCCCTGCTGGGGGTGGATCCTGCGGGGGCGGGGCAGACAGGGAAGCGGTGTCTTTCAGACTCTAGGTCACAGGGAAGGGAGCCAGCTGCTCTGGGTGTGCATTTTCCCCAGTCCTTGGGGTGGGTCCCTGGTTCGAGTCTGGAACCCCAGCCTTGCCTGTCTGCCTGCGTGCCACGTGAAGGGCACATGGGCAATGGTGCTGGCGACGAAAACCACTGAATGATTAGTGCGGAAACAAATATTGTTTAATGAAAAGAGAAACCATGTCGAAAGGGCCCAGTGCTGACTCTGGGCAATCCAGGCCGGCTGCGGTCTCCCGCTGCCCGCTGCCCTGCGAAGGAGGCCGTGTTTAACTTGCCGGGGAGCTGGAGCCGGCAGTTGTGCGCCTGGAATGCCCTGCAGATCATTAAGTTGTGGTCAGGCTCTGGAAAAATAAAAAGTTCTCGAACTATGATTTTATAAACATGCTGCAATAACATTTCTTTATATTTAACAGTTTCTTATAGAAAGCTGATACTCTCATGAGGCATTGATTAAAGGTAAAACATCAAGAAAGAGAAAATATTAAATTAAAACTTCACTTAGGATGTTGACAGTTGGCTTGTAATATTAAACAGATGTGCGTGTTCCTGGGGATGGTCTGAACTGAATGGCTAAATGTGTGTGTGTGTGTGTGTGTGTGTGTGTGTGTGTGTGTGTGTGTGTGTGTTAATGACAACTACAAATTTTTGATCAGTTAATAATTTTAAAGACCCTTTCCACAGTCTCCTGTGTTCCAGCTGCTCCCTGGTGGAGCGATGGGCCACGCCCCTCCCTGCTGCCCCTTTGAAAGTTTCTCGTTTTCTTTCTTCCCGCTCCCCACCCCCCAGCTTCACTGGGCCCTCTGATTTCATGATGCATTCTTGGAGACGGATTCCTTGAAATGATTTTAGGATCATTGGGTGGAATTCTACCCTTGCAAGAATTAAGTCTGCAGTTTGCCCCCACATACGCATCCCAGTGGCATTTGAGTGGAAAAGTCGGCCTGCACTGTGGTATGACTGTGTTTGTGTGGCCAGTTGTGAAGGCTTCATCGTGTGAATGTCGGAGCCAGCCATGCAGGCGGCCCCAAAAATGCCTGCCCAGGAGGGGAGCGAGTGGAGACCCTGCCTGGGAGCTTTCCTGACGCTGCCTGGGGTTAGGGGTTGGGGCGTTAGCCTTGGGCAGCCCCTGCAGATGCTGTGGGGAGAGGCGGTGCAGTGGACCGGACTGGGAGAGCTGGAGGGAGTGGGGTGGTGAAGGTCCGGTTTTGCCGGAAGAGGTGAGGGCAATCCACAGCGTCCTTTGAGGTGTTCCATCTACCTGGCAGGCCGGGTCCTGATGTCGGTGCTGATGTGTGCTGTTTGGGCTGAGGACCTGTTCTCTAATGCCAAAGTTCCTTGTCAGGGCACATCTTTGGCTTGTGGCCCTCCTCTGTCACCTGAGAGCTCGGGTCCCCAGCACAGGTCTTCCTAGCAAGCCTGCGAGAAGCACCGGGCACCCCTGCCATTGTATTGTCCTTGGAACTTCTCAGGGTGAGGGATAGGTGTGTGTTTTTCTCCACGGGTTTCATTTGGGAAAGTTGGTTTTAGGGCCTGAGTAGGTGGGAGGCATTTCCAGCAAACACAGACGAGCTCAGCGTCTGCATATTTCACCCTGAGAGAGAGGGTCCCCCGCCTCCAGAGCCCTGAACTCGCTGTTTAAGGAGGACACTGCCTTCGTCCTCCCTAATACATGGTGCCGCTGCTTCTCAAGTGCCCTGCTCCCAAACTTGGTTTTTCTGTGCAAGGATTTGACAGGAACGGAAGTCGAGCCATCAGCCCTGGATGCTAGTCCACAGTGTTGGGGTTACTGTTGTTCTGTGGAGGTGGGGTGGACGGAAGGAGAGGGAGGTTCTGTGTCGGAGGTCTTAGCAGATTTAGTTGAATGCCAGCCATGCTCTCGGGGAAATTGGGAATGTGAATTACCAGCCCCCGTTGGAGGGGTTGGGGGACTTTGACCTCTGTGCAGCGCAGCCCCTTTTCTCTCGCAGAAGGCTCTGGAACGTGGACCGCTCCGCTCCATCCTCAGGGCTGGGATCGTCCACTGCTGCGGGCCGCAGCTCGATGACAGGCGTGCTGTGGATGTCCTCAGCAGGCCCAGCTCCCGTGCTCACCACACCAGGGGAGCAGAGGCTGTGCGTCCATCGGAAGACCCCGGGGCGCCTGGCGGGCTCACCGCTCCTAATTCCAGCATTATGCCTAACTTGGCGGGAAGCTACTGGGAACCGTGCAGGGAATTGTATTAGGCAGGCTTGATTTTCCGTGTCAGGAGGGGCCGCAGCCTTGCCTCCCCTACGTCTCTGCCTTAGAAAAAGCAGGGTATAGGACAGCTATTTAAAAGTGAACGCAGAGAAGAGGGGGGTGGCCTGGACACCCCCTTCCCTGCAGGCAGCAGCGGGGGGTGGGGGTGGGCATCTCCTGTGGCCCATGGCTGAGGAGCAGGGCTCTTCTCACTGGGATTGACTTGTCCCCGGTGGTGTGAAATGGGACACACGTCACTAACAGTGCCCTTGGCACCTTTAGGAAGGCACGGCGTTGGGTGCCAAGCCGAAGGCTAGCTCACCTTAGTCGGCTAATGGGTGGGTGGGCTTTTTTCAAGGCCGCCTCCCCTTGAAAAGAAATGTGCTGCATGCAACAGCGGGGCTGCTCCACTTGTGGCCGCACCCCCAGCCACTTAGTGCATGTAGGGAAAGGGCTGTGAGTGTGAGCAGGAGCCCTGGTGGCACAGGGGTTAAAGCGCTCACTGCTGCCCAAAAGGTTGTCAGTTCAAACCCACCAGCCTCCACATAAGAGGAAGATGGCGGCAGTGGGCTTCCCGGGGCGTGTTCTGGTGTGGAAATCGACGGGCAGCCTTCTGCTGCCCTGTAGGGTCACTCTGAGTTGGCAGAGGGGTGGGGGTGGGGGGCCTGAGCAAGCTGAGGAAAGCTCATGAGGACCCTCACATGCCCTATGCACTCACCTTTCTTGCTGGGTGCTCGGGACGCCACCGATGCCGTGCCCGCTCTGCACTGACTTCTGTGGGAGCTTTTATTGTCCCTGCCTGCGAAAGTGACAGCCTGTGGGTTCACACAACCCACCCGGAGCACAGCGCCCCATTTCCTATAACTCTGCTCCAGGGACCATAAAACACCATGGAAATTGTTTTAAAACGGTAAGGGCTTTTCTGGAGCAAGGCACAGACCGACGGACGGATGCCTCTCCAGGCCTTCTTTCCTTCTCACAGCAGGTTTCACCACTTCAAACACATCAGTCACGGGAGGAGGTGTGAGCCAGGGGTCCTTGGGGTGGGCTAGCACACTTGCCCGCCCTGCCTTTGCCAACACTGGCATGGATGGCGTTAGGGAAGGAGCCAGAGGAGGAGAGGAGGAATTAGTGTTCAGCATGTCTGTCTTTTTAGGAGAAAGCCCTGTGTGCTCCTCTAAGTAGCCGGGAGTTTCTGGCCTACATTAAGGCTTTGATTGGGGCGCCCTCTCTTATGAAACTCAGGCTGAAATTGCCCAGGAGATGCTCTGTGGGACCCCCCTGGGGCCTCAGGAGTAAGGCCAGTACCCAGCCAGCTCCTGGCAGGGGCCTTGTACCGCTACTGGCTTGGTTCTGCGTGCCAGCCTTCTTGAGAACGTGTTAGTCCACACCCTCAGCATGTCTCTGGGCCCCTGCCCCTTGTCCCGCAGCACAGGAGCAGGGTAGTCGAAGGAATCTGTGCAGCAGGGAAGTAGAAAAGAGGGACCGGTTTCAGGATCCACCAGCTTGTCATGGAATTCACTGCCAGAGCCACGCCCTCCCTGCCAACGGGCTCTTGCAGGTGAAGAGCGGAGCTGACAATCCTGTCCATAGCGGTGCGGCTCTGCTGGCCAGTCTTCTGCTCAGATGAGCGTGGTCTCCTGTGGTCTGTGTGGCGTAGGACCTGCTGGGTCTGCATCCATGAACTCTGTGCGGGGCGGACTGTGCTCAGCGGATGTTTGAGTCTGTGAGCAAGGTCGGTGTAGGCTTCACTCCGTGATGGAGGGGCAAGTCCCTTTTCCCTTGTACGTAAACCACTGCAAACGGACTTGCTAAACCTTACTGCCACCACCTCGGGGGTCTATGCCTCGTTCCCCCCCCAACCCACCCTCTTGCCTATCTTCTCCTGCTCTAGGACCAGTCCATCCACCGGGGCGTGGAGCTTCTCGTCACAGACATCTTGGGAATAAGAATGAAGCTGTAATTGTGAAGGAAAAATTTAAAAGATGGCGAGATCTTGCTGTCCCTGGAAAGTGAGCAGGATGGGGCCTGGAGTGAGGATGGAGCCCACTCCACTTCCCTTCCTCTCCTCCCTGAGGGCCCGGGCAGCCCTTTCCTACAGACTCTGTCCTTAGCCGTGAGAACCTCATCCCTGTGGTCAGTGTCCACGCAAAGTTGACCTTTCCTGGCATTTAGAAAACTGTTGGGTACGCCACTGGTGTCCATAATTAAACATTTGGTGGACGGCTCCGCGGACTAAATTGCTTCAGCATGGGCCCTGCAGAGGCAGGCTCGAGACCAAGCACAGAGGTCTCCCTGCTAGCGAGTGGTAATTGTCCCGGGTGCTGCATAGCCTCCCTGTCTGGGCCAGCCACAGGGAGGGGGCGCCAGGGCTGGGCTTTTTCCTCTTGGCCTCAGGGGGCTGGTGCTCTGGTGCCATCAGGGACACGCCCTCCTCAGTTGTCTGTAGTGATCAAGTGAAAGCGTGTAGGGATTCCGTCACGAATGCACACCACAGTTCACAAATGATCTCGTTACACACAAAGCTACGTGTGCTTTTCTGGCAACTTTCGCGCCCAGAGCGCTGATGTCTCCTTGTTTCTGTTTTTGACGTGGCTTGTGTGGGAAAATGCTCCCAGTGGGTTTTGGATGGCATGGAATCATTTGTTATTAAATGGCTAACTTCTTCCCACCCCCTCCTGTGAAAGGCTTTGTCAGAATGACCCTTCTCGATCAGAAAGGGGCACTTTTTTTTATTCCTTAGTTGTCTTCCCCCCAAAACTTCAACTTCAGAAAATACGTAAGAGGTGTAGCAATTAACCTACATGCACATTTATAACTAGAAAATGGGTAGCTTGTTACACTCAAAGACAGGATCTGATAGGCCCAAATTGCTTAAAACATCACAGTTATTGAAGCTAGACCCCAGGGAATTTGAGAAACCATTTAACAGATGAAAGTACATTTTGAAAAGTCTGACCTTACAGGCAATCATAAAATGAATCAAAACAGTGCTTTTCCCCCCTGAAATGTACAGAGCCCATCTGTGTCTAATCCAGTAATTACAGACTGTGTTCAATTACCTTTTCAAACTTGGAGCCGACAACAGACTCGGCAGCGAGCAAACCTCGGGTTTTGTCTAGACCGCAATTGACCACAGTCTAAAGCTTGAATTTATATCTAATTTTGTTTTTTTGTTTGGCTTGATCGTTCTTAAAGGGTCCCTTTCTGCTACTTGGGTGTCGCAGCCCCTCGCATGGGACCGCTTGCCTCTCCCATCACAAAAGCTTTTGTATCAGTCCCAGCCCTAGCGGTCACCAGACTTCACCCTCTGAATACTCACTTTTGTCTGCAAATCAATAATTTTGTGCTGCCGGAGAGAAGCCGGCCTGGGAGGAAGGGCCAGGGAGCCAGGCCAGCGAGGAGGGTTGGTTTTTTGTTTTGAACGTTTTTCCGGATGTTGCTGTTGACTTCAGTTCCTTTGCGTGTGCTTGGAAACAAAAGGAGAATTTCTTTTCTGCCTAGACTTAGAAAAGGGCCTTCAGGGCCTTCCGCAGCTTTGTATCTCGCTTGGTTGCTGTAAGGAAGGCCCGTCCTGCTTGCTAAGGCTTTCTGAGACTGCTTTCTCTTTGCTATCAAATAACTATGTCTCATTTTTGCTTCAATTTGTGTTCCCCTTTACCCGTTTTTATTGCATTTGCTGGTTGCGCGGATCGCACGGTGGTAACATGCAGTGTGGCGCCCTGTCCTAACTCTCCCTGGAAGCCCGGCCGCTGAGGCCCACGGATGATCCGATTTGTCCGCCTGGCCCGTTCACGACACCCAACTCCGCACCGAGACATTTGCGGCGTTTTCCTCGCACCAAAGCAGACACGCGGAAGATGGCCCGAGCCCGCGTCTCCTGCGCTGCCGCCAGCCGAGCTGCCTTCCATGAGCTCCCGTTCCCATTCACAGCCAGCCACATTCCAATTAGCATTGGAAACAAATGTTCCCAGGCGTTTACTGGAAGTAATCCCTGCTTATCAGAGCAGGGGGTTTTCTAGAAACCGTAGCCGCTATGAGCTTGCTAGACTGTTTTCACAGCCTTGTCCTGTAGCCCCCGCCACCCCTGGAAGGCCGAGGGGCTGAGCGACCCGGGAGAGGGAAGGCGATGTGTTGGATTGCCTGAGCGTCTGTCCTGTCCACGCAGAGTGAGGACAGGGCGCTTGGGCAGTGAGATTTCTCTACCTGCTTCCTGCCTCCGTGTTTTGGGGATTGTGTTGACTGCCTGCTGTTGGATGCTTCTCCGGGTTAGGACAGGAAGTGAAAGATGAGTCTCTTGACTGCAGCCCGAGGGACTCCCACGGTCTCCTTCACGCCCATGCGCCCACTGCGGGGTCAGGTTCTTTCTCCATCTGTTTTCACAGACTGCACCCCCTCCCTGGCCACACCACCATGACTTGGGGCCACCTCGTTCTGGGCGCTTACCACGGTCTTGTCTACTCACCTGCTAGTTAGTTGTCTGCCCCTCCCCCTGGACTGTCAGCTCCCGCAGACCCCGAGTCAGAGCTGGGTGGGCTTTGGGGGTACACACCATCTTACAGATCTTTCCACCTCACCCTGAAATAGCTTCCTCCGTTCCCCACAGCGGGCCCAGCCTTTCACTCTGCTGATAGAAAGGTGATGCACTCACCCTCGGAAGCCTGATTGTCCAGCTACACCCTCTCTTTCCAGACCCGTACCGTTGTGAGGTGCCGTGGAGCCAGTACCAATGCAGTGACCCACGTGAACCAGAACAAAACACCGCGGGGGCCGCCATCCTCACAAGGATGATGTTGGAGCCCGTTGTGGCAGCCACAGTGTCAGTCCCTCTCGCTGGGGACCTTCCTCCTTTCCTCTGCCTCCACTTTACCAAGCTTGGTGTCCTATTCCAGGGCAGGCCCTCCTGGTCACACACCCGGTTTGGGAGCCGGTGGCTCACTGCCCTTGGCTGGCGCCTGCATTATTTTAGCGTGGTTCAGAAGGCATGTTTCCTGCAGCGGAGGACATGGTTTGGGGCTTGCCGGGGGTCGGCACTGACCCAGTAGCAACTGGTTTGTTTTGATTTCTTTCAGCTTTGTGGGCTGTTGTCCCAGGGCTTCTGTGAAGTTTAAGTCCGTGAGCAATAGCCAGCCTTTCTGCACAGCCTTCCAGCTCGCTGGTCCTTTCCACCCAATTCGTGGCATGCCTTTGGGATGGCCCCCTAATTTCGGGTCAGGCGCCATGAGATGACCTGGCTGCGTCACCCACCCGTGCAGCCAGATGGATCCAGATCCAGGCCTTGTCACTCCAGTACCCGTGTTCTTCCAAGGCCCTTCTCGAAGCTGTGTTGCTTTAAGTCGTTTCCCCCCCGCTAGGCTGAGTTAGTGAGCCCAGTGGTGTTGCCTGGGAAGATTCTCTCTGGCCACAGTGAATATTTTCATAAAAGAAGTTTTGTGTAAATCTTGTGTTTTGTGATGGCCAATTTAAGAGAACTGTGTGCGGCTGTGAAATTTTGTTTCCTGCTCAGGAAAAATGCCGCAGAAACTGTTGTCATGTTGAACAGAGCTTACAAGGACAGTGCTATGGGGAAAACTCAACTGTACACAAGTGGTTGTCTCATTTTCAAAGAAGGTGAAATGTCGATTGATGGCAAACCTCATTCGGGACATCTGTCAACTTCCAGAACAGATGAAAATGTCCACTTGTAGTGCATTTGAGTTCATTCCACCAGGTCAGACTATTCATCACGCTTTCTATTTAGAGATTCTGAAAAGGTGGCCTAACAGTGTACGACCAAAAAAGCCTGTTTTGTGGCAGACAGGGGTACTGGTTTTGCCACCACAACAATGCACCTGCTTACACAGCCATCTTGGTGTGCCAGTTTTTGGCAAAAAACATCGTGCCTCTCTTGCCACACACACCTTACTCTCCTGACCTCGCTCCATGTGATTTCTTTTTGTTTCCTCACATCCAAAGGGACAGGAAAGGACAGCGACTTGGTGACTTAGAAGAGGGGAAGAAAAAAAAATGAGGGAAGTGCTTGCTGACAGCCATCCAAGCAGATGAGTTTGAAAATGTTTCCGAAGCAGACCAGCCTGTACGATCACAAGGTGTCGAAGGGATCAGGTATCAGGCATCGTCAGAACAAACAGTCATATCATTGTGAATGAGGGGGAGTGTGGACTGGACACCCAAAGCCCATCTGTCACGGGGAGGAGACGAGCCAGTCAGGGTGCAGTGTAGCAATGATGAAACATACAACTTCCCTCTAGTTCTTAAATGCTTCTCGCCCCCCGCCACTATCATGATCCCAGTTCTACCTTACAAATCTGGCTAGACCAGAGGATGTACCCTGGTACAGATAGGAACTGGAAACACAGGGAATCCAGGGCAGATGATCCCTTCAGGACCAGTGATGAATGACAGTGGCGATACCTGGAGGGTGGGGTAGAGAGGGGGAACCGATTGCAAGGATCTACATATAACCTCCTCCCAGGGGGACGGGACAACAGAAAAGTGGGTGAAGGGAGACATTGGACACTGTAAGACATGACAAAACAATAATTTATAAATTATCAAGGGCTCATGAGACGGGGGAAATGGGGAGGGAGGGGGAAAATGAGCTGATGCCAGGGGCTTAAGTGGAGAGCACATGTTTTCAGAATGATGAGGGCAATAACTGTACAAATGTGCTTTACACAATTGATGTAGGTATGGATTGTGATGAGTTATATGAGCCCCTAATAAAATGCTTTAAAAAAAAGAAAAATGTTTCCAAGAATGGATTCACAGATTTGACAAATGTATTAATTGGAAACAGAGTACTTTGAAGGTGATAAGGTTGTTTTGTAAATAAAAAACTTAAATACATAGCTTTGGGAAAAAAAATGTGGGTTTTTCGGGTACCCCCTTGTATTCTTCACATATCATACAATATAATTGTTCGTTCACATTAAGGAGATTTGTGGGGTAAAATAAAATAAGATTTGTGCACTCATCACCACAGTCGGTTTCAGAGCATTTTCTTCTCTGCTTGTTGCTGCTAGCCCCCCACCCCCAGTCACCCCGTCATGCCCTGGGCAACTATCTATCCAGTCACTGTCTCTCTACATCTCCTCAGAGAGAATCCGAGGAAGCACAAGCAGGAAGCAAGCAAGCAAGCAAACGCACAGCAACAGTGACTAGACAAAGCACAGAAAACCTTACATCAAAAGGAAGCAGAAAGTAACTACAAAGGGAAAAAACTTCCAAATGGGCCCAAAGGAAGATCATTTTAACCCTGGCTGCATCTGCCATAACCGACTTTAAGGTGCTCTCTGGCCGACAGCAAGGCTAGTCACACCCTGACTGGTCCGAGGGGATGCATCCCTGTGGGGACCCTGCAAGTGGATTTGGAGTCTAAGTTGTACTTTCATATATACACGTGCTCATCACGCAGTGAAGCGCGTTGATTTGCCCAGTGGTTGAAGTGCAGCTGGTTGCCATGCCGGCTTGACAGATCCCTGCCCTGCAGCGACAGCCTTGCATCTCCCCAGCTCCACTTCCACTCCCTTTTCAGTGCCAGTACTGGTCATGGTTGGTGTGAAAGAGATCAAAGGGAGGCAAGTATGAAAAATGCCGAGCTCACTGCCCTCCAATGGGTTCTGACTCAGGGCGACTCTAGAACAGGGTAGAACTGGCTGGTGGGTGTTGGGGACTAGAACTCTTTCCTGGAGTAGAGGCCCCTTTCCCCTGTAGGTGTGAATTGCTGACCTTACAGGTAACCACCGCTCCCCAGGCTCCTCTGTGGGTCTAACTGCTGTAGATACATGTGCTTGCTTCTGCACCCATACTGCCCCAGGTCCTCTGCTCAAACCAGCTCACTGCCTGGAGGCGGTTCCCATTCAGCGGACCCTGCGCCCTGGTAAATCTCCACTGGAGCCAAAAGCCTCATCTTTCTTCCGCAGGTTGGCTGGTAGGTTCAAACCGCCGACGTAGTGGTTAGCTGCCCAAAGCCTAACCTACTACACCACCAAGAAAGAGTCTTTGCATTGAGCCTGCCATCTGCAAGGGAAGTGGTTGGAGCTCACCAGCCCCTCTGCTGGAATTAACTCACTGGCAGTGGCAAACAGAGGGAGGAAGGGAGGGAGAGGGTTTATACTTGGTGAGCATATCGTTGACCAGCAGGCAGTGGGTGGACATACACGCCAGAGCCCATCGATGGCCTGTTCTGCTCCTCCATGCACTGTTTGGTAACCAGTGGAGCTTGTAGCAGTACCTGCCTTGGAGGGTGGTGGTGACAGCTCAGTGAGTTCAAGGATGAGGGAGCCTCCAACACGTGTGGGGACATGGGATGACAAGGTGATGGGGTTTCCCAGTGAACTTAGTGGCGTGCCCTCATGGGCAGCTCAGGCAGTAAACCTGATGGACTAAGCCACATGAGGCCATCCTACCGGAATGATGGGCGCCCACCAGTGAGTCAGCACCTGACAGGAAGCACAGGAGCTGACACCTTGTCCATCTCCCCCAGTGCGACTGGTGGGGTCAAACCACCAACCTCTCGCTGTGCAGCCTGAGGTGCACCACCATCTGCCACGGCCCGATGACTTCATTTGTTGTCTCTACCCTCCACTGCTGTCACGTCGAGCCTGACTCACCGTGCCCCCATAGGTCAGAGTAGGGCTACCCCAGGCAGTGCCCCAAGGCTGTCCATCCTCACAGAAGCAGGTGGCCCATCTTTCTTCCGCAGACCGCCTGCTGGGCTGGAGTGCTGACCTTCCTGGGAGCAGCAGAGCGCTTAATGCTGTGCCACCAGGGATGGCTTGTGTCCATTGAGCGGAGGCAGAGCAACCTTGATGCAGTGAGGCCCCAGGCCCAGACTCCCTATTCCCCCTCTGGCTGGACCCCCTCATGGAGCAGTGGGCCGTCACGCAGTGTCCCCTCCCTGCTGAAGTAGGCTCCTGTGTGGTGTCCCCAGAGGGCCGGAAAGAAGCTGTGTTGGCCTAGAGAGCAAGACCTAACAGCAGGCTGTCACCCGAATGAGCAGACACATGTGACTGCCTAATGGCAGCCCCCGGGCCCTCCTCGGGATGGGCCGGGCCAGGCAGTGTGACGGCACAGGCTCCCCAGATGTTTGCCTTGCAACTTTCCAACTGATCCCGCCAGTGGTTCACAACTTAGGGCGTAAGACCAAGTGGTCAGGTGTTGGAGCCTCTCTCTCCCGGTAGATCACAGCCAAGTGGGTGACGCTTAGGGCCTGGGCCCACCTGAGGCACAGCAGAGGTTGGAGATGCAGGCCAGCTTCCACCTTCTTTTTAGTCTCCCCAACTCAGAAGAAGGTGCAGCTGCCTCTTTGATGGAAGGAGCGCGTAGGTTCTGGATCGTGCTAACGAGAGGACCAAGGAGGCCTTCTTAGCGCCTCTGGGCCTCTAGGAGCGCCCTGCCATTTCCCGCTAGACCACTTCTGTCTCTGAACCGGATACATTCATGTTTGATGTGTCTATTGCTGTGTTCTTGGATTTTATTCTTGAACCCAGTTGGAAAGTTGCAAGGCAAACATTTGGTTTTGTGTTAGCCCACAAATTGGGCCATGGTTGTTCACTTACGGTCTGCAGTTGTCTTAGGCAGCGTCACATGTTACAATTACATTTTGCTAGTTGTCCACAAAAGCATACCAACTATCAGCCCTTTGTCGTGGCTGTTGGAGAACAGTGGGCAGTAATAGCAGTCGTTCCAGGTTTTGCCTATGGGTTACATAACTGGGTCATCCAGAAACCCCCATTAAAACTCGGCAGTGGAAAGCACCCACGTGGACTGCTTGTCCACTAGCCCTCCTGTGGGCACAAGCATCTCCCAGGCTGCCCGGCACCCTAGTGTGCTGCTGGGGCACCGGCAGACCAGAACTCTGAATTGGGAAGATCTGGGAGCACCCTGGCTGCTGGCCGTCTGTTGGGATTTCTCTATATCTGTCCCCAGTAGACCCTCCTCCACCCCCGGGAACCCACCATCACCATTTACTATATTATCAGGTGGCAGCCTGGCCAGCCGTAAGTCCAGGATTTGTTAGGACTTGGAAGCAGGAGAAGGTGGCATCCCCCTCCAGGGATCTGGAATTTAAGCATCAAATCTAGGAGCTGAGAGTTGTGACAGCTCTGGGGTGGGGATGCTACTGGCACCTAGACAGGGATGCTGCTAAAGACCCTACTGTGTGCACCGGACAGCTCCCCAGACCCCAACCCCCTGTGGACTGTCCAGCCCACGGTGTCCACAATTCGGCATGACCTCTGTTTAAGAGAACTCTTAACTCGGTGACGGACTGTGGCGTGGCGCTGCCCTTGGCCATCTGCTTGGCCACCTGTTGTCGTCATGGTTAAGTGCATTGCTGTGCCTGGTGTCAGCACACTTTACCAGAGCCCCTCATTCTCCTGGCCTTCTGTCTGTCCTGCCAAACACCACGTCCTCTTCTGACCCTTGGCCTTTCCTGAGCATGATGTGCCCAGAGACAGCAGGTGGAAGTCCTGCCATCCTCACTACAAAGGAATGTTCGGCTGTATTTCTTCTAAGAGTAACTTCTCTCTTCTCTTGGCGTTGCACGGAATATTGAAGATGTATTTAACCGAGGGGTATACATGAACCAACCATTGTTCTTGGCGATTAGCGCCCATGTCAACCCCATATTTTAAAAACCCGCACGTAGCTGACCTGAAACATAGATATTCCATCATCTAAGTGGTGGTGTCGTTAGGTGCCATCGGGTTGGTTCTGACTCAGTGCCCCGGTGTACGACAGAACAGAGCATCGCCCGGTCCTGCGTCATCCTCACGGCCCTTATTATATTTGAGCCCATTGCTGTAGCCACTGTGTCCATCTGTCTTGTCAAGAATGTGAGATGCAGTCTCGCCTTCCTTGCCTCTAAGGAGCCCTCGGTGGTGTTCTTGGCAGTCCGTGGTGCTGTCAGTATTCTGGGCCAGCCTGTCACTCAGAGGCTCCAATCGTGTCGTCCTCCCCTTGCATTCTTATGTCTGTGTGCTGGTCTGGCACCCCAGTGTAGAGGGACTGTTGATGCCCCGAAGGAGCCCTGGTGATGCAGTGGGCTGGGCATCGGGCTGCTAGCCACGGGTCAGTGCTTCATCGTCCCCCCGCTCTTCCTGTAAAGCTGGAGCCCCGAGGCTTGCTATGGGTGGGAACCGACTCGGGAGAGGTGGTTTGGGGCCGGGCCATTGATTCATCTAGCGCACAGGTTAGAAAAGAAAGGAACCTTTTCAGACTGATGTACAAACCTCAGCACAGATTTTAGACTGGCAAGCTGGCCTTTGTCACTCCACAGCTCTCTGAGTTCTAGAAGCCTTGGTGGCCTAGTGCTCAGGGCTTGGCTGCTAACTGAAAGGCTGGCAGTTCAGACCCCCAGCCTCTTCGTGGGAGGGTGAGATTGACAGTCTGCTTCCAGAAAGATCTCAACTCCAGAACCTGGTGGGCGGCACTTCTGTGCTGCAGGCTCACTGGGTCGGGAGTGGGGTTCGGAATGCCTGTGTGTGTCTAGTACTGTGTGGGAAACAGAAGGGTTTCCCCCAAGCTGTCTCCCCCAAATGTATGCCAGCCTTAGCTGCTTGCAAATGACTGTACACTTGGAGGTCATCAGGAGTCGATCAGGGGTCACTCTCCCTAAGAGCTATCAGCCATCTAGAGCAAGCAGACACCGCTGTTTATCCCACAACAAGTAGGGCCCACTCCCTTCTGATAAGATAGTAGTCGCCTGTTTCCTTGTAGGAGACCCCAGAGAGGTCAAATGCGCCCAAGGATGACCAAGGTTAGGCTGCCATCATGAATCTAGGGTCCCCCCATCCTGTCACATGTGTACCCCTAGACCTTCCCATTCCTATGGGCACACCCCTAGCTCATTCCCTTCCTGTCACGCTTATGCCTATCATGCATCCCCTTCCTACAACGTGTATGCCTATTGTACTGCCCCTTCCTGTGACGTGGTTACCTGTAACCACGCCCCCCGAAGTAGATATAACCCTTGGTTAGCAATAAAGTTGGGGCTCTGTCCTCTCGCTCCTGGAGGCTCTCTCCTGCTCCCGGGGCTCTCCCCACGAGGACCACCAAGCGGGGATGAGGTGAGCATGCTACCATGAATTCTGTCTGACTCCATTATTCCAATCTCTCCTCTACCTCTCACGCTCTCTATGGCTTTACTGTAATCTTTACTTATTATCACTGTACAATTGTGCCTACCGGACCTTTGATGATTTGTGGGGAACCCTCATCTTCCCACAGTACTGCCAATGAGGCCTTACAATGTTTCTAGCACCCCAGTGCTCCACCCACATTGCCCTCAGCGAAGGGCCCATCATCCTGTCGCTATGATTACAGTCACGTGTGAGGGCCTTCTGGAAAGGGGGCGGGAGCTCAGCGGACCTTCCTGCCGATTGGCTGATTGGAACACTCTGAGCTGTGTACCGTGAGCCCTCTGGTAGGACGCGATCAGGAGTCAGACAACTGGACAGCAGTGTCATGGCCCAACCTGCCCAGGTGGGGCTTAGCCGGCAGACGCTCACACCAGCAGCCCTGATGCCCGCAGGCAGATGCAGATGCACCGATCCCAGGGAATACGATGCAGCCATGAAAGGGATCGTTTTCCTGTTGGCAGTTTTAATTGTGTGGGACAGGGCTTGTTAGGGGCACGGAGGACTGTTGCAGCTTTTTATGGTTTGTATGTTTCCCAGCCCCGCTCCATAGAGGGGCACGTTAGCTGAGGCAGCCAGTGACTTTGTTAACACATCATGGGGGTAAGCCAGTCTATGGGGACTCCGGTGATAGTATAGCCTACATTCTTCATCCCTCCCCCGCCCCCCCTGTGCTGGTGCCCTGATAGGCACAACAGCATCAGCTCCACTGCCACCACCAGGACTCGGAGCCCCTTGCTGGGGACAGTAGCTCATCCAGCGGACTCTACATATGAGGAATAGGTCTTTCATTTGGGGGTTATTGTATTTAGAAAACAAGTACTTTCTTCCTTCCTCGGGCCATTGCCGTTGAGCGTCCACTGGTCTGTGCTGATGGCTCGTGAAGAGGGCCTGTGCCGGCCTTTGTCAAGACGGGCCAGGCATCCGCCGGCCCTCCAGAGGATTCGGTCACACCGGTGCCTGCCTTTCCTGCCCCCGCTCGGGTGTGATCATTAAACAGGGTCAGCTTGCCCATGCTGAGTGCTAGACCAGTGTGACACCAGTGAGCCGGGGATGGGGACGGCGACGCCAGGCCAGGCTGGGCTCGCGGCCGCTGTGCGGGCGCTGCCGCTGGGAGCCGGGGCCTGGCCAGCCAGCTGTGGCAGTCCAGTACTGCGTGTTTGTCTGGTCAGCCTGGGCTTTGCCATCTGGATGCTTTGAAATAACCAAGGCCTAGTTTGAAGTTTTCCATTCCACTTAGTAATTTCCGATTGATAGCTTCTTACTACCGCGATGTCACATGTGTACCATGCACACAGTCGTAGTATTTACTCACTTGCAGTTTCCTGTATTGATTTGTTTGGTCTCGTGCCCCAGACAGTTACCGTCCTTCCTCTCTCCCACAAGGTGTGGCTTGGAGCTGCGTTTCCAAGCGAAACGGGCTGTGCGTTCAGAAAGCTACTGTTTTTAATTTGAGAGACGAGAGCCTCTAAGGAAAGCCTGCCAGGCACCCCGGCCTACAGAGAAGAGAGTGGTGCCTGTCGAGGTCGGGGGGAAGGGGGGTAATTCCTCAAACTCGGGGTGCAAGGATTCTGGGTGAGCTGTCAGTTTCCCTGCCCACAGTTATTTGGGGGCCTGAGTATACAGTTGCAGGCACCCCAGACCTAGCTTGGTGGGCGGGGTGGGTGGAGGGGAGCCTGCTACGGCAGGGGCACCGAAGAGGACCCAGGGCCGAGTTGGAGGGGCGATGCAGAGACCTTGTGGTAGCGGGAGCAGCATTCCAGAGAGGCAGAGCAGCAAGGAGCTGAGGCCAGGCCTTCGCCTAAGGAGGCTGCGATGTTCCCGCCGACTCACGCTGGTGCAGCCCCGCACTGCTGTGCTTGCAGACGGGGCTACCCTTGCTTGCTACCTTCCCTCCTCTCCGTCACCAGGGAGACTGGAGACATCTGTATTCCCCAGCCCCACCTCAGCGTCAGTTTCCGCGGAGGGCGCAGGGGCGGCCACTGGCTTCCCCTTGCCTAGGGGCGGCCATGGCCACTAGTACGTGGCAGCGCCCATAGCAAGGAGCTCTTGGTGAAGGGGCAGTGAATGTATCAGGGGCCTCGATGACGTGGTGGGTTACATGTCAGGCTGAAAACCACAAAGTCAGTGGTACGAAATCATCAGCTGCTCCACTGGCGTTTCCCCGTCTCCTAAAGCTACAGTCTCAGAAACCCCTTTACAGCTGTGGGGGCGAGGCCCCTGTGAGCCAGTGGCCGACTGGCTAGTAACTGGCCAGTGACAGGGACAGGCAGTCTGACTGGCAGCTCCTTGCCCCAGAACACAGGACAGCGCCATGCTCAGCTCTGCCTCTGTACCTGGGAGGCTCCTGGGAAACTTGGGATGGTGATTAAAGACCTTTTCTTGGGGTCCCTGAGGTCAACCATGCCTCTCTCTTCTCCAGCTTTTACCCCAATGTCAGAGGCCGCTCCCACCTCAAACCTCCCCCCATGGCCTATCAGTGTTTGTATAAGGAGCCCTGGTGGTGCCATGGGTTGAGCATTGGACTGCTAACTGAGAGGTCTGTGGTTCAAACCCACCAGCCACTCCACAGGAGAAAGATGAGGCAGTCTACTCCGGTGGAGTGAAACCACAGGGGCAGTTCTCTGCCCTCGGTGGTCGCCTTGAGTCAGACTTGACTCTCTGACAGCTAATCTCGAGTTTGTGGAGCATGAGGCTGACGCCTCAGTGCATGTTTGTAACCTATAAAATGGGAGCAGATAGAAGGCGAGAGGTGGCCGCCATGGCTAGTGGCTCCCTTCGTCCAGAACACCCCTCTGGTGGGCCCGCAGACAGGCAGGCCCGCGATACCCTCTGCGTCTATGTACATCAAAGTGTGCATGCACACGACCCCCTCAGCAGGCTCTGTGTGCTGTGTCCGCCTCAGAAAGGCACTTCAGGCCTGGGAGAGAAACTCTGAAGGGCTCCCCCCACCCCCCTGGGGAGGTAGGGGCTGGGGGGTAAGGCAGGAGAAGAGTTAAAAAACACAGACCAGCTGTCATTGCAGAGCCGGCCCCATGGCTCTTGTCTGGGGAAGGGGCGCGACCGTCTTTAATCGATTTTTGTGCTGCTAAGACTCAAAGCCGAGCAGGGCGGAGGCATTCCAAGTATTCTTCTGGAATCCGGCCTTCCCGGGCACTGAGTGCCAGGCCCAGCTGCAGCCTCAGCCCGGGACCTGGCCAATGGAGGGCTCTTTAGGTGACGGCCATCTGAATTAAAAGGGAGGCAATTTGGGGAAGCAGAATAGGGATTGTGGGTTTGGGGACTTGTTGCCACGGAAACACACCACCTGAAATGCAGACAGGACGTTCAGTCCTTTAGAATACCTGAGTTAAAAATCTTGGTGTTCTCCCCCACCCCCACCCCCAGTCCCCATAAAAAACCCTACAGCCCCCCCCCCACTATCGTTTACTGGCGTGATGGCATCAAAGGCAGTTTCTCAGCGGTACCCTGGGTGATGGACGTGTGTCCACCGACTGTGGGATCAATGAAGTGCTGATGTCTGGGCCTCCTCAGCTGCCACCTTTGGGTGCCTTCTGACTCACACCACCGTGCCCCGTCCCTCCAAGGCTCAGCCAGCCGGCCTTGATCCTCCTGTGAGTTGAGCCAACATGGACAGATGGTAGGGGAGGAGGCCACGCCGGCGGGAATGGTGACTCCACAGTCTGGCAGTGACCACCCCTGACCACCTACAGGGTGCGTGCGCGTGCGTGTGCGTGTGTGTGTGTGTGTGTGTGTGTGAGCTCGCAGGATCCCGACAGCCTTGTCCTCTCTGTCCTGGCCTCTTCCCTGTCCTGTCCTGGAAAACCCAAGTGGGGGCGTTTTAAAAAGCACAGCCCTGGGCAGCAGAGCCTGGGGCCTTTGCAGTATCACGTTCCAGCCTATTGCCTGAAAGTGGCCATGTGTGCAGGGTCATCAGAGGTTGTGTCCCCACGCCGTGCTGGGGGACCACAGAGCCGCAGGTCAGAAGGCCCGATGGGTCAGAATGAAACCAGAGTCACTGTAGGTTGGGGCTGTGTCCTGCCCAGGCCCCTAAAGGACACTGTCTGTCCGCTAATCAAACCCAGAGTCACCCTCCTGTGAAGGTCAGTCCTTTCCTTCCCCCGGCCTTTCTGCCCTCACGGGCGGGATGGGTCAGTCCCCTCTGTCTCCACACGGGTCCCTCTCATCCTTCACCCAACAGGGAAACGCTTTGGACTCACTGGTCACAAAAGGGGCTGCCTGAGGCAACACTGCTCTCCATGCCATGGGCGTGGGGGTGGAATTCTTCCAGGCCCAAGGGCCGGTCCTTATTTCTAAGAGCAGAGCTCTGATTTTAATTAAATAAAGAGCAGTTTATGCCACCCCCCAACACACAGACACAGGCTTCAGCTTAATTTCTATGGTTACTAGGGATATAAATCTCTTGATTGCTTTAAAAACAGATTTTTGTTCAGGAGAGGGTTGACAGCTCCCTTTAAGAGACGTTATTACTTAATTTTACTTTCCTCAGTTTAAACACATAAAAATATTTGTAATGATACCCCAAAGGCATCGTAAAAATGTAAAATAACTATACTCAAATATCCAAAATTACAGGAAATAGACCTCATTTTGGAAAATGAACTGGGGTTCCTGACTGGGGACCTGGCGTGTGACATACTTCAAAACCAGGACCTCTGCTCAGGAGGCTTTTTTTGGTGTGTGTATCCCACCCCACCCCACCCCACCCCTTTAATGCCGCAAGGCTTTCTCCTCTTCTGTTGTCAATCACCTATACTTTAAAACGTGTTCATTCGGTTAGAAAACGCTTCCTTCCCTCACTTTCGCATGACCCGGTGGACGCCTCCCGTCCCCTTCAGGAGACCCCGGTGGCCTCACTTGGCCTGTGGCCGCAGCACCGAGAGAGCCAGCGGCCCTTCGCCTCTGTCACGACCGTTCCTAAAGAGGCCGCTTTGCACAAGGGCACCGGTTCCTTCCCACCCTTCGGTGCTTCCTCTAACAGGAGATAGCCTTAGCTGGTCAGCTGCTCCCGGGTTAAAGGCTGCCCCGTCTCACTAAATGCAGTGCAAAACCGTAGTCGGACAGCTGAACGGGGCAGCCCAACTTTATTTGTAAGCGAAACCGGCACGTCTTCAGTATTAGGGCACGGTTTCTGTACTCTCCTCGCTTGCTAAGAAGACTACGGGGCTTTATTTCCCCAGGAAAGGGGATGTGGACTTACTTAGAGACTCCTCAGGCTGAAGCTGCAGGAGAGACGCTCGCTGTGCCTCACTAGTGAGTGGGGATGTTTGAAAGCACGTGGGACCCGGGAGTTGTCGTTAGAGGAGAGCTGGGGTGGCGGCGTGGGGAGGACAGAACGACAGCTCTTTCCCCCACCTTTTTTCATTTTGTAAGAGAAGACAAACTGAACTTGAGTACAGGTCTGTGCGCCTGGAGTCAATGCCGACGATTGCAAACGTGCTTTTGGGCCCGACCTGCTTTTATCCAGGGCGCGGGGTGTTTCCACTGTTTCCGCGGGCTTGTGTTTGGGTCGGGGACTGGGGACGTTTGCGTGAAAGTGTCAATCAGTTTGGGAGTCCTGATTAGAGTTGGATAATCTGTAGACGGAAGGCACATTGAGCAAGCATATTCAAGTCAGATGTGGCTGCTTAAGAAGGTGTGTCTGGTGTGTCTTTTTCCTCCAAAGCAGGACTGCGATACGATGTACGGAGGTCAGAACAGAAGCACTAACATCCCTTAGACACTGCAGTCTTCGAGGAAGGCCTAAAGGGTTAACTGTGAATTCCTCCACTTGGACGAACCCCACCCCACCCCCACCCCCAATTATGCAGTTTTTGTGTGTGTGGGCTCCTCGCAAATGCCCCTTTCCAATTTGAGGCACAGAAATTACGTATTTATTTATAGATCCAACTTCTAGAAACGCTTAATTTTTTTTCACTTAGTTGCCAGTAAATTGAACATTGTCTACAAAATAAGCAGTCCGGTTTCATAGGCACAGAGAGTCTGTCTTCTGCGAGAGGATCAAGCAAGCAAACAGAACTGTTAGTTTGTTCGTTGAATTTCTAAACGAGTGCACACAGGAGCAGAGTCATCTAAACACCATGTGAAAGCATCCACCGGGAATTGGTTGCCGTTGGTCGCCCCAGGGCAGCTCAGCACTGCAAGCTGGCGTCCCTTTTCCATCCTTGTCGCCTGGGTGTCCGCTGAGGGCCATGTGTCCGAGTGCCACTGCAGGGGCGCACCAAGGGGTCAAGGGACAGAGCCCTGAGCTGGGAGCGCATGGGATATGACCGTCACAGTGAGTGTGAGGGCCCAGGGCAGCCCGCTCTTCTCGTCTGTGCAGTTCTTACTGCAGGCACCCCTGAGCAGTGCTGTGTCACGGGGCAGGGTGGCTCCCCTAGCAATGCCGTGTTTCCGTGGTGGGAAGTGGAATGGAAGGGGGACTTTCCCCACTGCTTCCCGCTCGCCCCATGCCGGCTTCCAGATGACTTCAGCAGGGCCTTTGGATCCCAGTGCCACCTCTCCGGCAGGCTGCAGGCCGAGCTGTCACCCTCCCACTCAGGCCTGTAAAGCAGCAGCTCTGCCATCCACAGTGGGCAGAGGTAAGCGGAGCCATGGAACCAACACTGGCCCGTGGAGCTGCAGAGAACAAAATGCGATGGCCGGCCTGCTGCTTCCAGGGTTTCTGCCTCTACCTGCCCTGTTCCCTCTCAGAGGGGCTTCTCGCCGGACACCGCTCAGGGTCTGGCCGATAGATATTCTAGGTGTCTATGACCAGGTGTTCTCTGGGAAATGCAAGGGTTATGCTTTTTCACATTTTCAACTATTCGTTTTTAGCAGCGAGTCCTTCTGTAAAGCGTAGCAGCCAGCAAGCGGCTATGATTTCTTCAACGCCGTGGGAACACTAAATTACACATTGTTTTTTCAAGCAAAGGAATGTCGAATGTCTTGTCATTTATTTTTGCAAAAGTACTTTTAAGTTTCATGCCATGTTTGCTTTGAAAAGAAGACCTAAGGAGCGATGGGATCTTTGTAAGTGAGTGCGTGTGTGCATGCGTGCATGGGACTTGGTGGCTGGTGTGGAATGAGGACATTCCTTGGTGGAGGCCGAGAGCCGCTCCCCCTCCCCACCGCCCCCACTCTCTCCCGTTGGCGGGGTTGACGGATGACAGGGAGGTGGCTCTGTCCCTTGGTGGCGAGCGGGCCCTGGCCCTGTTCTTGGGTGCCAGGGCAGGCTGCGTGCAGGCACATAGCTTTGCTTTCGCTTTTGCGATGGCCTTTGTGGGGCAGGCTTGTCTGTTGTGTGCCTGTGGGAGGTCGCCAGCCCCTCTC
>NW_022103925.1:5228156-5231915 GCF_000313985.2 Echinops telfairi
GGATACTGCCCTACAGTCCTACTGTACTGCACTGCACCACACTACAGCGTGCTAGTCTGAGGTGTGCGGTAGCTTCCTGTGGGGTGCTGGACTATGTTACACATGCAGTGCCACACCATGTTAGTGCCCGGCACTGCACCACGCTATAGTGTGCTAGACCGTGCCTTACTGCGGGGTGCTGTTCTGTTTCACCGCATACTAGCTCACCCTGTGCTGTGTGTGTCAGACTGAACTGCACCATGCCTCGGGCTGCTGCCCATCGTCCGTGCCGTGTGGTACTGCACCGCACTAGTTGCTAGCCTGTTCCATACTGTCGTGTAGTGTGCTATGTTGCAGAGTGACAGCACATACACTGCTGTACTTATACTTTAGGGTACTGTACTCTCCCATACTAGAGAGTGCTGCTGGCCCATATGTATATACCATAGTATACTAGAGGGTGCGGGCCCAGCCCAAACTGTACTGTATTGTACTATGCCATGCATAAGTGCTAGCCTGTCCTGTACCATAGACAATGTACTTCCCTTTCTTTGGTGGATTGGACATCATACTAGAGGGAACTGTCCTGTATGTCCTAGACTGCAGTGTGCCGCGCTGCATTACAGGTGCTGGCCCAGTCCAGGAGGGGCCTTGGTGGTGCAGGGGGGCTGCACTGGGCTGCTTGCTTGCTCTCTGCCTCACGTTCCTCATTGGCTTTCTCCGTTGTGAGGGGTCGACACTCTGCCAGGCATGTGTGAGCACTGAACGGTGAGAGGAATGCCGTGTTGCCAGGTGCTATCCAGTTGGTTCTGGCTCTTAGCAGCCCCAGGGCAGGTGAAACTGCCCTTGTGAATGTCTGAGACTAGCTGTTGGTGGAAGCAGCCAGCCCTGTGTTTCTCCCTTGGTGCAGCTCGTGGTTTCCAAATGGATAACCCCTGACAGCGCCAGGTCGGCACCACCACTCTGCTTTATTCTGTGTTGTTTATTATTGGCTAGTAGGAGTGCTTACCAAGGAGCCCTGGTAGCATAGTGGTTATGTGTTGGGCTGCTCACCGCAAGGTCAGCAGTTCGGAAGCACCAGCAGCTCCTCAGGACGCAGACAGGCTCTCTGCTCCTGTCAAGCATGGCAGTCTGTGGCGTCTGGAAGCCCACAAGGCAGGCATCCCTGCCCTTCCTGTAAGGTCGGTCGGTGCCAACATGCACTCGATGGCAGTTTGGGTTACCTTTCCCCAGAGGCCGATTCCCTCTCTGGTTTTCTATGTGTTGCTCTTGACCGATGCCCTTTGCCAACCCCACTCCCCACCTGCAGGCCTCAGAGCCCCTCCTGTTCCCCCACTCAGCCTCTGCTAGGCCAGGTCTTGGTCCAGGCAGTGACTTCTCATTGCCCCCCAAAATCCACCCACTGCATGACCCGATAGGACAGGCTGGAGCTGCTCCTTAAGAGTCCCCAGACTCTACATCTCCACAGGAGACAGCTCACCTTTCTCCTCCGAGGGCCAGCAGTCGGCAGCCTGTGCTTAACCCTCTCCACCACCAGGGCTCTACACCCCCGTCCACCAACCTGTGTTGTAAGCCCTGACCCCTGTGCCTGAGGTTGTAATCCTGTTTGTGAGTGTGCTGTCTTTGCTGTGTTGAAACAGGATTAGTGCAGGCTGTGTCTGGAGTCTCTCTCTTCTCAAACGGGAGAGATTGAAGGCTAGCCTGGCTGCAAGCTCAGGCTGGGAAGAGGCAGACGTGTCAGGCCAAGAGGAGCCCAGCTCTCCGGGCTCGGGAGGGACCAGGACTGTGTCCTCCAGCGGCCAAGCAGAGGAAGGGCTGCTGCCCCAGACATGTTTCTGAACGTTTGGGAAAGACCCGCCCTGGATTGTTCTGTTAGCGCTGTGGGTGCTCAGTGACTAAGCCGCTGCAGTGGAACATGCCCCCACCCCCACCCCACCCCCGGTCCTGCCGAGAAGGTTCAGTGCAGATCAGAGCTGCGCTTTTTAAGATAGAAAATCATTTTAAGGAGAGAAGTGGTTTTGCTTGGAGGAACTCAGGTGTAAAAGGGGAGAGAGAGATTGTGTGTGCACTCTCTCGCTCGCTCGCTCGGTCGCTCTCTGGCCACTCCGGGCCGAGTTCTGAAAGGCGACTGAGTCAGGAAGGATGGCGAGTGTAGGCCCTGGGGTGGGTCCGAAGTTCATCTGTAAAATGGGAGTATAACCTGCCTCGCCTGGTAGGGATGGGGACTGCATGGAGTCACATAGCAAACACCCATGTAAGTGGAATAGACGCCCTGAGAGACTTCCTGGGGGCTCTCACCATGAAGCCCCCTGCCTGAGTCCACGCCTGCGTAGGCTCTTCCTCCTGACCCGCAGCACCACCGAGGTTTCTTCTTCTCGGACCAGTGGTCTCAAGTTCAGGGTCTCGCAGGCCTTTCCTCCAGGAAGCCGGTGGGGGTGCTGGCTGGGAGTTGGCGGTGAGCAGCGCTGCCCAAGGCCTGGGAGAGTCCTGGAATCCAGAGAGCAGGAGCATCCAAAGCAGGGCTGGGAGAGGGGCACGTGTGGAGGGCCTGGGTGGCACCTCCAAGCTCTGGGTCCATCGCCATCATCACGTGTCCGGAGTCCACAGTCATCTCTGTTCGTTGAAGGGGGTCGAAGGGAAACCAGGGATCGGGGCAGATTGCTAGGCTAGGAAAGAGGCCAGGGCCTCAGTGACCCTGTGGCTGTCTAATCACTTCCTGAGCAGCCATCGGGGGAGGCAGACCTCCTCCCACGGGGCAGCTGGTGGAGCCGTCCTGCCTGCCCACCTGAGGGCTGGCAGTTAGCACTTGAACCACTAACCCCCAAGGCTCCTGGTGTAGTCTGCTTCCAAACCCATTTCTGTCGACTTGACTCCGACAACCTGTAGGACCCAGCAGAGCTGCCCCAGGGAGCAATCCCAGGCCCTGGTGGTATAAGGGGCTGTCCTCATCCGCAAGAGCAGCAGTTCAAACCCACTAGCTGCTCTGTGGGAGAAAGATGAGGCTTTCTGTCCTCGTAACGATGTGCAGCCTGGAGACTCCCTGTGGCAGCTCTGCCCTGTCAAAGGCAGGCTTTTTGAGTCTGCACAGACAACTGACCGCCCACCCACTGCACTACCACCTCTCCTTGTCCCGTCCATAGTGCTTGCTTATTAAATGGTCTCTCAAGAGAGAGGAGCTTACGGCTGAGCTGCTCACCATGAGGCCAGCAGTTCGAACCCCCCAGCCGCTTCTCATGAGAAAGACAGTGCTCTTGACTCCCGTCTCTCCAGAGTGACAGGCTGAGAAACCCACCCGCAGCCCTCCCTGTCCTGTCGCACGGCTGTGAGTCAGAAAGAACACACTGGCACTGAGTGTGGTTGAAGTTTTAAAGAGAGAGAGACCAGAGAAAGGCCACGTTCCTGCCTCTGGAATGTTCTTGCGGGCCAGGCTCCCTGGAGAGTCTCCCCCTTGGGGCTGGGACTCAGACAGCCCTCCCCCACCCTCAGGGAGTGAGTTTGGGATCTAGTCAGCTGGCCTCCAAGTGAAACTCAGGAAGGTGGTCCTTGTGGAAAACCATTTTGTCCTATCCGTAGTTGGCCAGCCTTCCCAGCAAGTCCACGGATCAGGTTGGTGGCAAACAGTCCCTGACACAGTGAGCAAAGCCGCTCTGGATTATGATCCCGGAATGGTCCACGTCCTAGCCAGGGGATGCCTCACAGCCTAACCGGGGACAGCCCACAGTGTGACCAGCGACTGTCCACAGCCTGGCCGGGGACGGCAGGGCCTCCTGGATCTAGCAC
>NW_022103925.1:5232851-5239949 GCF_000313985.2 Echinops telfairi
GTGGGGGGTGGGGGATACCCTGAATATGAAGGAGTCCAGGTGGCACATTGCACTGCTAACCGAAAGGTCCACAGTCCAAACCCACCAGCCACTCCTGGGGAGAAAGGTGAGGCAGTCCGCCCACATTAAGATGTACAAGGCTTGGCAAACCCTACATAGGGCTGGTTACTATGAGCTGGGATCCACTTGATGGCAGGGGGTTTGGATTTAGGGGTACGTTGAACATGAAGGAGCCTGGGTGGCAGGCTAGGTGAAGCCTGGGCTACTAACGGAAAGAAGGTGGGTGAGTTGGCGCCACGCGCCCCTCCCCCGACAGCGGGCAGGCTTGCTTTGCTTTTGGGTATGGTGAGATTTTGTCTCTGCGGACACGTCGTCAGGAAGGGCCACTCACGCCACGCTTGGTGAAGCAGAGGACTACCAGGGAAGGCGGGAGAACCCATCCATGAGATGGACTGTTGCAAAAGCCCACCGATCGATCGTGAGGAGGTGACGACTGGACAGCGCTTCCTTCTGGTACAGACCGACAGCTGCCGTGCAGTGGAGACGCCGCCACCGCACCAGGAGAGAGCATCAGTTCCGTTCAGAGAATGAAATGGTTGCTGGGGAAGCCACCCTGGTTGCCTAGGAGGAGCTCATGTCGATGGACAGGGAAGCTGCCGCACCAGGAGAGAGCATCAGTTCCGTTCAGAGAATGTAATGGTTGCTGGGGAAGCCACCCTGGTTGTCTAGGAGGAGCTCATGTCGATGGACAGGGAAGCATTCCAATCAAAGGGCTGGAAGCGACAGAGCAGACCTCTAACGGGCAGAGCACCTGAGTTGAGATGGAATTGCTCAGAGGACCCGGATTGTAGGAGTGGAGGTGGGCTTTGAGCCTGGAGACCTTCGTGGTAGGGTCATGAGGAGCCAACCCACAGCCTTAGAGTGTGTATGAGAGCTGGCCTTTCTGTCGTTTCATCAGTAGCTTTACAGCACAGAATCGCAGATTCTGCTGATGAGTTGTGGGACCTTTGAGAAGAGCCAAGTCATATGAGGAAAGCAAAATCCCCAGAGCCGCCCACCCACAGAGCTGCCGGGGTGTTGTTGAGTGCCATCGAGCCGGTTCTGACCCACCAAGACCCCACGCACAGCCGAAGAAAACACTGCCCGGCCCTGCACCAGCCTCACAAGCGTTCCTATGCCTGAGCCCATTGCTGTGGCCAGCGTGTGAGTCCGTCTCACTGAGGGCCTGCCTCTCTTTTGCTGCCCCTCCACTTCACCAAACACTGTGCTTACAGAGCTAGCCGCCAGTATTTGGAGGAGCAGTCATTGTGGACCCTCATGAACATGTGCTCACAGCGAGGGGTGTGCGTTACATCGTGGGCCACACCAAATGTGCTCTGTGCAGCCTCATTCGTGTGTCCCCCGCAGTGTGCTCTAGGGAATCCACTCACGCCGAAAGTGCCGATGTGGCCTGCTACCTGCCTTTCCAGGGTGTTCTTGTTGCTCTCTCCCAAAGAGCCCTGGTGGTCCAGTGCGGTAAGTGTTGGCTTGCTAACTTCTGGGTTGGTGGTTGAAGCTCATCAATCAACCATTCAATCAATTGGGAGAAAGATGAGATTTTCTGCTTTAGTAATGCTACAGTTGCTGTGACTACAAACAATGCGTTGCATTGGGTAAATCTGCCGTACAGGACCTCTTGAGAGTGGCGAAGAGCAAAGATATTACTCTGAGGTTAAGATAGGTCTGACCCAAGCCATGGTGTTTTCAGTTGCTCAGGAAGCGAGCATGTGGAAGTTAGACATTCCGTATGCACGCCGAAGTTAGACACTGAACCAGAAGACCAAAGAACTGATGTGAATGTTGGTGCTCATGAAGAATATTGGACAAACAAACCTGTTGTGTTAGTCCAGGTCGACTAGAGAAACAAATCCAGAGATACTCGTATACATGCAAGAGAGAACTTTATATCAAAGAGTAATTGTACAATAAGAAATCAGCCCAGTCCAGATCAAGTCTGAAAGTCTGATATTATCCCATATGTCTGATACCAGTCTATAAATTCCTCTTCAGACTCATGCAACACATGTGCAGACACTGAATGCAGGAAGACCATAGGTCATTGAGTGGAAAGTCTTGTGGATCCAGTGGCGGTGGAATCATCTCAGCCCTGGTGTGACTCTCCACGGAGCTCCTCTAGCTCCAGGACTCTGGCTCCATCAGCGTAGCTCCATATGGCTTGTCAACAGGAATGTGTAACTGAGAGAGTGTGTGTGTCCCGCCTCCAGGGAGGAAGGCAGGACTTCCCAGAATCCTCAAGAGAAGGCCATGCCCCCACAGAGGCCTCATTGGCCATGACCTGATTGACAGGCTAGACTCCACCCCTTCACTCAAGTTGAGTGAAGAAATGTCTTGGAAGAAATATGGCCCTAGTGTTCCTTAAAGGCAAGGATGTTGAGACTTTGTCTCACATGTTTTGGGCATGTCCACAGAGACAACTCCCTTGAGAAGAACATCATGCTAAAGTGTAGAGGCAGTGAAAGAGAGGAGGCCCTCACCGAGATGGATTGACAGAGAATACTTGTGTGAGGATACTTGTGCAAGACCGGGCACAATTTGGTTCTGTGGTGCACCAGGTCCCTGGGGGTCTGAGCTGACTCTGGCACCTAACGACACCTAACAGGAAGGTTGCTGAACCCTAAGGAGCAGTTATACCCTGTCCCTTGTGGGGTCACTGTGAGTTGAAATTCACTGTGGCAGTGGCTTTTTAGTAAATCATGAATTGCCATAGATACTCATTTTTATGCAGTTTCTGTGGTAAAATTAGGTGCCTCGGCTGATATTCGGGTAGGCTTATACTCAAGTATATATGGTACTTTATCTTCTGCGTACTTTATAGGATCCTTTAGAAAAACAAGTTAGAAGAAATTGCTCTTTTTCAGGGCATTTCTCAACTGTACCAATTTATGTTGAGGCTTCTCAAAATAGCTATTAGAAGCCTGGACTTAATAAGACATTTCCCACCTAAGAGTTAAGACTGCTTCATACGAAAAAACAAGCAAAAACTAATAATTACAGGTCACAGCTTCCTGAGACACAACCGAAAAAGAATTTAGCCACAACACAAGATAGCAAACTTCTGTAAATTCACCAGTCTGTGAGATGCTGATCACACAATCTGGGACATTCTTTGGGACTTACTTTAATTTTGACCACTAGAGACCCAGACTCTCATTTCAAATAGGTTTGTTTAACTGATTAGAACGCAGTGAAAATGGCTCCTGACGTAACAAACAGCTGTTGAAGAGTTTGTAGAGACAATCAGATGTGGCCACCTGACTGTGGAGGTTTCCTTTAGAGTCCTTCCAGAGACTAGTTCATGGCACAGTCAGCCCATGTCCGCCGCACCCCTGGATCCATGTGCTCCTCTGTGCAAGCCACCGAGGGGGGCGGTCAGCTTGATCTGTAAACATGGCACTCCCCGTCTCACCGAGCAGCAACACCTGGCTTTGAACAACTACCTATGCCCTCCTTCAATGAGTTGCACGTAAAGCCAGAAAGTTCACCGGTTATAGATTGGGCTGCTAACCCAAGGCCATCAGCTGCTCCCAGGGAGAAAGATGAGGTTTTCTCCTCCATAAAGATTACACCCTGGGAACCTCAATATATGGTTGCTTTGAGTCAGAATCAACTTGATGTCAGTGGATGGGCTGGGTGTCAGTACATTAGAGCCTTGGCTTCGAGGTGGTGCCAGCAAATGAGCTGCCCGTGGAAGCAGAAAGAAAGGGACTTCACAAGAAACCTTAGCCCAGGAGAACTGCAGTGACATGAAATTACTTGCTCCTCAGTAACGGAGTGGAAGCATGCAAATAAGGTCTATAGAACTCTGACTCGAGCATTGGTGGTTTTCCCATTGCACTGGGGATAAAAGTGAGCCGTCTCAGAAGTGGAAACAAAGGCACCTGACGACTGTCAAAAAATAGAGCCACTAACCGAGTGCATTTGAGAGCCTTGCCCAAAGTGATGGCGCAGCAGACACCAGAGGCCACAGCCCCGAGACCATGAGACAGAGCATAGAGGTGAGAGGCCATGAGAACAGAGGGGCAGAACCAAGACCATGAGAGGGAGAGGCAGGCTTCCCGGCTTACAGAGTGGAGTACCCTTTGGACATGAATCTGCATTCAGCTTTGGAACACACCGTAACACCTGCCTGAGCAGAGCACCGGCCAAGGGGGGCTGAGGCTGAGAGGCTGAGGACCAGAGAGGCACGTAGCTGATGTGAACAAAGGACCTTCTCTCTGATGTTTTCTAATCCTGACTTGTGGCAACCTGCTAACTTCCTTAATGTTGTTGTTAGGGGCCATCAAGTCGGCTCGACCCACAGTCACAGGGCTCTGTGCAAGATGCACCTTGGTGTGGAGAGACTCCACCCCAGGCAACCCTTGGGAATCTGGAAAGTTGATGAGCCATGTGTTAGCCTGGGTTGACTAGAGAAACAGATCTGGAGACACTCAGAGAACATTATATCAAAGCGCAGTTGTACATTAAGAAAACATACCAGCCCAGTCCAGATCAAGTCCTTAGGTCCAGTATTAGCCCATATGTCCGATAACAGTCTATAAGTTCCTCATCAGACTCACACAACACATGCAATGACACCAAATGCAGGAACCTCACAGGCCAGGGGGTGGAGAGTTGTGGATCCAGTGGCAGTGGAAGCATCTCAGCGCTGGCAAGGCTCTCCGCGTGGCTTCTCTAGCTCCGGGCTCTGGTTCCATCAGTGCAGCTCCTGGTGACTTGTCAGCAGGAAGACAAAGTGGAGAGTGTCTCGCCTCCAGGGAGGAAGACAGGAGTTCCCAGAATCCTCAGGAGAAGGCCACGCCCACACGGAGGCCTCACTGGCTATGACCTGATTGACAGGCTAGACGCCACCCCTTCCCTAGTTGACAGGAGATTATGTAACTGCCACAAGTCAATAGGCTCTGTTGGCCAGGCCTACACTCTCTGTGCCCTGGGGTTGTGGGAGGTAGAAGAGCTTTGAAATCCCACTTCTGAGACCAAATGAGGGTCTGGGGCAAAAATCACAAAACTTTGCTAAAAACCCAAAAGAGTTTTGTTGCGGTGAGCTAGGCATCTGCATCTGGAGGAGCATTTTACCGAGTGTGGCGTGCTCCGCGGTGCCGCAGGCATACTGACACCAGTTCAGGTAAGCCGGGAACTAACCCCGTACTCTTCTGACTGGCTTTCTTTCCATCACCGAGCCCACTTAAAGGAGGGGCAGCAAGGAGCATGACTTTTTAACCATCTGGGGCATAGTAGTACCGCTGGACTCAGTGGAGTGGGCAGAAGACATCATGGCGGACGGAGACCTCGGGACCGCTCACACGTCCGTGGTGGGCTGGAGATTTTCAGGGCCGTGATGCAGAAAGTCCCCTTTCCAAGCGCCCAGATGGAGAGACCTGGAACAAGAGTTCCATGAGGTGCTGGTCGCCGACGGCACAATCTCACCCTGCCTGCCAAGAAGAGCGCGGCCTTCATTGGGTCTAAACAGCAGGGTGTGCGCCTGCGCGGGGTTCGTCCCGGCCTTTGGTTCTCACGCAGATCGGGGAGTGGATGCCTCCCACTCCTGTGCCTCCCACGTCCCTGCACAGCACAGCGCCTCCGTTGGCTTCCTGCTGTCCCATGGCTCAGGGTAGCCACTCAGCTGGTGACGGAACCAGTCGGGGCTCAGCATGGCTCCGTCTACGGCACTGATGAAAATGAGAGCCGTGCCGCCCAGGGACGGACTTGTGCAGACGGGAGGTACGCAGGGACTGGCTCAGGGCGTTGGCAGCCTGGATCTGAGCCTTTACACTTAGTGTGTTACCCCAGCGGTGGATCCCTGGAGCCTCGGTGTGGTCTCATCTGTGAAATGGGATCATGCCCTGCAGGAGAGACATGAGGCCAGGGTGGACCCATCACGCCTGCCGCATAGTATGTGCTCCACACTGGCCATTGACTCCTGCTGCTGTATTCATAGGCATAGGTGTGTGTGTGTGTGTGTGTGTGTACATTGTTTTTCTTCTGAATAATTTCTACCCTTCCCTTTGTAGTCTAGCCCAGGGAAGTTAGCAACTTGCTCCCTTGACAAGGGTTAAGAGTCCAGGGGAGCTTATAAATCGCACACCCCTTGCTTCCCTGCCCCGTTTTGGAAGCACCTGAAAGGGAGATAGATGCAGGAGTCAGAACAAGAGAAAGCCAAATGGAGAGGCTGCCTTTAGATTTGTGGCCAATGATGGGGTCAGCGCTCGTCCAAATGGGCCCCCTGTGCTGGCTGGCAGGTCTCCAGAGAGGAGAGGACAGAGCTGAGCATGCCCAGCCCCGGTTCCATATCCTAGCCCCGGGCAGCCTCTCTTCTTCCTCCCTTGTGGAGAGTAGGGATGGGACAGGAGACACGCTGGAACAGAGGCTGGTCCAGGTGGCACCAAGCAGAGGACCCGGGAATGAGGATTTCCTCCAACGGGCAGAGCGGGGACAGCGTGCAGGACCAGTGAATTCACGGGCAGCTCCTTGATGGACTCTTTGCCCACCTCTCTTCCATCTGCCCTCCCTCCACCCCCACCCACTGTGCGTCTTGCATCAGCATCTCCCTATCCCAAGCAGAGGGCGGTTGAGAAGAACTCAAAACAGAGAGACCAGCTCTGGACACCGGAGCCATGGGGCTTGTTCACCATCTGAGGGGTTTGATGATGGGTGGTCACGTCACGGCCACCATCGTGGTGCTTTGCCTGCATTTGTGGCCCTGCTGGCCCACCGTTGTCACAGAACAGGCAGGGGATCCACTGGCCTGGAAAAGACTGCTTCCACCCCTGAGGACATGCCTTGCCTGCAGACCTATCTGTGTTCAGTGCAGTCTAGACGTTTCTTTCTACATTTAAACAACGAAACTAGTATAACAAAGTGTGATTGATCTTTGGTAGAGTCACTAGTAACCCAGCCATTGTGATCGGATCCCAGCCTGCCACTCACTGGCTTGCCTGGGAACTGTGCTCAGACCTCATCTGCATGTTTATTATGTTGTCTGTGTGTCTTTGTGTGTGTATGTATGTATCTGAGTCTGTGTGTGTGTGTGTGTGTGTGTGT
>NW_022103925.1:5240119-5243604 GCF_000313985.2 Echinops telfairi
CACCAAGTGATGCCTCCCGGGTTGGGTAAAACCAGGTATGGTCTCACGGCCAAGGCTAAATTCAGGAAGAGTACAGCTTAGGCTGCATCTGTCTATTCCCAGCCACCCTGGGGAAGCTAACTGTGACCTGCTAGGGGTCAGGCTGGCCTCAGCCCAGTGCCACCCCTTCCAGGGGTGCGTCCAGTAAATGGCTTATTCCCTCAGACTCAGTTTCCTCATCTGGGAAGCAGCCGTGCGAGCTTTGTTACCTCCTGGGGGTTGCTGGGAGACTCCGCGTGAGGTCCTCAGCACCACTACAGAGCAGACCCTGAAAGCCGAGGTCGCAGGCCTCCCCAAATGAAGCCGTGGCGTGTCGAGGGGTGGGGCACGGGGGTGCTTGGTGCTTCCGCTGTGGGTTTTCCTGCCTTGATTACCAAAGCCTGTCCCTGCGAATGCCAGAGGAAAGCGCTCAGCGGGAGGACTTCCCAGTTTCTTCTTGCTATCGAGCTTCTGCTGCATGCTAACGCCGACAGAACACTGTAAGGACCCGCAGACCCTTCTTGAGCTGTCCGTGTGGACGGGTGGGAACTCCCGGCATTCCGAGTGCCCGCTGACCTGCAGATGCAGGGAGCACGGCAGAGCTGGGCAACGTGCTGGCGCGGCACAGCCGGTCCATGGCGACTCAGAGACTGAGTGAGCAGGACAAATGGCACTGCCCACAAGACATCCAAGGCCGGGGTCCTCCCTGAGGCAGATTGCATCCTCCCCCCACACGGCTGGTGGGTCCCAGCTGGCCACCTTTCAGTTAGCAGCCGAGCGCCTACCCGCTGTGCCACCTGGGCCCCTTGATGCTTTGGCAGTAGACGCAGCAGCAGGAACGCAGGACGGAGCCCAGTGCAGGAAACGGGTTTGGCCAAGAACGTGTATAAAGATGGTAGTGTCATGTGACCATGCTGTCAAAACGTTTTTGACACAGCTCTGACCTAGGCCCTGATTCATCCATGAATGTGCAGTCGCTCGGTGGAGAGTAGTGACAACGGTCACTGTCCAGTGTCACATTTCTTTGAACAAAAAGGTCTCTAAGTTGTACAAGGCCAGAGGGCATACAGAAGGCTGCGTCTCACCAGGGTGTAAGCCCACAGGAGGGAGCCTCGTAGAACAGAAATGCGGGCCGGTGACACCCTATGACAGATCTCGCCACAGTCACCGCTAGCTGTTCAGGAGCTGTGGGCGGGGAGTGGGGGAGTTCAGTGATTTATAAAATGAAAGAGGGGGAGACCCTCAACAAGTATTCATTGACTCTCAACCTCCACAGCATTATACCCCAAAGCCCACTCCCGTGGCAGCCTTGGTTCAACCCGTAGTGACCCCGTAGGACAGAGCACTGCCCGTGGGGTTTCCACGGCTCCACATCTCCCTGCAAGCAAGTCCCGTCTTTCTCCCGGGGAGTGACTGGTGGGGCTGAACCGCCACCTCGGTACCACCAGTCACTAGAGGCAGAAGGAACCCTCTGTGAGAAACACGCCCAAGGGCACGGGGCTCTGTCCTCAGGTCACCCAGCCAGTGGCTGAGCGAGGGTCAGAGTTTCCGGTGCGTGTGCCAGCCATCAGAGTCTCCATAGCCCTGTCGTCGTCCTCTGTCGATTTAAAATGCGTCTGTGTGCCTGTCCATCTATCCATCCATCCCTGTGACCTGTTGGCTTCCTCCCTTGCAGATCTCACACATTGGCAAGCTGCGGGATTTCCTCCTGGAGCACAGGAAGGACTACATCAATGCCCATAGGTGAGTGCAGTGTGCCGCACACCACGTTCCCATTCGCTAACGCACCCACGGTCCTGGGGAGCCTCGTGCTGTTCCCACTGTGGACTTGGTGACACAGAGCGGTGAGGGGGCTGGGGGCCAGCTTCTGCAGAGTGAGAAGGAGCTCCTGGCAGCGGTCTGCCTGCTACCCTCGCGCGGCATGCAGAGCTGGGGACACCTGGGCTGTGTGCCAGCGGCACCTGAGGAGGACCACTTTCCCCACTCTGCCCCACCGACCCCTCTTGCGACCCCAGGCCCTGCTGCCTCTCCCTCTGCCCCAGTCCTACCCTCTTTGCCAGCTCCTACCCAGTCCTCAGCCTCTGGTCCTCCTGTCCTCCTTGGGCGCCTGACTGGTGAGAGACAAGCATGTGGGGGAGCCCTGGCGGTGCAGAGGGCTAAGTGTTGGGACGGCTAACCAAAGGGTCAGAGGTTGGAAGCTTCTTCCAAGACAGATGTGCTGCTCCTTCCGGCAGCCCATGGCACGTGCCACGTTCTCTGGCGGCGCCGCCTGGAGTCCTCCTCTGGCTCCCTCCGTCACTGCCCAGAATAAGAGCTCATTCAGCATCACTGTGGCTTGGGTCCAGTGCACCTTAGTCCTCAGAGTGACATGGTCGCTCTCTCCAGGCCGCTGGGAGCAGGACAGCCCAGGGCACCATGTGGCCCCATCTCCTGGCTGTTTCCGTGGGTGCTGACTGTGGGCACCAATGAGGCGCAGCCATTGGTCGCCTGGATATTTTCTCTGCTTATCAGGAAGCTGCCGATTGGTCCAGTGGTGAACCTTGTTGTTCCCTTGAAAGGGCAGCATGGTCCATCCTGAGTGCACCCGGGTCTTTACGAACCACAAAGTTCTCACCGCTGTGCCATGGACAGCTTTGTGATCAAGGAGAGAGGACAGGCACTGGCAAGGATGGCGTGTCACTGGGTGCACAGCAGCCCCGGAAGCAGCAGTCCAGGAAGAGGTGGATGGGATGGCGCACGCCCGGGCAATCTGCCACTGGAGGGTTCAGAGCCTGCTGAGAGAGTTCAGAAGCAGAGGAGTCCTCTGTAACTGTGTCCTGGTGAAGGGCAATCCGACACTTTTTCACAGGAAGGACTGATGCCCCCAAGCCAAATTTCAAGTGCCCTCCCACCCCCAACACACACACACACACACACACACACACACACACACACACACACACACACTCACTGTCTGCCTAAGGGACATGCTGGCAGTTCCGTGCTTGTAAACGTCCTTTTTCTGTGTTATGGTGTAATCTGGGGACTCCTGAGAAGGCCAAGCAGTAAGAGAGCTGTCCTTTTACTGGCCACCACTAGGTGACAGTAGAGACATGGTTGTCTGGAGCCTGGGACTGGGCAGCATGGAGGGACGCACCTTGTTGTTCAGCTCTCCTCTCCGAGGTTCCAGAGACCTTGGCACATGCCCGCTCGGTTGCAGGACCGGGCAGTCTTCCTTCTGTTGTGCGTAGGGTCGCTGTGGGCCGGAGCCCACTTGGTGGCACTCACAACAGTGGGGAGATGAGGGCAGGGCAAGTTTCACGCCCACTCCTCCCGCGAGTCCTCCTCCCAAGGACCCTGGACTCTTGCAAGCCTTTTGTTTTCCACGCAGCCAGGAGTACTTGACTGGGAGTCAGGGCCTGCTGAGGTGCCACCAGCTGGACCCCCACCCCCACCTCACCTCCTGGGGAATTTCGAGGATGAGATTG
>NW_022103925.1:5243916-5259881 GCF_000313985.2 Echinops telfairi
CCTGCCCACAGGCCACTGCAGCTCAGGAGGACTGCCCTCCAGGCCTGCCTGTTCCTGCTTCAATCGTGCTCTCCTCAAGACCGTCAGAAATAGCCCGCAGCCGGCCCTCTGCCCTGGTTTCTTTTTCCAAAACCAGTTGTTGGTCTTGGAACATTCAGTCCCAAGCGCTTTACTCCACCCTGGGGAGTGCACTAGAAGGACAGGTATTAATAGTGATGCTTGTCCTCTGAGGGAGCGCCAGGGTCCTGTCTCCTGCTCCCCTGGTGACCCTCAGCCTCCAACCCCGGCCCAGCCACCTCGTTCCAGTCCTTTGTCACCACCCACACGCTGCCGTGACCCCTGCCTTAGGATTCAGTGCAGCAAACGTTTATCGAGCCCCTAACTCCAGGTGAGTGCCTGGCCTGGTTCCACTAGCCCATTACTCACCCATTCCTGGTATTTCAGCCAGCCTGGCCAGCGCTCCCAGCCAAGCCCCTGCCCACCAGCCCCCAAGGACACAGCCACTGTCACTCTGTTTGCCCTGCACCCCAGCCACCCCAGGCAGCCTCCTCCTGCATCCCCTCCCTTACACATGGCACCTGTCCCCAGCCCACCCCACCCCCTCCCAGGGTTCCCCTCTGCGCTGCTGCCAGGAAAGAGGGATGAAAAGGTGTGTGGTCTGCCCTCTCAGGTGTTGAAGCCCCTATGTAACAGCAGATGAGGAAATCGTTTGGAACGATTTGCCCAAAGGCTCATCTTTTCAAAGCAGTCATCATGGTGTGACTGCAGGCCTTAATTTGGGGCCACGCCCACTGCTTACCTTGGCCCAGTCTGACCTCTTCTTGTCCTCGGTGCTGCCCAGACACGTGCTCATCCTGGACACCCTCACTCAGCACACACCTGCTGGGCCACATCACTTACAGATGCACCCTGCCCCCTGGAACCCACCTGAAGTCATTTGCAAACGAGCGCCCTGGGGCTGGTCAGAAACACTGGGACTTCCAACACCCCCCAACCCCACACCCCCACCCCCGCAGTGGCGGTGCAGGCCCAGAGTGCTTTCTCACACACACCCTGTCTGCCAGACCAAAGAGCCTCCATCCATGGGGGCTGGGGCTGGGGGTTGGCAGACCGGCCAGGGCGGGAGTGGAGGGTGTCCTTCTGCCTTCTCTGTGCACCCTTCCTGGTTCAGGAGCTGTTTCTGAAAGGTCTCACGGGGGTCTGAGGGCTGTCACTCCCATGATGCCAGCAGACTCCTCCATCGCAGCCTCGGGGCTCCCGCCCCCATGCTCAAGCCCTGCTCATGCCCCGCAGCAGGCCGTCCTGGGGCCAGTGCCCGGCATGGCCGTGCCCCACAGCCTCTGCCCCAGCCTATTGTTGGGGCTGAAGGGAAGCACTTTCTTCCCCTCAGCCCGGGCCCCGCCGACCTCCGGGTCTTCCTTCCAGCCATGCCATGACTGAGTGCGGGCGGATGACCGACGCCGAACGAGACCAGATCGACCAGGACGCGCAGCTCTTCATGAGGACCTGCGCCGAGGCCATCCAGCAGCTGAGGACCGAAGGTACCAGATGGGGACTCACAGGGGAGCTGGCCACTGCCCAGACCAGCTGCAGCTCCAAGTCCCCCTCTAGTCTGCCCTGCTCACGTTGTAGCCTCCGCTTCTCAAGGGGATGGTAAAGATCTACAAGGGGCTTCCACTTTTAATCCCACTGTCCTGAGAAGTGTGTGCGTGCATGTAATATGAACGTGTGTCTGTGCATGTCACATGAGCGATGGATAGGCCCTCCACTCACATCACTCAGTGCAGATTTGCACACGTGGGGCTCCTTGCGCACAGTCCTCCTTTGAGCACTGTGTGTGTTATGCATGCTCCCCGGCCGTGTCAGGTGCGGTGGGACAGCATGAGGACAGCTGTGTGGGGTCGCCTGTGTGCTGGCCCGAGCAGAGCTGCCGCTGGTGGTGGAGAGAGGGCTGGCAGAGGGAGGCTGGGCGCACCGCGTCCGGCATGGTGGCAAGTGTGGCAATGGGTGCAGTGAGTGCCTGGCTTGTGGTTCCTTGGGGAGAGGGGAGCCATGGCGGCTGCAGTGTGGTGGTGGTGCTAGGAGCTAGTGGGGGGCTGCCAGTTCAAACCCACCAGCCCCTCCTCAGGAGAAGGGGCAGGCCATCGGCTCCCGGGAAGACTGGCAACAGCTGACGTCCCCTACGGGTTCCGGGTGTCGTGTGAAGGACGGCCTGAGCACTGGGCCCCCTGGGTGCCCTCGGAGTGCACTCACAGTGGTGTCACAGCCACACGGCTCCCCCAGCATGTCAGTGAAGGGTGGTCTCCTCTGCTCAGCCCTCAGGGCAGCGTCCTCCCCGCAGGTGAAGGAGCACCGAGGTGTCGTCCTGGACTTCATCCAAGACTACCTGAAAAGTACGTCCTGCCTTCTTGGGGGGGCGGGCTGAGCACGCTGTCTGAGGGTGCTCATGGGGGTCATCGTGGTAATGCGCGCTATCCCGCCCTCCCCAACAGGAGTGTGCAAACTCTACTCGGAGCAGAGAGCCGTGCGCGTCAAGCGCCTGGTGGACAAGAAGAGGCTGTGAGTCTTCCTCAGGCACTGGGCCCCACGCTGCCTCTGGCGGCTGGCCGCTGGGCCAGGCAGGAGCATCGCCACAGTTGTGGGGAGGGCAGAGGAGGGCAACCCCAGGAAGCAGGTCATGCGCTGCCCTTGATGTCCAGGTCAGGGGCCCACTTGCTCTGCTTCTGTTTGGTGCCAGCTTGGCAGGGTTACCTGGGACTCTGACCCCCTGAGGGAGGAGCTGGCACATGGCCCATGGCCCCTGGAAGGCTTCCCCAGAGCACCCAAGCCCCGGTGCTACTGCAGGACAGAGCGCTGAATGCCGTGCTCAGGCAGGAGCTCTAGGTGGCAGAAAGCCGCACAGGCTAAACGACTGGCCCAAGGCTGCGTGGCCAGAGCTCAGCCGGGAAGCCAGGCAGAGTCTCTCCAGCAGTCCCTGGGCTTGCCTGCCCCTGCACCCCCTAATTTCGCTGCAAACTGAAAGGCTGGTTGTTCAAAACCACTGTCTTCAGAAGAGACGGGTGACCGCCTGCCTCTGGCGCTGGCAGCATGGAGCCCCGTGGGCAGGGCTCCCTGGGGCTTGCAGGGTCGCTCGGAGTTGGGGTGGACTTGACAAAGCCTGGGCAGTAGGAGCCGCAGTTCAGCCCCGACAGCACGTCACCTCCCTCCCTTCCACCCTCACAGGATTCTATGGTTAACTATGTTACCACTCCGCTGCACCTGGGCTCCGTGCTCAGGGTCGCCCAGCTGAACTTGGCGGTGAACCCAGGGCAGCTGTGGTGCATCTCCCAAACCTGTGTTGCGTGAGTGGATCGGAGGCAAGCCAGCAGCACAGGCTGGGGTGGAGAGATCCGGCATGCCCACTGCCCTCGTGCCCTGGAGCGGCTGTCGCAGCGCCAGCCCCCGCTCAGCTGGGCAAGCTAAGAGGATGCTCACTCTGCATGAGGGCTTGCTTGTAGGGAAGGCTCCCGGGAAAGGCCTGGTCCTCTGAGCCTCTCGCCAGCATCCCATGGAGAGCACCGAGAGTCATGGCCCCAGTCTTTCCCCGGGGCTAGGCGCTAGGGACCCCAGGTCCGAGGAATACACTCTGCTCCCAGCTCTTCTTTCTCGGGTCCCTTCTCCTTTTATGCTTCTAAGATAAAGGGCGAGGCAGGCTCCCAGCCCGACCCCTCCTGCTGGTTTATCTCACCTGATGGCATCACGTGGCTGCCAGGCCAACGAGCAGCCCAGCCATCTGGGCACATGCTCAATCCATGACAGACGGGTCAGCTCTGAAGATGCGGGGTCCTCCCTCAGGATTGTGGTGGCCTGGGGCAGAAGTGCAAGTCCTGCATTTGCCACGGGTGGACCGGGGACTTCGGGCCCTGCGTCAAGTAAAACCTGGTTCTTGGTGGGTAAAATCCGTCTGACAGGCTCACTGTAACTGAGACAGGGACAAGCAGGCTCCGTCGGCCGGCAGCTGCCTGAGGGCAGTCAGTCCTGTCACGGAGGTGGTGATGGTTTTGTTTGGTGCCCTTCCATCTGCGAGGGTCTCCCTCTCCCTCCCAGGCCCTCTGCTTCACCAAGGGTGATGCCCCCTCCAGCCATGGAGCCCTCCTGAGGACCGTCCAAAGCCAGTGACAGACGATGCTGTGACCGGGGGAGGGGTTTGACAATGGTTGCCCAGCCCTTCCTCCTAGCTCTCCATCAGAGGTCCCATGCAGGCGGCAGCAGAGGACTCATGAGATAGTGAACTGCAGAAAGGAGCACAGGAGGGACCACTGCCCGGGGCACTGTTGACTCAGCCGCCCAGGGGTCGGGTTTCTGTGGTGCCTGACCCTGGGGGGCTGGATCAGAGTGACAGCCGCATAGCCAGGCCCAGAGACCAGGCCCAGAGACGGAGAGGGCTGGGAGAGAGCTGGAACTGGGGCTCCCGGGAACTGGCGGCTCCTGGGAGCAGGCGTGTTGTGGACAGGGAGTCTGGACCCCCATATTGTTCCAGAAGGCAAGGCAGGTCTCAAGGAGGGTGGAGAGCCAGTCTGCAGGGGCTCACATGGCAGGGCTCCAGGGTGCCTCCCTCAGTCAGCGTTCTAGACTTCAGGCCTTGCGCCCCGTGACAGTGCAGACCGCCCCTTGTCCTCCCCTCAGAGTGGCTTCCAGGTTGGAAGCTTTAGCCCAAAGCTTACCCAAGGGCCCACCAGGGCTCCTCGCGGTGTCAGCTGCCGTTAGTAGTCCTTCGCTTACGTGTGTCTCCTTTGGCCTTCTCAGAGTGGCAGCGCTGATCGCAGCCACTGTGCACTCGGTCTTGTCTGTCTGAGGTCTGCCTGCACTTTCCACAGTGACCCCACAGGACGGAGGAAGGCGGCCCCCCAGGGTTTCCAGGGCAGTCATTCTGTATGGAAGCCTACGGCCATCTTTCTGCCGCCCAGTGGCTGGTGTATTCCAACCACGTCCTTCCAGTTAGCAGCTGTGGGCTCTCCCCACCCCCTCCCCACCCATACCAGCAGGGTGCCCAGCCATCACAGGGGCACTCGGTGTGGAATGGTCGGCATTAGTGCACACCCGTGAGCCTCCTGGGCTGGAGCTAGGATGAACCAGCCCTAACTGCCCGCCCGACCCCACCCCCCACCCCAGGGCTGCTGGCACAGCCTCCCTGGGTCACATATGCTGCCACGCTCCTCTGCAGATGCCCGGCCCCCAGAGGACAAGGATGATTCTTCCCTTTGTAGGTCTAAGCTGGAGCCAGAGCCTAGCACAAAGCCCCGCGAGCCCCTGTCCCCCGAGGCAGTGTCCCAGGACCCTTCCAGAGACTCGGAGGAGAAGCCCGCCCCTGAGGACGCTCCAGGTACGTCAGCATGGCCCAGCCAGCGAGGCCTTGTCACTCAGGTGGGGAGGAATTCACGAGGGAGAGCCCTGCCGGGCACTCCAGCCCTGCTTGTCCTTTCTTTACGTGGTCTGCTGTGACGGCCCGGTGGTGATCAGAGCAGCCCTCCACCGGCAACTCTCAGTGGATCTGTGAGGCAGGCTCTGTCCAGCTCGCCCCGCCTGGGGCCAGATTCCTCGCTGTCCAGTGGACTCCCACCCAGCAGCCTCAGGGCACAGAGCAGAGCTGCCCACAGGGATCTCACGGCTGCCATCTTCACAGGAGAGGAGGGGAGAGTGCCCAGTGGCGGTCTTGCAGAGCACGGGGGCAGGCCCATGAGGCCTGTCCTGCAGGGGGGCAGTGAGTCTGGCTTGTTCCTTTGCACTGACGCAGACTGCCCCATCACTGTCCACGCTGAGAGCCACTGGTGCCTTCAACCCTTCCACACCTTCCCTTCTCAGCTGCTCTGCCAGGGCTCCGAGAGGTCCCCTCAGAGACTCCCTCCTGCCTGTGGGCACTCATAGTCCCAAGGACCAGGCTCTGCCTCGAGCAGAGGGCATAAGTGGGGGTGGGGGTGGGGGAGGTGCCAGGAACTTAGAATGTTCTAGAGGGCGAAATGAGGCAATGCTGGGAGCTGTGGGGTATAGTGGGAAGGGTGCGGGGTGGACCACAGGGAGCTGGTCCCAGGCGGGTACATGGCTGTGGGGTGGACTGGCCAGCCTGACTTGGGGCAATAGGATTTCTCGCTCTAACTCAGGGTCTCTGTGTGCTTGGTTCCCAGGACCAAAATGTCTGTGTGTCTCATTCTGGTGTCTTGTACTTAGAGAGCCAGAGGCTCCAGTGGCATAGTGGTCGTGTCTGGAGATGTTAAACACGTGGTTAGCAGTTTGAAGCCACTAGCCGCTCCTCGGGAGAGAGTCAGGGCTGGAATATCCACCCACCCCCTGCCCCAGCTAAAGCAGGGTAAACCTGAACCTGGGCCCCAGCCTGCTCCCCATCTCATTCACTCACTCATTCAATCTCTCACACACATACACAGCTAGGAACGTGCATACATGGACAGTGTCGGCTCCAAACCAGGAGGACACATGCATCGTGTGGGTGGGTGGGTGGGTGTTGGGGGGTTGGAGGTGTCCTCTTGTCCCATGTGGGTCACCACCCTTCTACTTTTCTTTCTTTCTAGTGGAAAAGCACTCGCCTGACGCCCGGCCGGAACTGGGGAACTGGGGGGAAGGGAGAGGCGAGGACGAGTTGTCCCCGGAGGAGATCCAGATGGTAAGGCGCCTGCCTGTCAGTGACGAGGAGGAGGGAGGAGGAGGGAGGCTACCGTGTGCTGGCCCCCAGCACCTGCAACCTGAGGGGCTCCGCTTGGTGGTCAGGCTGGCCACAGCTTAGTGTGCCCAGGGCCGGTAAGGTCAGGCGTGCATCCATCACACTGCAGCATCGGCCACTATCGGGGCTGGCTCCTCAGTGGTGGGAATTTGCTAGAGTTGTGGTCATTTGAGGCCAGCGTAAGACCACCGTCACCCTCGTTGGCTCTCCGTTTAGTGAGGCGGCTTCTGCTCCCTGGTTGTCAAGTACAATTTCCAGTGGGTTTCCAAAGAAGCCCGGGGTCTGTGTGCAGCTCGGCTGGGCCTCGGCAGGGAGAGGACTGGAGGAAGCCCTGCCTGGTGCCCTGCGCTGCTGTGTCCACCCTGCATGCCAACCAGCAGCTGTCACTGTTGTTGCTGCTGCTCTTAGTGCCGAGTCAGCTCCTGCTCGGAGCAGCCCGACCTGGACAGGAGGAAAGCACGGCAGCCCTCCGTCTACATGACCCTCCACCCTGAGGAAATGCAGAGATTACATAGCAGCACCGATGCTGTCACATGCACAGAACTGGTGCGCCAGTGCATCGACGGGAAGCTGCTAGAAAACCTAGGGACGGGACTGAGAGCGAGAGGTAGCATGAGTGATGGCAGGTGGATCTCGGCTGACAGTAGAGAATGCCAGACAGATGTGTACTTGTGTTTTGTTGCCTGTGTGGGTCTTAACAAATTATGAATAACCTCGAGAAGAATAGGCATTCCAGAACGCTCCGTCGTGTTCTTGCGGAGCCTGTACGTAGACCAGGAGTCAGTCCTTCACACAAAGGGAGCTACTGCACGGGCTGAGATCAGGGTTGCACCCGCTCGCCATATGTATTCACTCTGTGTACCGAGCACGCAGGAACCCGGCGTGAGAGTGGGCGGAAGACTTACTGACCCTGTAGGTGACACGGCCTCACTTGGTGACAGAGAGGAGGACGGAGAGGACTTGATAGAATCACAGACTGGCCTTCAGGACAGATTGCTGCTCAGTGTCAAGAAAAGCACAGCCCTCACTCGAACCAGTGGGCAGCACGTGGCAACCATCACTGCCCGCAGAAGCAGCAAGGCGGAAATCAAAGGCTACACTGCACGAGGCAAATTTAAATCCTGACAGAACAAAGATGTCCGTCCGTCTCCTCAAGGGCCTGCCTCTTTCCCGCTGCCCTCCACTTTACCAAACTTGATGTCCTTGTCCAGGGACTGGTCTCTCCTGACAAGATGCCCAAGTATAGGGGATGAACTCTCACTGTGCTTGCCTCTCAGGAGCACTCTGGCCACACTGCTTCCCAGACTGGTCAGTTTGCCCTGTGGGCAGTCCGTCATGGCTGTTTAGGTGTTCCTCCCCAGCACCACATTCAGACGCAGCGAGTCTTCTTCAGTCTCCCATAGTCAGCATCCAGCACCCACCTGCACGGGACGCCATGGAGCTCACCGTGGCCGGGGAAGGATCAGCAGAAAACTGGAAGGCCCGAGCCAGGGGCACCGCCCCGAGCTCAAGCAGCCAGTGGTGAGGCAGGACTGGGCCGAGCTTCCTCCTGTCAGCCGTGGGCTCCCTGTGACGGGGAAGCGACTGCAGATGGGAGGCACAAGTCGCCGTGGATTCAGGACCCTGTTGCAGACCCTTGATTGCCCAGTCCTGTCTCTCCATTGGGAATAGTAGCCGAGAGTGACCTCCCAGCTCAACCGGGAACACGAAGGGAAGGACTGTGTGTGGGCGGGTCTGCAGCACATGTGGTCGTCATTCATAACCGTCGTCCTCTCTTGAGGGCCGGAGGGCCGGCGCAGCAGCCCCCCCACCCCCTGCCCCAACCCGGGGGGAAAAACACTAAATTGAGCCCGATAACAGCGATTTGATTTGGGATTTCACCCAGAGGAGCGGCTGCCAGCTGTCCCCAGAACAGGGAGGAGGTGTGGGCTGAGTGGGCCCCGCTGGTTCTGCTGCCCTCCCTCTCTGCTCTCAGGTGGAACCACCTGCCTGTATGGAGCCTGTCCCAGGCCGGTTTTTAGAGACACAAGGCTGGCTTCTGGGTCTCCCATCCCCCAGCCCTGGCCTTTTGTCCTCCGAGGCCTCTCATGTCAGGATGCTTGCAGAAGCACCAACGAGGGAGGTTAGGCCCAGAGGGACAGCTGCGCAGGGACTGCTGTCCCGGCCCAGGGCCCCTTCCCCTGTGGCCTCCACCGTCCCCATCAGCAGGCTTCTCCAGTGGCGGGTGACCCGAGCCCGTGGGAGGGGTGCTTGTCCTGTGTAGGCGGTGCAGGTGCAGAGAGGTGGGAACGGGGTCCAAGGGAGTCAGCCACCGAGTCACGGCTTGGCCAGCCTGGAGCCCCTGTAGCAGGGTCGGGCTCTGGTGGCACCCTTGTCAAGCACTTGGCTGCTTTCCGGAGCTCCAAGGTTCCGGCCACCAGGTGCAGAGAAGGCAGCGGCCGTGGACGGGCTTCCCCTAGAGGCAGGCAGCCAGGGGAACCCTGTGGAGCATCACGGGTGTCTTCCGGGGCAGTCAGCTCACCATCACCAACAAGCACAGAGAGGGCCGTGCCCTGCCCAAGGCCACACAGCTGAAGGTCGGGGAGCTGCATTTGAGGCCATGTCCTCAGGCAGCAGAGAAGGCCATCTGCATGTCTGCTCACAGGGTCCCTGGCAAGCCTCGGGGGAGGCCTTGGGCTGCTTCCGGCCTCACTGCACAGGCAAGAGGGGAGGTGGAAAGGGGGGCCCAGGAAGTGTCAGGGGCAGCACTGAGAGAGCCCCTCTCTGGGTGCCAGGGAGCCCCTGAGCCCTCCTCAGAGCCCCACAGGCAGGAGAGGTACCCATCAGCAGATGGGGGATGGGCACTGTGCAGTCGGACAGGTGAGGGCACAGAAGGCATGCGAGTGCCCGTAGGGGAGAAGAGGCATCCCGACCACACCTGGAATGGTGTTAGCAGGGTGGGTGCTCGAGAAGGGGAGGGGGCACCTGGAGGTACCCAGGGGGCAGTGCTGGAGAGGGGGTGGGAGGCAGTGGGGAGGGAGAGACTGAGGTGGCACCCAGCACCATCCTGGGGGGCATTGGGGATCCCAAAGCCACTTTGTGTTCCTCCAGTCCTGCTCTGAGGGCAAGTGGAGTAGAGCAGGCTCCGGCCCCAGTGAGCACAGTCACCCAGGGGGACATGCAGTGTACCCACAGCTGTGACAGCCCCGCAGCCCTGCCTGCGGCCTAATGCTGAGCCCAGAGTAACGTGGCTCCGTGGACCTGTCCCTTCACAGTTTGAACAAGAGAACCAGCGGCTCGTCGGTGAAATGAACAGCCTGTTTGAAGAAGTGAGGTATGTGCAGCAGCTGCAGGAGGACCATTCCAGAGGGCCCAGCACGTGCTGTCCACTGAGCCATAGCCAGGCCTCCTTGTGGGCAGTGGACGTGCTTGCCAGAGGCCCTGGTGGCGGCGCCTGTGGGGTCTTTACGGAAGCCCCTGCTGCATTGTGGGCACTTCCCAAAGGTCAGGTGGTCACAGGGCCTTGGGGCCTCCCAGGGCAGTTGTGTATTCAGTAGGTCCTTCCTGAGCATTTTGTCCCTGGGCTCACAAGGCCGCAGCTGCAGCTCCATCTGCCTTCCTGCTCTGCCCCCCACCTCACCCTGTCCACTGAGACCTCATCCCAGAACAGCCCTGCCTCCTGGGTTTGCCTCTCGACCCCACCCCTGCCTGCTGCAGGCATTAGCACAATGGTCCTCAAACTTTTTAAACAGGGCCATTTCACTGTCCCTTAGACCCGTTGGAGGGCCAGACTATAGTTTAAAAAAAAACTATGAACAAATTCTTAAGCACACTGCACATATCTTATTTTGAAGTAAAAAACAAAAGGGGGCAAAAACACCCGGCGGCCTGGACAACTATCCTCGGCGGGCCGCATGTGGCCCGTGGGCTGTAGTTTGAGGACCCCCGCTAGCGCCTAGCAGTTAGATGTACCTGTAGCACCCCAGCCACCCTGGGCACAGCAGGATGGTTCAGAGGTGGCCGGGCTGGTCAGAGAGGGGGCCAGTGAAGAGTCTGACCCCCTCCCTCCATTCTGGGTGGCACTGACCCCCAGACTGTATGGGGACATGGGGTTGTGGAACAGGCACAGCTGGGTGCCACACCCCAGGGCCCACCTGGTTCAGAATTGGAGACCATGCGGTGCCCCCAGGTGTCAGCACCTGCTTACTTGATGGTTGCTGAGGGAACGGGAGGTGCAGCCACTGGCAGATGGGACCCCTTCAGCTGGCTGCCCTCCCCATGGGTGACCTGCCTCGGACACGACCCGCTTGTTCCTCTGTTCGTTCAGGCAGATAGAAGGTAAAGTGGTTGAAATCTCCAGACTCCAAGAGATATTCACGGAGAAGGTCTTACAGCAGGTAGGTGGAGGGGCGGTGGGGTTGTAAGTTTAGCTTAAAAGGATGCAGGACTGTGCGTGTGGAGCCCACGGACACTGGGGGTGATGAGGTCACCTAGGGTTCTGGAGACATGCTGGGCAGTGCAGCCGGCTGATGAGGGAGGCCTGGCTACCTCCCAGGGTGAGCTGAGTCACCCCTTCTGAGCCACATTGCAAGAGGGAGGTGACTGACCCCTGCAGGACTGCTGGGAATTTTGCAAAAACCCTCCAGCCAGCACCTGGCAGGAGACAACCCCAGTCATGCATGAGAGTGTGTGTGTCCATCCGAGGGCCCCTCCAAGTGAGGCAGGTTCTCACAGGAAACAGTCCTGCCACACCACACTCTCGGACAACAAATACAGGGGGAAATGGGATTAACAGAGGATGCCATTTGCCCAGAAGTTTCTGAAGCCCCTCACAGTCCTCACGGCACACCCACCTGCAGTTTTCAGCCACTACCTGGCACAGTGTGTAGTGTTGGGACCCACGCATAGTTCCCAGATGTACAGCAGAGCGGGACACAGCGGCCCTGCACTCACTGCCGTCCTGTGCCCCAGGGGCAGCAGCCGGGTCAGCCCATCTCCTGCAGGCAGAGCCCCCGCCGTGGAGCCACCCGACTGCCAGCCAGGCGGCAGTCTTTCTCTCCAGAGCGGCTTCCCCAGAGGGCCGGAGGAGGGCGCGCCTTTCTCTAAGGGCTCCCACCTGCCAGGAGTGCCCTTCCTTGGCCGGAGGAGCAGGGGCGGCTCACCTGTAGGCCCTGTTCTCCCCCAGGAAGCTGAGATCGACAACATCCACCAGCTGGTGGTTGGCGCCACAGAGAACATCAAGGAAGGCAATGAAGACATCCGAGAGGTGGGTGCTGCGCGAGGGGCCAGAGCCCTGAACCCGAGAAACTGGCCGCTGTGACCCGTAGTCCCAGGCCCCGTTGGTACTTTCTACAATACACATGGGCCAGATCTGTGTGGTGTGTATGTGTGTGCGTTGAGGGTGGGGGGTGGGGTGTCAGTGTATACACGAGTCTCAGAGGGCACAGACGAGCATGTCCTATGTAGTAGAACCCCAGCACAGCACCCACGGGCACTGGCGCCTGCCCCATGTGGTAGCAGTGGGGATGGGGGCATCTGACCACTGTGATCCGTGCTTGCCCCAGGCCATCAAGAACAACGCCGGCTTCCGCGTGTGGATCCTCTTCTTCCTCGTCATGTGCTCCTTCTCCTTGCTCTTCCTTGACTGGTATGACAGCTAGAGCCTGCGAGCTGCGCCTGCTGGAGCCGCACCCCGCCCGGCGGGGCACACGGGCCCCAGCGTGGGGCCCATCAGTAGCCCACACGGAAACGAGACCGCACGACGCAGGTGAACCATGAAACTGTCCTGGTGAGACGGCTTCCGGGGTGCCTACTGCCACGTGCCACGCACAAGTGGCTGCTAACAGGGAGTCGCGGGCACCAGGGCGCTGCAGGCCCCAGCTTGTCTCAGGTCCTTGCTGCCCGTCCGGCCCCAAGAGCATCTCCTTTCAATAAAGTCAGGAAACTGCGGCGGCGCCCTGTGCCTTCTCTGAGTCGGGAGCACCCACTCTCCGGGCACAGAAACGTGACTGGCGGTCTGGCTGGCACTTTGTTCACGTGGCCGCTACCCCCACCCCTCCCCTCCCCCTCGCTCAGAGCTGACAGGACCTGCGGAAGGCCTGCACCCCAAGAAAGAGCGGGTGGGTCCGCGCATGTGCAAAACACATCAGCAGGGGCGGGGCCGGACAGATGCAATGAACACGCCCATCTGCGCTGCGTGCCATGGGTAGGGCAGGGGCGTGGTGTTTTGGACCGGGCGAGCTGGGGTTCAGCGGGTGCACTGATGCCTGTGGCAGCGTGCCAGCATAAGTGGGGCGCAGTCTCCCTCTGGGTCGTGGTATGGTTATGCACCAGGCTGCCATCTGCATGGTCGGCACCTCCACAGGAAAGTCTCAGAAACCCACCCAGGGTCGCGATGAGTCAGCACTGTGTGGCTTTGGGGCGGCAAGTCCCACGCCCGACACCCCCGCAGGTGCGCTGTGCACACCCACCTGTGGGTCGGGGCCCTTGTCACCACTGTCCGGAGCCGCCATGGGCGCAGTCACCGCGCTTGTGCTCACAAACAGCTCCCACGTGCGTGCCTGCGTCCTCGTCCTGACCTACCTGGCCACAGGCAGGCCCTGAACCGCGCCCTCGCCCAGCCCCCACGACGGTTCCCACCACACGGAGACGGCAGGGCAGGCCTTTCGTTCTGTTTAATTGTGCCACACACATAAGTTTATCTAACTGGCAATTTGTAAACATATACTTGGATGTCAGTCAGAATTCGGATCGGAACGCCATTTCTTTACAAAGATTGTGGACTGGCATTTCCTAACTGGGTGTGCATGTTCCCCGCCCACCACCCCACAGCCCCCCGCCCGCCTCCCAGTCCCCCACTGGCCTCCCGCATGGAGGCCCTAGGGAGGTGCCCCCACCCAGCCCCCATGTCGCCCCCCCTCCCCTGCTGGGTTTCCCAACAGCCTTGCTAAAGGGGTAGGCCGCAGCTTCAGTCCCGCCCACCGGACAAGGGCGGACCCCGCTGCCACTCACCCACCTTCATGCGACTCTTGTGCACAGTCGGCACAGGGGCTGGGGTCCCTCCCCTCCCCTCCCTCACCCGATGGCCAGCAGCACCGCCACCTGACAGGCGGCAGGAGCGGGGCGGGGACAGTTCTCTTCAGCTAAGCAGGAGCTCGTCCTGGGGGCCAGCAGCAGTTGTGGGGGCGGCTCCCCTCTCCTAAATGCGAACTCACTCAAGGGACCGGCAGGGGGAGACGTGGGGACAGCTGCCCTCAGCCATAGGAGGGCTCACCCTAAGGGTGTCTATTGAGCAAGGTTTGCAAACAGCAAGGTGGGTTAAGAAAAGAAAAAAATCCCACAAGAATGGGAGGGTTTCGGTAGTCCAGCCCCTGGCCATCCCGGGGCAAGGTGTTCTTGGACAGCTCCCGGCTCCCCTGGGAGCAGGGCCTGTGTGGCCGCAGCGCCGGAGGCCGGGCTGAGGTCCTGTCTGCACCTGCCCTGCGTCTGCAGCAGGCACATTTGCAAAGCAGCATTATTGGACAGAAGCAATTGCACCGGAAATGAGTAACCTCTAAAGTATCGGTAATTACACAGAATGAAATGTCCCTCCAGGTCCCTCGGTTACCTCCTCCGGGAGAGCCCCAGCAGGGGCCGGGGCGCGGGCTGCCCCGCTAGGCCGACTGCTCTGCAGCCTCGGTCTCCTGCTCGGACAGCTTCTCCTCCGACAGCACGGACATCCAGGGCGAGGCGGCCCGGGCGCTGCCCTGCCTGGCCAGGCTGTAGTGGTTGATGACCGTGTAGAACTTCTCCCGGGCGCTGGAGTCCTGCTCCGCGTAGTAGCTCTCCAGGCCCTCGGGCACGCACTGTGTGTTCTGGGGAGAGGGGGCCGCAGCGGCGCCAGCGTCAGCCTTGCCCGGCCTGCCGCGAGTTCCCAGAGGGAAGGCTGGGGGCGGGGCCTCGGCCCTCACTGCCTGGGGGCCCCCGCCTGCTCCCCAAGAGGCCTCATACCTCACCCTGACCGGGGCCGCCTCCCACAACCCCGCAGAACTGCCCACGGGATCTGCGAGGCCCACCATCTTCACGGGCACAGCCAGCCAGGCCTTTCTCCCTGGCAGCCAGCTGAGGGACTGGCACAAGGGCCTCTGGGCTAGCCGTGAGCACTTGGCCACTGCACCGCCAGGCCCAGAGACGCCCTGACTCAAACAGATGAGTTGCATCTGCCGCCTCACAGGGACTGGTCCCCGAGGTGGGAGCCGCGTGGACCCAGGGAGGGGAGGAAAGGGAGGCACACAGCAGGTGCAGATGGCACCCCCAGAACAGACCAGTGCTCAGAGGGGGGAGCTGAGATGGTTACAACATAGAATACAATGCTGGGGGGGGGGCTCCTGCCCAACAGCATGAGTGATGGCTATACCAGAGTCGTGGGTGTCACCTACTGTCCAAGACCTAAGGAAGCCACTGGCCAGGCTGGCAGGACCCTGCCCCCTCAGGAACCAGTGCTGGACATACAAGCCAGAACCCACGAAGCCCAGGGTGGGGGCTCCCTCCGATGGCTGTGATTCCAGGGGGGGATATACTGGAGAGAAGCCCCACCCATTTGTCAATGCAAAGGGTGGGGCATCAGTGGGAGGAGCCAGCCCGCTGCTCCCCTTGGGTCAGGCTGGTCAGGAGCCAGATGAGCTCAGGGCAGCCCACAGGCCTGCTGGACACTGGTCAGTGGCACTGCCTCTGGCCCATGTGACACCTTGTCACCTCTCCAAGGCCACCCGAGGCCAAGCTGCCTCATCCTTTCAATGTGCTGATTCATCTGGCACTGCCGGACAGCTCAGCTGGGGATGGGGAAGAGGCCAGGCCTAGTGTCTCCCACGGGGGTCAGTCCTGGTCCTAGCAGAGTCTGAGCATGACCAGGTTTTCCATCTCCACACCTGGGTGACTCCCACCTGGGACAGCTCTGCATCTATGAACAGGGTGAGAGGGTACCATACCAGTTCTTCCTTTGATCTTCAGCGCCTCTGCCACACACACCCCACACCCCACTTCCTAGGGCACCTCCTGCATCAGGGTACGGTCAGCTGGAGCGTCTCCTGTAGGTGGGCTGCCTAGCAATGGGGAAGCCAGCTCCCCCGGTCACCTAGTGCCAGCAGCCTCCCCTGCCCCGCAGCGTCACTCAGGGCCTGGCTCAGTAGCCCAGTCTGCGTGCTTGCCGTGCAGCAGCCCTGGCCTTGCTCACAGAGCCGCTGCTTTGTCATTACTGGCTCTAGGAAGATGGTGAGGGCCCCGTGTGCTGGGGGGG
>NW_022103925.1:5259988-5264749 GCF_000313985.2 Echinops telfairi
GGGGGGGGGGGCAGCAAATAATGCACTGGACTAAAGATTAGGTGCACTGAACCTGCCCAACTGACCTTTGAAGAAAGGCTTGGTGATCCTGTTCATGGTTACGCCCAAAACCTCCCTGCACAGCACAGCCCTCTGTAACCCATGGGTTCACCACTGGTCTGAACCACATCACTGAGTGAGAAGTGGGTGGACAGGTGGAAGGGGGACGTAGGTAAGGGTGGCCTGGTGATCTTGCAGGGGCCCTGGTGGTGCCGTGGCTAAGCGCTCAACTGCCAACCAAAGGCGCAGCCGTTCGAACCTCCATATGAGAAAAGGCCTGGCACTTGGCCCCCAAACAGGAAACACTGTGGGGTAGTTCTCTGCGCCAAGGTGGTGGCTGTGAGGCAGTGGGCGGGCAGAGGCCCACGAGGCGAGTGGGTGTTCGGCACATGAGTGCTGATGGCAGCAGGGCCTCTGGAGGGCTGGGGGGTCGTGTGCACTCCCTTGAGGGGACAGAGCTGGGTGTCAGCTATGGACAGGTCAGGGACCTCTGGTCCTCACAGGATCACAGACCTGCCTCAGGGACGGCTGCAGGTCTCCGGACCACCTACCACTCCAGACAGGGACACCTGGTGGGGCTTGGGACCCGCATTCACATCCCAGACCAAAATGTCTCAGGAAGAAAGGCCTGGTGATTGGCTACTGCAAACCAGCCAGGGGGAGGCCTGTGGGCCACACCAAGTTTGGGGGGGCGGGGAGCACAGGACAGAGAGGGGAACTGGTGAGACCCCGGGCCTGCCTGAGAGTGCTGGGGTCTGGGAGGTGGAGGGGCGCTGAGCACTGGAGAGGTAGTACTGTTGTACTCAGCTACAGCCCAAAGGTTTGCAGCTTCAACCCCACCCAGGGGTGCAGCGGGAGAAAGGCCTAGCAATATTCCTCAGTAAAGATCACAGCTGAGAGAACTAACGGGGCTGTGTTCCACCTTGCCCGAGCCAGCCTTAGCTAACAACCACAGCAAGCTCCTGTGCACGCTCTCTGTCACATACACAATACATGCTGAGGGGGCCCTGGGAGGCACGCTGCCTCACCTCTTGGGAATTAACCATTTCCCACAAGCACCTGCTGGGGTAGCCTTGCTGGGGGGAACGGCTGTGAGAGCCCCGTGTTCAGCTGCCCTTCGCCAAAGCTTGAGGGCCCCCACCCCCACCTGCCTGTACATTTCTGGGTGGGGCACACAGGTGGTTCTGGACTACAGCCCCCAGCCTGTTGAGACCTGGGTTCCAGCCCCGGCCAGTGCCAGCCACACACCCCTTCAAGGCTTCCCCAGGATCTGCCAGCCCCCTCCCATGGTCCCATCCTCTCATAGTCCTCTCCTCCAGGGCTCCCAGACTCAGCCCTCCCTGGTCAACTACTGACTAAACCCACCCTGGTGTGCCTCAGAAAACAAGCCTGGCAGTCTTGGCTTCCGGAAAGATCACAGCCCCGAACAGGTGTGAGGCGCACCTGGGAGAAACTTTCTCCAGGTGCAGCCTAGGATGGTTGTAAACATGGCTGCTTCACCTGCCCAGTCTGGGTGGGCAGATGGCACTCCCACCCACATCGTGTGACCCCATCCTCTTCCTTGGAGCCCCTGCCCTCTGGCCCAGCTGCCTCTACTCAGCCTTAGATCCTGGTCATCTTATCTCGGGACCCAGACAGACCCGAGATGTCGCCCAGCACCCTGCTCAGGGAGTCAGGGGACGGGCCTCCCCTGCCTGCAGGCCCTCCTCCAGCTGGCTTCCCATCAGGCAGCCTACCTTCCTGTTCCCTGATCCTTCCTGTCTCCTGACCCCAAACACTTCCTGGGGAGCCTGGTGTCACAGCAGCTGGGTCAGGTTGGCTGTGTGTACCCACCCTGCAGCTCTGCGGGAGAAAGGCCTGGCACTCACCCACCGCCACCGACCCCATTTCAACTCGCAGTGTAGAGCTGCCCCTGGAGGTTCCCAAGGTTGTCCCTCTCGAGCGCTGTATCCCTGAGTCCATTCAGACTCACCGTGACCTGCTATGGCAGTAGACCTGACTCAGGGTTGCCAAGGCTGTAAACTCTTCCGGGAGTGGAGAAATCTCCTCATTCTCCTACAGGGTGGCTGGTGGTTTTGAACTGCTGACCTTGCGGTTAGCAGCCTGATGCAAAACCCACTGTGCCGCCAGGGCTCACAGCCTAGAAAACCCTTAACAACAATGATGTCTTGTAAAACAACAAAAATCAAACTTGTCTCCCTGAGGCCGATTCTGAGTCATGGGGACCCCGAGTGAAGAGCCTTTGCAACGTCTGCTTATCTGGACCAGAACGAGGCTGTCCGAGGCTCTCTGCTCCCATGAAGACTTGCAGCATGGGAAGCCCTAGAGAAAGTGACTCAAGTCAGCATCCACTGGACAGCCAAGGGGGCGCCTAACCACGTAAGGACTCGCCAGTGCAGGGGGCTGAATTCAGGGCCCGAGTGTAATGGGACATGGGATGGGGTGGGAACCGGGAATTCTGGCTGAGGCTCCCCAGGCCTGTGCAGCGATGAGGGGGACGGAGCAGGGCCGGGAGTGTCCTGTCCTTTTATACGTCGAGTAGGAACAGACTGGCCACTGACACCTAACTATCCTTGCTGCTATTCGGTTCTCGGGGCTTCAGGAGAGGGGGAGGCCCCGCCTCCCGGTCTCGGTCCTCCCGGCAAAGCCACAGCCTCAGGCCCCAGAGGAGCTCCATCCTTTAGCAGGGACGACAGAGCCTGCTACGTCTTCTCGGTGGTCATGTCCCAAGCCCTGTACCGGCACGTGTCTCCCTCCACGTGGATCTGGAAGGCCACGGCCCAGCTCGTGGATGAGAAAGACAGCTCCGCCCATCCCAGCCCTCAACCCAGCCTCCGCCTTGCCCCAGCTAGCCGGCCTGTGTGGCTGTGACCATGCCCCCTGCAGGCTATGGGATGAAGCGTTCTGGACCCAGCAGGCATGTCCACACTGCCGGCTGACTCAGACTCGTAGGCTGGAGGCTAGCCGCCGTGACGCCCTGTTTTTCACGCCTCGAGGACTTCGGTCTCCCACCTGCAGTGAGCACCTTTGCTGTGGGGTGAGAGGAGGTCCGGCCGCCTTCTCTCCCAGGCAGGCCTCCCTGTGGGCCACCCGCAGCCCCCACCCCAACAGCCCGGAGGCCACAGGGTGCGCAAGCCCAGGGACACGGAGCAAGTGTTACCTTGAGGACGAAGCCGTCAGGGCAGGCCCGGTCATACTTGTACACCTTGTAGACGACCAGGAAGACGACACAGGTGAGGAAGGCCAGGGCGAACAGGACCAGCACCGAGACCTGTGGGCAGGAGGGCACCGTCAGCCTGGGGGGGGCGATGGCCGCCTGGACAGCCGGGCGGACACACACACAGACACAGGAGGTAGGCAGACAGATGACCAGACACAGGTGCAGGCAGACAGACAGGTGCAGGCAGAGCCCGCCCCTGAGAAGGAGGCACAGATCGGAATCCAGAAAGCACGATGCCTGCAGTGAGGGTGCCCTCCCCCCAAGGTGCATGGGGCCTCCCTCCCAGGGTGGACAGCCCCTCGTTGGCTCGGCCCCCCACACTGTGTGACTCGGGTGACCGCAGCCTGCCAAGGCTCTGGTCACAATTAAGCCCTGAGGAAAGACCCAGAGCAGCTGGCCTCCCATCCACCCAGAACAAGGTGGGAAATGGGACAAAGGAGGGTCCAGGTGGGCAGGAAGTGGTGCCACCCCATGAAGAAGGGGCACCCATGAGAAGCTGGGCGCATCTGCTTCACTGCCCAGTCATGCCAGGTGCTCGGCAGCACGGCCGTGGTTTTGGGTCAGTCCCCTCCGTCCACTTTGCCACGGTGAGCAGTGCTGGCCCGGGAGCCAGGCAGACCGCACCAGCCCGGAGCACCTGAATTGGTCGGCCTGGCCTCTTACTCTGCCAGCTGTGCCTGACGGCATCGAAGGTAGCAGACCAGTGTCTCCACAGCAGGGGCGGAACCCACAGGGCTGCCTCCCTGGGATGGGGTTGGGGGGTGTTAGGTGCCACCAGGTCAGTTCCGACCCATAGCGACCCTGGGCACAAGGGAACAAAACACTGCCCGGTCCTGTGCCCAGCCATGTTGCAGCCCCCGTGTCCATCCATCTCCCAGAGGGCCTCCTCTTTTTCATCCCCCTCCACTTTACCAAACATGCTGCCCTTCTCCAGGGGCTGGTCTCCCCCGGCAACGTGTCCGAAGTACGTGAGATGAAGCGTCACCGTCCTGGCTTCTAAGGAACCTTCTGGCCGTACTTCTTCCAAGACAGGTCTGTTAGTTCTCTCGGCGGTCCATGGTCCTTTCAACGTTCTTCTCCAGCCCCACCGTTCAGATGCATCGCCTCTTCTCCCGTCTTCCTGACTCGGTGTCTGTCCGTCTGTCGTCCTGTGGTGGCTTGTGCGTTGTGTGAGGCCAGGAGGCTCTGTCCCCGGTACCTCAACTGCCATCAGGGTCACCCAAAGTGAACAGGCTTCAGATATGATGAAGAAGGAACTGGCGGCCCACTTTGGAGGAAACCTTGGGGTGGCCCCAAGGACCTGGCCCCCTGCTTCACCTCATATGTATTCCTGTCTGTCACTGACTGTCTCTGAACCAGCTCTGACTCCTGGAGACAAGCAGGGATGCTGTGGGGCCCTAAAGCCATCTCCACTGCAGGTCTCCGCCCTGTGGCTCCTGGGTCAACCCATCTCGTGCCAGACCTCCCTTGTGTCCTCAGACCCCCAACCGAGCCTGCTGTAG
>NW_022103925.1:5265884-5274237 GCF_000313985.2 Echinops telfairi
ACGGGTGCAGCTCCTCTCGCTGGGCTCTGCAGGCCCCGTGTCCTCCACAGGCTGGGGTGGGGGAGCCTGCTGCCAGGAAGCCCATCCCCCAAGGAGCCGCGCAGGTCTGAGCCACCCTCGGCCACCTTAGCCCCGTGGACTGCTTGTCCTCCTAACACAGAAGCTGTCACCGTCAGGTGCCGTTGGGTCGGCTCCAGTGACCCCTGGCCCAACAGAAGGAAACACCGCCCGGCCCCACACCACCCTGACAACGTCCTCTGCCCGAGCCCATGGATGCAGCCTCTGTGTCCGTCCACCTCGCCGGAAGCCTTCCTCTTTTAATCTCACCCACCGCTCTACCGAGCATGATGTCCTTCTCCAGGGACTGGTCTCTCTTGACAACGCGTATAAAGTATGTCAGACGAAGTCTCGCCATCCTTGCCTCTAAGGAGCGCTCTGGCTGTACTTCTTCCAAGACAGATCGGTGTGTCCTTCCGGCCGTCCATGCGCGTTCAGTGTTCTTCTCCAGCCCCACCGTTCAAACGCCTCGATTCTTCTTCAGTCTCCCATAGTCAATGTCCGACGTTCTCAGGCGTAGGAGGCGAGTGGAAACACCATGGCTGGGGTCAGGTGCACTGTAGTCCTCAAAGCAACCTTGCTTCTCAGCAACTTAAAGAGGTCTGAGGCAGAAGAGTGCCTAATGCAACGAATGCACGTGTCTCTCGACTGCTGCTTCCATGAGCATGAGGAAATCCTGACAGCTGCCACCCTTTTCTCCACGGATCATGTTAGCTGTCGGTCCAGTGGTAAGGATGTTGGTTTTCACACGGAGCTGTGATCCGTACGGAAGGCTGCCATCCTTGATCTTCGTCGGCATCGTCTGCACACCGCAGGCTGTTTGTTAACCAGCCTTCCTCCGATCCTGGTGCCACTCCTTCATCATACAATCGAGTTTCTCTGCGGATTTGCTCAGCATACTGGTTGAACAGTATGAGAGGACACAACGCCAAGGCACACCTCTCCTGATTGCACACCATTTCCTCCTCCCTTGTTCTGTTTGAATGATTGCCTCTTGATCCGTGTGCAGGTTCCGCTGGAGCGCAATGACATGTTCTGGAACCCCGTTCTTCTCAACGAGGTTATCCACACTCGCGTGGGAGCCACACCGCCGAATGCCTTGGGCACAGTTAACAAACATCGTTCTGGTCTTTGGCTTTCAGCCAAGATCCATCTGACACCAACAATGATACCCCTTCTTCCACGTCCTCTTCCGAATACAGGGTGAATTGCAGGTAGCTCCCTGGTGATGCACTGCTGCAGCCGTTGTGGCATGAGCTTTAGAACTTGATGCTGATGACCTCTGCCAGTGAGCCCACTGCAGCTCACGGTGGGTGGCCCTAGAGGACAGGGGAGCGCTGCCCCTGTGGGTTGCAGAGAGAGGCTGTCAGCCTTGGAGGGAGCTGTGTTCTATAACTGTCCGGTGTTAAGGGTGGGAAACCCAGGGTTGGTTGGAGTTTCCATTCTTCCTGGGATCGCTCCCAAATAAACCACTGCACCCCACAGCTCGTCCATGCTGCTCTTGGGGGGAACCCCCATCAAGATGGGTGGCTAGCCTTGTCCCTGAGGCTGTCCCTTGAGTGGTCACAGAGGACCAGGAGAGAGCCAGGCTGGGCCAGCACAGACAGAGATGTGCGGGCGGGGTGGGGCTGGGGGCTGGAGAGGCTACGGGCCTTAAGGAAGTTGGAGCTGGGCCACAGGAGACAAGGTGGGCCCCCAGCAGCCCATGGGCCCCTGTGGGGGTCCTGAGGGGGGGGGCAAGGAGCCCCCAGCCACCCTGCCCAAAGCATCAAGGAGCAGGAGGCAGCTCATTGACAAGAGCTCCCAGACATGGGTACCAGGAATGGGCAGCAAACTGGACCTGCCATTTCTGAGCTGTCTACACGCAGGGACCACGTGTCCGAAGGCAGGGACTGGACAGGCTGATGCTTCCAGCCTAGGTGCCCTGACGGGTCAGTACCCCAAGCCTTCAAGACCGCCCCACTGTGTGTGGGTGTGGGTGTGTGGTGTGTGTGCACACGTGCGAATGGTTCTCAAAGGTTGCACAAGGTTGGTGGTTCAAACCCACGCAGCGCACTGTAGAAGAAAGGTCTGTGCATGTGTCTCCAGAGGTGATGCCAAGGACACCCCATGGAGCCGTCTCTGTGACACAGGGGCCACCGCGCGTCAGCCCGGGCTCGTTGGCAGCCAGGGCAGCCTGCCAGTGGCTGGCCCAGGTCCTGAACGGTCAAATCTCACCTCCCCCGCCTCCTGCCAGCAGGTGGGTTCAGACCGAGGACAGAGCAGGTCTGCCCCAGGCTGGGACCAACTGTCAATCTCCACAGAAACAGCGGACTCGCCTCTCCCCCAGGTGGGACCACCGACCATGGGGTTAGCAGCCGGTGTTGCACCTCCAGGGCTCCTGGGCCACACTCAGGTGGAGGGTGCTCACCTTGGCCCGGCGTGCCACTAGACACTGCATCTTCCACGGGGGGACTCCCAGGGAGACATGCCCAGCTGAGGTGGGAACTGGCCACCCCCTGCAGCCCCCGGGAGTGCAGAGCTGAATCGGCTGTGGCATGTCCTCACCGACGGTGGGTCCCATCCCTTCCCTGCTTGAGGACTGGGTCACCTGGGCCTGACTCCTCTCTACAGCACCAGGACAAGATCAAGTTCAGAGCCCACCCAGAAGCAAGATCCCAGGAGGGCGAAGCTTGGATGGATGGCAGCTCCCAGCGGGGAGGGGCAGGAATGTGCCTTTCTGGACAGCAATGCAGCAAAGCCCACCCCGAAAAAAAGTCCTCTCTTGGAATAGGTGGGGGAACCCTGACATCTTCCAGCCTCGGGGCGACAAAGATTTCCGGGAACCCACACAGCGGTGAGCGCAGACAGACAGGTGAGGGGCTGGTGGGAGCCTGTGCTGGGTGTGACGCTCCCAGCCCACTCAGCCCTGCAGGGTACTCGGCACAGAGGAGGGAGCGAAACAGGGGGGGGGCAGGCAGCCCAGGAAGGTCACCGCCTGCCCAGTCTGCGTGTCTAAATGGTTAGCAAATGCAGCTTATATACACTGGGGGTGGGGCGGGGGTTAGTAGAGACAGTTGCCAACGATGAGGCGGGTGGGCAGTGTGCAGGGAGCTCAAGGTCGTGGAGGACGGAGTCCCAAGCACAGGGACCAGCCCAGCTCCTTCAAGACATTCCCCCAGCTCGAGTGCTGACTGCAGGAGTCCGGGTGCAAAGCTGACCTTGGAATCATCGCTGACAACTCAGGAAGGCAACCCAGTGTCCAAGGACGGCCCAGGCTAAGAGGGAATGGGGTCTCACTGAAGATCAAGGGGTTCTTTCATCAAAAAAAGAAGGGCCCCGAAGGAACCTGGGGGGGGCGGGGGAAGCAAAAGGGAAAAGGCAACCGCAAAACGAAAGGGGAGCAGTTTGAAGGTGCCCAACTTCTCCGAGGGAGAAAGACCTGCCCATCTACAGGACGCCAGGCATGGAGACCCATTGGGGCAGCAACCTGCTGGGCAAGAGAGTGTGGAGAGGCATCCTCCGGCCCACCTGCCACACCTCAGCAGATGGGAGCCCCCCCCCCCCACCTCGGCCAATCTTCGTTCATTTGGGAACCAGCTCGGCCTTGTCTGTTCTCTGCACACAGAGGCCAGGGTGATCAAAGGGCCGCCTCCTGCCTCTCGGACTGTAACCTCTGCGGAAGCCAAGACTCCCCCGCCTGCCCTCACGGAGCAATCCCTGCATGGCAGGGCAGCAATTACGTCTTACAAAAACCCTTGTCCCTATCAGCCCGCTCACTGCCTAGCAACCAGCCCAGCAACCTCAAAGCCAGGAGATTCAGCCACCAGCGAGCTTCGTCTCAAGAGCACCACCCAAGACACACATGGGCGGAGCACGGAGCTCCTGGTGCACATGATGAGAAACAGAAGACCGTGCTGTGGACCGCAGGCCGCATGTCAGACCAGCAGGTGCCACTGTATCATTCCCTGGGTCACACACGGAGGGAAAAGGGACTGGGCAGCCAGCTGGCTGGGCCTCGGAGCCTCCGGAACCTGCCCTCACTCAGCCATCCCACACCACGCTCTCTGCCCCACAACGGTCCCTGTCTCAACCTTCAGAGATACCATCAACCTCCAGAAGCATGGGGGATGTATGCACATTCAGAGACACGCAGCTCATCCAGGAAAAAAAGAGGTCCAGAGAATATTTCAGAACATGCTAGAACATTCCAGAACATCTCAAGGGAAGGCATTCACCACCCTCTGCATTTTCCAGGAGGTAACAGCCCTCCTGAAAACCCCTTGCCATCCTGTTAGGGTTCACCCCACCTCTACCCACAACAGAACTCCAAAACTCACCACCATCGAGTTAATGCCAACTCAGAGCAACCCCGAAGAACAGGGCAGACGTGCCCCCATGGGCTTCCCAGACGGTCACTCTTTACTAGAGTGGAAAGCCCCATCTGGGGGTTTCAAACCGCCGGCCTTGTGGATCACAGTCCAGCGGTAGCCGCTAGGCCCCTAAGAGCTCCAGCCCAGAGGTCAGGGAATTCTGTGTATATTAAGACCTGGGATGACAAATGTCCCAACTCATGGACAGTTCCCACTTTCCCTTTAAAGCCCACCCACCATGGAGTCAATCACAGCTCTCGGATGATCTACAATGCAGGTAAATGTCCCTCCCTTGGAAACGACAGGACCAGCCCAGACCAGGGACAGGCTCACCATCATCATCATCTTCCCCTGTGCATGTGCAGCATTTCCATCCTTGCCCTGATCGACCCTGAAACACGGGAGGGTCAGGGCCGTACCGTGCACATGTTCAAACTCGGCTTGCACACACGCTTGCGTACGGGTGTTACTCGTGACCCTACAAAACGGGACCAGCCACGACTGAATCCGCTCCGGCTCCTGGGGACCCTATGTGGGTCAGCACATAACTGTGCTCTGTGGGGTCTGCAATGGCTGCTTTGGGGGGACGTCCAGCCCCAGGCCTTTCTTCCAAGCACCGCTGGGTGGACTCCAACCGCGGACCTTTTAGTCATGAGCCAAGGTGTACATTACTGCCACCGCCCCCAAACCGAGGTACCGACTCGGTGACACCCCACACACACCCCCAGGACAGGGGAGAGCTGCCATCCTTACACAAACAGAATGCCTGCTCCACCCTCCTCAGAGCAGCTGGTGGGTTCGAACCACTGGTCTTGAGCCCACGTTCCAAAGTCGCACTCTGGGCCCTACCCTGGAACGTCCATTGGGTATGCCTGGTGAGGCCCAGGCTCCCCAAGTTAAAACCGAACTGCAGCTGATTCCAACACACAGGGCCCATCTTCAGGGGTGCCCTCCCCCTCCCCCCAGTTCAGTAGGGGGCCAGGAGCCCCCAGGGTACAGGCAGTCCAGTTCTCAGGTCCAGTCTGCAAGTGGTCAGACGGGGCGGCCATGGGGACCTAGGGAGCCAAACACTGCCTGGGCGGGCCTGAGGCGTCCCCTCATCAGCCAGGGCCCAGGCTGAGTCCACCCGGGTCTGGGTATTCTGCTAAAAACTGCCCCGTCATAGGAGCACTCAAGGCTCCGGTGACAGCTGGAGACAGCATTAAGAGGTGCCGTGGCCGGAGTACAACCTGGCCTCCTCAACACTGGACGGGGAGGAGACAGACCACGCCGCCTGAGTGAGCCCCTCCGCTGCACTCCGCCCACAGGTCTGCGTGGGTGTGCCTTAGTGTCAGGGTCTTAGTGCCGCCCCCGCCCCGTAGGCGCGTGGACGTTGTTAGTGGTCTTTTTGTCCATTCTGCCGGTGCCAAGTAGCTCGCTAGGTCTGTCTGGTAGCACATCTCTGGGTGGTTTCGAACCTCCATCCTCGAGTCCAGCGCTTAACCCTTGGTGCCATGCACACGTCCTGAATGTACATTCGAGTCGTTTCCAACGCACAGCGGTTCCAGTGCGTCGTGGGGCGTGGGCTTTCGAGCTTCACGGGAGGCGATGGCAGAGCCCTGAGGCCACCGCCGCCGGCCGCTGGGACAGGCAAGCTGCTGCTCCGCTCCGCGGAGGCCTCGGTCCTGGGCAACGGGCGCCAGGTAACTACCCCACGGCCCCACGTGAGTGCGGGGCTGGTGACTAACGTGGGTCCCCCGGAGGCCTGGAGCAAGGAGTCTGGGGACTGCAAGCGCCGAGAAGCCCCAAGGGTGCAGGGGAATGGGGAGAGAGGGGATAGCACCAAAGTCCAGGGGCTCGAGAGGCAGAGTTCAAACCCGGGGTGCCCACAGCCCTGTTCATGGCCTCAGCCCTACAACCAGCCTTGGAATTGGGGGTGGGGGGGCGCAACTCTGGTCCTCGTCATGAACGTCCCCTGGTGTGTGAGCCACCGTGCCAGGTACCCCGAGGAGGGCAGAGAATGCCCTGAGCCTCCAGCAGCTGGAAGCAGGGGCCCGGCCTTCCCGACACGGGGGCTTCTCCGTCTGTGTGCAGTGGGCTGCACTGCCGGTGTCTACAGTTGGGGGCGGTCGATGGGAGGGTCAGAGAAGCCACCGCCGAGGCAGGAGCTCCCTGCGGAATCGGCCCCCAGGGCCAACCAGGCCCTTCCACCCCAGCTGCTCCCTGCCCCAGAGGCAGTGTGGAGTGCCGGGCAGGAGAAGGGGCTGACGTCAACTGGCACCCCAGTGTCCCCAGGGACTCCCCCGTCTCAGGCTGTGCCCAGGTCAGCCTCCTGTGAGCCACCAGGCTGTAGCAGGGATCAAACACGGGTGACAAACAGAAAGGGTGTTGGACGATGTTGGTGCCAGTGCCCCCGGAACAAACTGATCACAAAACCTGCCTGTATGGGGTGGGGGTGGGGGGTGATTTTCTGAGATTGGGGCACCACAATGTCTACCAAAGGTCCCTTGAATCTGCAAGGAGGGCCCCATTTTTACCTTCTCTAGGGCCACACACATAAAGGTTCCAGAATATGGGCCTTGTTCCTCCCTCAACCAACCCTTGCTCCCACCCAGCCCTGGATGGGACCCTGCCCTTCCTCCCAGCAGCCAGCCCTCCCCAGAGAACTATCCAGAACAAGGCAGGCCCTTCCAGCACCACCACCCCCAGTGCCCAGCCGCAGGAGGCACAGGGTGGGGTGGGGGATGCAAGGGCTCTGGGCCAGAGCCCTGGGCTGGTGTGCAGAGCGCACCGTCTCCTGTTCTGCCCATCTGCACCTTGCTGGGACGGTGACCCAGAGACTCTCACTAAGTGCTTCTGCACGTGAGTATAACCCGTGTGTCTCACACAAAGCTGGTGGAGGCACCTTCCCACTATGTAAACAAGTCACCTGAAAGCATCGCAGGAGAGACAATTCGCAAGGTCAAGAGTCTCCGGTGGAAAATTGAGCCTTGCACCAGCGTTTGGCCCAACAACCCCATCCCTGTTTGTGGCCAGAGGATGAGGCGGTGGGAACCACACACAGAGACCTGCCTGTCCAGCCCCGGGGCTCACGTGGAAGCCTCCACCTTGTCCACCCACAGACCAGCGGCCCACTAGAACGTGGCACGATTCACGCCACGGGGCCCTGCTTGGCCAGAGAGAATCCAAGCCCAGACACATGGCCACCTCCATGAACTTGGCCGACGCCAGGCTGATGAGACTAGTCTTGCATCCAATAAGCAAACTGATAGAAACCACAGGTTCTTAGTGGTGGGGGGGGGGGAAGGTGCTTTGTCTTTTTGTTTGTTTGACAGTGGGCTGACATTCATGGTGATGGTACATCTGGGGAAAGGACGGCGAGGACCGGGCAGAGCACTGGCAACACAGTCAGAGAGAACAGAGGCCTCCACAGCCCCGCCTGCCTCCGGACGCTGCCAGGGTCACCAGGTGGAAGGTGCCACCCCCGCAGGGACCTGGCGTTCCCCAGGCACCCCCCACAGCTCAGGAGGCCCCCTGCCGCAGCGGCAGAAGCAGCAGCCCAAGTCCCTCCAGCCACTTACCTTAAACCTCTCGGTGGCACCCTCAGTGATGCTGACCGTGAACTCGGCTATCTTGGGAGGGCGCCCCTTGCTCTTCTTGCGGTCCGGCTCATACTCGGTCTTGGTTTTCACCACCACCTTGCCCAGAAATCAGAGAAGCCAGCCGTCAGGGGTACGGCCTGAGACCTGGAGCAGAGACCCTACCCCCTGCCCCCACCCACAATGCTGCAGGGGTCTTGGAGTCTTTTCATCCGGAAAAGACTTAAAGGCTTGAAGGTAAATAAGTGGCCATCTAGCTCAGAAGCAACATAGCCCACATGGAAGAAGCACACCAGCCTGTGCGATCACGAGGTGTCGAAGGGATCAGGTATAAGGCATCAGCAGAACAAAAAATCTTACCACTAG
>NW_022103925.1:5276609-5278242 GCF_000313985.2 Echinops telfairi
TCAGAAGCAACAAAGCCCACATAGAAGAACACATCAGCCTGTGTGATCAAAAATATCTTATAAGTCTTCTTAAAACCAAACAATGCAAAAAGGGGGCCATCAAATTGATTCCAATTCACCATGACCCTGTGGACCAGGGTAGTATTTCCCCTCTGCAGTTTTCCAAACTGCAACTCTGACCAAAACACCTCATCTTTCTCCCTCAAAGAAGCTGGTAGTTTCGAACTGCTGACTTGGTGCTTGGCAGCCCATCTCATAACCTGCTGTGCCACCAGGGCTGCTGAAACCGAACAGGAATTTAGCTCAGGGGTTCTCAACCTTCCTCATGCGGAGACCCTTGAAGACAGTTCCTCAGGTTGCAGGGACCCACCAACCATAAAATTGTTTTTGTTGCTACTTCATCACTGTTATTTTGCTACTGTTGTGAATCATCATGTAAATATCTGATAAGCAGGATGTATTTTCATTGTTACAAATTGAACATCATGAAAGCATAGTGATGAATCACAAAACAATATGTAATTGTATGTTGTGAAATATTTATTTCTAATTGAAAATAAATGAGATGTTGTCTTGAAGCATGGGGTAGCATGGGTAACAGTCTTCACACCGGGTACTCCTATGTGGGCATATCTGCATGTGGGCGGACCCTCCTGGAGATGGATAGGGGTGCGGTGTCTCGGTTCCTAAGACCATCGGAAATATGTGTTTTCCAATGGTCCCAGGCAACCCCTGTGAAAGGGTTGTTCGACCTCCAAAGGGGTCGGGACCCACAGGTTGAGAACCACTGGTTTAGCTGAACTAGTAGAGAAATGTTGGGGCCCCGGTGGCAGCGTGGTTATGTGCGGGGTTGACAGCCACAAGGGCAGTGGTTGGAAACCACCAGTCACCCCACTGGAGAAAGACAAGGCTTTCTACTCCCATGAAGAGTTACAGTCTCGGAAACTCCGGGGGCAGCTCTACCCTGTCCTGCAGGGTCGTGATGAGTCAGACTCAACCTGATGGCAGTGAGGTTAGGTTTTTTGAGTTGGGTGGGGGCAGGAATTTTGAGTAGAAAATGCCTGCCTTGAGCACTAGACTCTGGAAAACTATCCATGTGCGATGGCCCTGACAGCAGCCACAGGAAAGGCTCCACCAGGACCTTAGCAGGGAGCAGACTGCTGCTCACGAGGACGGGCCAGCTCAGGGAGGGGGTTCAACCCAGAACGTCATCAGGTGCCGCTGAACTGCACGTGCACAGACGCCTTGAATGGACGTATGTTTAGGCTGGGGACGGTCTCAAAAGCATAAACAATAAGACGTTCCCTCAAAACCACCACAGTGGTCGTAATAAATACGTGGCGGTGTTGTGCACAGTGTCAGGGGGGCCGGTGCAGGGGGCACTTGAGTTCAACCATAGCACAGCTCCACAGGGTTGCCGGGACTCGTCTTTTATGGGGGAGACCACCAGCATATGGGGGAGATCACCAGGTCTTTTCCACCAGGGCTCCCAGCGCTCCTACTGAGGACAGACCAGGTCCTGACGCAGCCATGGGGCTGAGCCTTGAAAACCCGGTGCTGAGTAAAGCCAAACACCACAGGCCATGTACGGTCAGACTTCAGGTGAATTAAGCAAATAGAAACCAAGCTCGTT
>NW_022103925.1:5278342-5282026 GCF_000313985.2 Echinops telfairi
CGTCCGCTAGGCACCGCATGCAGGGCGGGCAGTTCAAACCCACCAGGCACTCCTCAGGAGACAAATGAGACTGCCTGCTCCCATAAAGCGCTATAGCCTTGGAACCCCCATATAGGATATTGGGAACCCCCATATAGGGTATGCTTTGGGTTTGCAGGGCGTGGGAGAGAGGGAGGGGGCTGGTCTTCGTTTGGGGGATGCTTGGGTACAGGACAGGACAGTGTCCTAGCATGAAGAACACCATCAAGGTCATGGACCTGTGGGAGCCGGGTGGGTATTTCCACAGGAAGAAAGAGGAAGAATTGCTTTCCATGGAGGGCCAGCAGTAAATGATGAGCGGAGTCCTGACGGACAGGGCCCCAGCCCCCCTAGGGTGCTGACTTCTTCTCCCACCACCTCAGCTGCAAAGGGGGAGTGGTCTGCCCCTCCCCCTGTGGGTGCTCCCCCACCCACATCCCTTCCCCTGCAACCCACCGCCTTCAGATGCAGTCCCCTACCACTATCCCCCGAGACCAGCAGGCTCACAGCCCCTCCCCGTGGGCACCGCTTGAATCCCACAGGTTGCCAGTCCCTGTTTATTCTCAGGCTCCCGTGGGGGGGTGGGGGGACAGTGTCAAGGGGTAGCATGCGCGACTTCCTGAGTCACCACGGCTGGGCGCTAAGAAGGCAGGCTGAGGAGATGCCCACCTGTGACTGCCTAACCTCGGAGAGGCCGGGGAGTCGGGGCGGCAGGCACTTCGGGCCGCCCACTGGGGCTGCCACCACTCTTGTCTTCTCAGGTGCTTCGACGACGAGAAGCTTCCAAAAGATCAAGATCTTACCTGGTTCCTCCATTACACCTTCCTCCCCACCCAGCCCTGGCCTCCCAGCAACCAGCCCTCACCAGGGAGCCATTCAGAACGAGGCAGGCCCTTCCAACACCACCATCCACAGCGGGCACTGCCCACCCCCACCCCCAGTCCTTGTCTCAGGATAAGCAGGAGACACAGGGGGGCGGGCACGGGACTCCAGGGCCACTGGGTTTGCCTCATCTGTCACATGGGCTGTGGAGACCGACCCCAGCTCTTCTGGGGGATGCTGGGAAGAGTAGCGTGTGCACAGAGCCCAGGTCTGGGAGAGCAGTGGAGAAGACACTGGCGGTCCTTGACCAGTGTCCCCGAAAAAAATGCACTTGGCCTCCCTCACTCGATTCCTCACACATGCCCTCCATGACAGGGAGGGTGTGCTGAGTGCCCCCCCGCCCCCCAGGAGGGGCAGTGCTGCGGCATCACCCTACCATCTTCAACCTAAGCTGTGCCAGTCTCTCCCTCTGGGGTGCCCTGAGCTGGCACTTGGTCACGCTGAGAGAGAGGGGCTGTCCTGTCCGCCTGAGAAAGGGAGAACATTGGGACCTGTCTCATGGGGCAACTGAGGACAAGGAAGCGCCCAGACTCAGCTCACGTCTACATTCAGGACCCTGGATTCTAACCCCCAGCAGGCTGGGTGACCTTGGGCAGGTCCCTTAAGCTCTGTGCCCAGCTGCCATCCCATCAGACCCACTGCAGAACAGAACGACGCCTGGTCCCGGACCCTGCTCCCAACCCCGTGACGGCTGTGGCTTTGGCCGGCGCGGATCCCTTGAATTTTCACTGGCTGATGTTCAGAAGGTCATCTCCAGGCCTTTCTTCCTAGCCTATCTTAGTCGGGAAGCCAGTTCAGCTTCACAGCGAGTGCCCACTACAGGCAGTGGCCGGCCCAGAAGGGTTCACTGACCAGAAACTGAACCCCGGTCTTCTGAATGCAAGGTGCAAATCCATCCTAACCCACCTGTGACCTCCATGCTACAGCCCGGGAAGCATTTAGACCTTCGGGGTCCCCAAAATGACTCAATTCACTGCCATCCAGCCCGGCTCCAGGGGACATTCCAGACAGGGTAGAATTGCCCCTGGGGGGTTACGAGACTATCAATCCTCATGGGAGGAGAAAGTGTCATCTTCCTCCCGAGGAGCAGCTGGTGGTTTCAAACTGCCGACCTTGTGGTTAACAGCCTGACTACTCCAACAACAACAAAAACCCACGGCCATCGAGTCGATGCCGACTCATAGCAAGTCTGTAGAACACAATCGCGCTGCCCCTGTAACGCTATAAGAATAGAAACCCCCATCGAACTGCCCGCCTTGCCCTCAGTAGCTCAACTCATAACCATTACGACATCAGGGGTCCTCTAGACAAGAGTGGTGCCTGGTGCTGAAGCAGCCTTCACCCAGGTAACCCTGCCACTCATGCCGCTGCTGGCACTGAGGTGCCACCAGCTCCCGGATGCTGTGCTCGGCATGTATTCAGATCACGTCCCGGGATGTGCCCTCGGACCTGGGAAGCCACATAGCCCAGGGCAGCTGGCATCACCTCCCAGAGCCCCGGTGGTGAGCAGCTACTGCTGGAGCTCAGAGAGGTCTGGTAGAAGACCCGGCTAGCTCAAAGGAGCGGGCTGCAGAGGCATTTGGGAAACCAAGTGACCTTGGGCATATCCTGGAAACTCGTGGGGATTCCACATCCTCATCCACTCCTCAACCCTTCCAGCCCCACCACCCACCCCTGCACGACAACCCCCCTCCCCTGGCGCCATAGTTAAAGGCCTGGCTACTAACAGAAAGATTGGCGGTTCAAATCCATCAGCGGGAGAACAGGCCTGGGGATCTGCCCCCGTCACAACTCCGTTCTACTGTTACCCAGGGTCCCCACGACTGGAAAGGGGACTCCTCGGCACACAACAACAGCAACGCACCCCTGCCAGGGAGCCACCCTGTGTTTGAATGCCCCCATAGACAGGAGGCTCAGCCCTTCTCAGGGATAAGGTACCCGTGGGCAGCCCGGTGGGTTCTCCAGGGCATCCTACCTGCTTAGCACCCTCCTGCCTGTATAAGCCAGCTCTGTGCCAGGCTGGGACAGGAACAGGCAGAGGGCGAAAGGAGGCAGCCATGGCTTAAAAAGGAGGCACATTCCTGGCACCGAGTAGCTGGGGATGGGGCAGTGGAGGAGGGGGCAGTGGGGCCAGGTTCTGCTCACTAGGCACGTCTGACACCTGGGAAGGGAGGTGCCCCTCCTGCAAAGCACCCAGAATGGCCGGGGTCCAGGCACAGGTGCAACCAGCTCATCCCGCCTCCCTGCACTGCCATCCCTGTCCCCACCCCCACCCCATATCCAACAGAGTGGGGGATGAAACCTTGAAGGGCGGAGAGGGAGGGTGTTGAGGAGCCTTTGCAAGGGCCCATGAAGAAGAAAGGCCAATGGCTGCTCCAAGCCCACAGGAAGGGCCGGTAGCGATGCCATCCTCCCCCCACACCCCCTGGGTCCCATCTTGCACCAGGTCCCTGGGGGACAGGGTGGGCGGGGCAGGTTACAAGGAGTTGCTGGTGACCATCAAGGATACGGGGTGGGTGGGGGCGGCAATTCTTTCTTCTGACCCACTGACCCTACCTGTTTGAAGGCGCAGACAAGGGCAACGGTTTCGGGATTCTGCCCGTGTAACCCAAACAAGCTGGGGGGTGGGGCTGGGAGGTGGGGGATGGTGGACAGTGAGCTTGTGGTGGCATTCACCGTGTCACTGACGTTCAGGTGAGGGAGGGGCTCCTTTGGGCATCTTACCCCAGGAACAAAGGGAGGAGGGGCTCCACGGAGGAAGGGGGCTCGAGTGCGCGCGCGCGC
>NW_022103925.1:5283263-5285418 GCF_000313985.2 Echinops telfairi
GGGTGCGGGGTGCGCCACCCTGGGATGGGGGTCGGGGTAGGGGCAGATGGGTGATACAGAGATTGAAAACAGGGGAGGCTAGGGGTCCTAGATTGTAGAGACCCTCAAAGGTGGGGGAAGGTACCCCCCCCCACTGGCCCCAGCCGCGCCGATGCAGGAGTAGGGGGCGAGGGGAATGCTGAAGATGGGTGAGGGTTTTGGGGAGGTCCCCAGGAGGCGGGAGGCGGTGGCAGAGAATGAAGGATCCCAGCGTGTGGGACCCACATAAAGGGAGTGCAGGTGGGATTGGAGGGCGGGTCCACGGTGGGGGCGTGGATGCCCGGGCGCCCTAGGGTATCAACTAGCAGAGACCGTATGCAGGGCAACAATGCTGGGGTTGGAGGAAAAGGTCTGGCCTGGTCAAAGAGGGAGGGAGGGGCCTTCCATCTGCAGCCCCTGCCCCCCAGGGAAGGAGCCCCCCCCCCATGACCTGGAATGGCTTGGGGGTGCTGTCTCAGCTGCCCAGGTGACCGGCAGTCAGCAGTCCGGGGGCCTGTGAGCCTCCACAGATGCAAAACCGTGAGAGGGGGCGTTGGAAGGCAAGCGGGGCTGGTGGCTGGCTGACCGAGTAGCTGAGGCAACCCCCCACCCCGAATCCGTCACCTTCCCACCCACCCCTACACACGCAGGTACCTCTCTGGTCTCAGGTGGAGGTTTCCAGACACCCCCAAGGGTCCCTCTCCTTTTAGAAGCCCCTCCCAAATTGCCCAAGTGGGATGCAGGGGGGTGGGGGTGGGAACCAAGGCTTTGACCATGGGGAACCAGATGAGGCCCAGGTTTGGACTGGAGGTTTACATGTCCTCACTCCCCACCCCAGCCACTAAGGAAGGGCAGGGGCTGCACCCCTTAGTTTCCATCGCTTCCCCACCCTACTTATCCTGGGCACTAGCGTCCTGATGACCCAGGTGCCCACAGAGCTGACCCCATGGAAGCTCCCCCACCCCTGGGTGGCTCACGTTTCTTCCCCAACACCTCACCTTGGCCACCTTCCGGCAGCCTTAGTCCCTGGCTGCACCCAGGCTGTTCAGGCAGCCGCCTGGGCTCTGACCACCTGTCAGGAGAGAGCCTGTCGTGTGCCTTCTCAGGTCCACGCGTACTACAAAGCCCACCAGGGCCACACAATGAGGCTTGAGTCCCCTCCAGGTGCCAAAAGGGGGGGGGACTCTAAAACACCCTCTCTCGAAAAGAAAAAGAAACTAACCAAAAGAAACCTGCTAACCATTTGTAGGTCCCAGAGGATTCTCTCTCTCTCTCTCTCTCCCTCCCCACCACCCACTTCCCAAGATGATACTTAGATGATACACAGATCAAAACCCAAAAACCAGACTCACTGACATGGAGTCAATTTGAGGACAGGGCAGAACTGCCCCCGTGGGTTTCAGAGACTCGAACTTTTTTGTGGTGAGGCGTTAAGTCAGCGCTGACCCACACTGACCCCATGCACACCAGCAGGAAACAGTGCCCGTCCCTCACAATTGTCCTATACTAGCTTCCGGAAGTCCTTGAGCCCTTCCTTCAGTATCTGCTGCAGTCCCCATGCTGCCCATGAGGTTTCCAGCGGCTGTGTGCTCTGAAGTGGGGAGCCAGCTCCTCCTTCCTTGTCTGTTCTTAATCTGGAACCTGTTCGAGTTGGGTGACCTTGCTGGCTTTTGAAATACCAGTGGCATCGCTTCCGGCCTCACAGCAACACACACACACCACAGTATGACAGACTGACAGGCCGGTGGTGGGTGAAGGTCTTTGTACTCAGAACTCTGCGGGTGTCGAAAGCCTCGTCTTTCCTCCAGGAAGCGGCTGTCGGTTTCAAACTGCTGACCTTCCAGTTAGCAGCCCAATGCATAACTGCTCCGCCAGCAGGGGTCTTCAGACAGATAGGCAGATGCCATCAAGTCAACTGAGACGCGGTAGAAAGATCTGACGGTTTGTTTCCAGAAATCAGCCAATGGAAAAGACCCAATCCTCAAATGATCATGGGCTAGATGGTGTTTCATCGTCCTCTTGGGCATGGGTGGATGGGTCCCCAGGAGTTCAGGTAACATCACCCCAGGACCACACTAAAGACAGGGTGGCCCGTGACATCAGGAAGCAATCTTTTCTCCTCAGTTTAACCCCAACT
>NW_022103925.1:5286588-5288308 GCF_000313985.2 Echinops telfairi
CACAGGTTGAGAACCACTGCCATAGAAGGAGCCCTGGTGATGTAGTGGTTGTGCGCAGCAGTTTAACACCAGCAGCTGCTCCTCAGGAGAAAGATGAGACTAGCTACTCCCATAGTTACTGCCCCAGAGGGGCAGTTCTACTCAGCCCTAGAGGGCGGTCGCTATGTGTTGGAATCGACTGGATGGCACAGAGTTGTGTTTGGGATTTGTTGGGTTCATTGTGTAGATGCAGACAGCTCATGAGGCCATGGGACTGGGAGTCATGAGACCTCGCGCTGGGGGTGTGAACTGGACTGTCACCAGGTGGGCGTGTTCTTGGTCTGTGAGGCCAGTATCCTCTTAAGGGGCCATGTGGCAACTCTTCATTTTCCCACAGGGAACCCCGGCTTCACAGTGGTGACACATTAGGCTGTGACCCACACGGCCAGCGGTTCGAAACCACCAGCCGCTGTGGCGGGAGAAAGGCGGGAGTTTTCCAGTGATGTATTTATGCTTAAAATGTTTGATAGTGACTTGGGGGAGAGCTGACTGGCTCAAAAAGCAATTGTACATTATGAAAACATCCCATCTCAGTCTAGATCAAGTCCATAAGTCCGATACTAGCCCATATATCCGATACCAGTCTATAATTTCCTCTTCAGACTCAACACATGACTCAACATATGCATGCCCAATGGAGGAAGATCACAGGCCAATGAATGGAAAGTCTTGTGGGAGCATCTCCAGGGCTCTGGTTGCCATCAGTGTGGTTCCATGTGGCTTGTCAACCCAATGTGAAACAGAGAGAGTGTGATCCGCCTCCAGGGAGGAAGACAGGTGTTCCCAGAATCCTCAGGAGAAGGCCACACGCACACAGAAGCATCATTGGCTATGACCTGATAGACAGGCTAGACCCCACCCCTTCACCCAAGATTGACAGAAGATGATGTAATTGCCACAATGGACCCCTGCTCATACCAATCCTGCAAGTGAGGACACCAACCAAGCAATATGGAAACTTCTTAACAGCTTTATCGGTTTTCCCCAGGTATTGTCTGACACCTTCATGAATATGTTTAAACTCATCACCTAGCTTTGCGTACTTCTTATTGTTCTTATTAGAGTATCAGCTGTGTGAACTAATGAACTACCTTTCGGGATATCTTTTTTCATACTTAAAGAGGCCTTGAGGGCAGTGAGCCACATGTCAAATCCTTTGAATCCCCCCCACTGCGCTTGACCTTGGGAAGAGGAGAGCAAAGAAAGAGATGGGTGCAGGGCTCTGGACCATGGTCCTCTCTGGACCTGTATGTCTTTTTCTATGAAGCGATGGGAGTGGGCCCCAGGGGCTCCTTCTTTTTCCAGACCCCCAAGAGATGGGAAATGGCAGAAAAGGTGCTTTTGGAAAAACCCGCTGGTGGAACCCGAGGTCACGGTCAAACCTGGAACTGAACCTCTATCCCCAGCCCCGGGGACCTCCTTGCAGACCCACATCAGGCAGGCCCACACATGAACAGCGACACCCATGAGACCACGTGCTCAGCCCAGTCAACCCGAGAGGCCAGCGGGCAGCCTGAAAGCAGGAGGGCAGGGAAGCAGGACGGATGGACGCCGGAACTCGAGAAGAAATGGGAAGCATGTAGGGGTGTAGGGACATGGACATTGAAAGATCAGTGTCCGAAGTGGCAATCGATGTCCGAAACCCAGAGGGTACCAGGGGTTGAGGAGGAGGCGAGTCTGT
>NW_022103925.1:5288958-5291085 GCF_000313985.2 Echinops telfairi
TCCAGCACCCATGACTGTGACCCTGACCCCATGTTTAGAAATGGGCTCTCTGAAGAGGCTTTCAACCAGTATGAGGCCATACTTGGAGTAAGGTGGGTCCTACCTTGACACAAGGGGACTTCACAAAGTTCGTGGGGAAATGAGATGGAAACATCATGGAATTTCCCACCGACATTTCAAACCGTTCCCCTCCCCCCACTGCCCCCTGCCATGTGGCTGTGGGTCCCTGACTTATGACAAGGGTACAAAATACGGTCCACCCCTGAGCCTCCCTGTGACCCATAGGGTTTTCATGGCCTGATTTCCACAAGTCGACAGCCAGGCCTTTCTTCCTAGTCTTTCCTCATCCAGGAACTACTCCTGAAGCCGGTTCAGGACCCTGGCAACAGGCCAGCCAGCCTACACTGACGGATGGGCCACCCATGAGTGATACAGACTTGGGTCTCCCGCATAAACTCAAACGCCAAACTCATATATCTACCAGGTCAGCCCCAACTCAGAGTGACCCACAGGACAGGGTAAAGCTTCCAAGACGGTAAACCCGGTAATTTCCAGTTGTGGGTCTTGCGGTTAGTAGCCCAAGGTGTCGTCCACCACACTGCCAAAATCCCTCCCCTGAGCTACCCCGGGCAGCCTCTTAGTCCTAGGTGCCTGTGGGCCTTGTAAGGGGAAGGCGGCTGGGCTTCAGGCTTCGTCGCAGCCACTGGCCAACAAGAAACCGTTCAGGCATCCTGGGCGCCAGCTGCCCACCTGGCCCACAAATAGAAGGTGTTGTGAGCAGGCCCTACGCCACCCCTAGTCCTGGATCATCCAAGGTGAGAGAGAAGGACCCTGGCCTGGGGAAGGGGCCCAAAGGGCGGGGATGGTATGGGCCGTTCACCCCACGTAGCTCTCCCATCGGGCTGCGTCTGAGGCCAGGCTTTGTCTCCGGTGGTGCGAGACCCTTGGACGGTCACGGGTTCTCTGCCCTCCTCCTGAGGCTGGTCTCAGAAGCCAGTCTGTGAACTTGAGGTTTATGAGCCCCGATGCCCTGCGAGGTTGGGTGATGGGCCTGCGTGGGGAAATGCCAGGACTCAGAACACTGCAGCCTGGGCCCAGCAGAAAAGTGTGTGCGTGCGTGCGTGCGTGCGTGCGTGCGTGTGTGTTTGTGTGTGTGTGTTTCCTACTGATGGAGAAGCAGGTGAGAGAGGTGTGGGTCCCCTCAAAACCCCAATGATCTACTTGTGATTTCGGGGAGATCATCAGCTTCCCCCTTTCCTTGGGGGAGGAAGCACTGTAGGGGAGCACGTTAGCTTCCTTCCTTCCTTCCCCCATTCCTCCTTCATCGGCTGGAAACCACGGTTCTGGTTCCGGGCTGGGTGTGGAATAAACCGAGGTTCAGCCCCTTTCCAAGCTAAAAATAGAATGAAAGAGGAGGGAGGCGGAGACTGGAGGGGTGGGGGCTGCTGAATGAGGAACGTGGGGGCCCCATCCCTCACCAGAAGGTAGGCTGAGGTTAGGGAGGGAGGGCTCTCCTCCCCCTCCCACAAAGCTCTGCCCCCGCTATGACCCACAGCCTGAGCCGTGTCCGCTACTGGTTATGGGGTAGCATGGTGCTTCATTACAGCAACACCGTCCATGGCAGAGGCCCAGCACCCTCCTGGCCTCAGGTGCCTCATCTGAGAGATGTGGGGATTGAAGAACCAGCCCGAGAGAAGCCGTGGTGCTGGCAGGACCCCGGGTGCCCACACACCTGCCCTCCCTGCACTCTGGGGCCACCACAGCCTCCAGGACCACTCCCACCATCGCCCCTTTACTTAGCAGCCACTGACCCACAGAAACAAGGTCGGTCCGCTCCATGGGGCCCAGGTCCCGCTCCATGGTGGCTTACTCCTCTGACTCACAGCAGGGCTGACTGTGTCCCCGCTGTCTGCCCAGGGAGCCTCAGCTTGTCCAGGACACCAGCCATCTCTCCCTCCCCGCCTCCCCTCTAGTCCAGGGATGGGACAGGCTCTCCACTGGAAACCCAGGAGACCGGGACTGCCCCCACCCAGCCTCCTCAGCCAATCCCTTCTTAGGAGGTCATCCACATTCCCTGGGGACCTTGAGTGGCCCAGATAGGGCGAGCACATGCTCTGTTCCCTGCCT
>NW_022103925.1:5295320-5297318 GCF_000313985.2 Echinops telfairi
AAACTCGCAGGGGCAGCTCTCCCTCGCCTACAGGTTCGCAATGCGTATCCAGCCTCCAAGGAACTCGTGGCACCTTGAGTTAAGAAGTGGACCGGTTCAAACCCACCAGCCGTTCTGCTGGAGGGTTGGGGGGAGGGAGGAAGATGAGGCCGTCGGCACCCGGTAAGATTGACAGCCTCAGAAACCCCATCTAGGTCACTATGAGGAGCCCAGGGACTCTGAAAGGACAAACCAGGCGCTGCTAAAAGGACAACCTGGTCTGGCTTGGAAGTAGTACGGCCAGAGTGCTCCTTAGAGGCAAGGATGGAGAGGTTTCACCTGGGCTCCTTAGAGGCAAGGATGGAGAGGTTTCACCTGGGCTCCTTAGAGGCAAGGATGGAGAGGTTTCATCTGGCTGTGATCTTCAAGGTCAAGCCTTCGAAACCATCAGCAGCTCCTCCAGAGAAAGATGGGCTCTCTACTCCCTTAAGAGTTACAGTCTGGGAAATCCACAGGGGAGTCCTGCCTGCTCTAGAGGGTTGCTAGGATTCGGCATCAACTCAACGGCCATGAGGTTTTATTTGGGGCCAGGGGATAAGTCAGAATCCACGGTGGGTGTTCCAGCCCTGCTATGAGGACCAAACCCTAGACTCTTACTCCCTGGACCGTCTCAACCACCGTTCATTCCACGGGTCCCGCCGTCCTCGCTGGTGCAAGAATCCGAGTTAAGGGTATGGTTTTGGGCAAAGGAGCTCCTTGATGGGCCCCAGTGCTCCTTCTGTAAGATGTGGGGGATTGGGCTACACCATTCACTGACTCCCCTGCAGCTCACAGGTCCCCATCACCACAGCATGAACAGCCCACGAGAGATCTGATGTGTAGCCATGGAGGCTTGGTTAAGGTCAGGTCAGCTGCTTCCCTTACCCGGACAATAAATGACAAAACCCAAAAAGAAGTCCCTGCCAGCCATTGGATCCAGATTCACAGGGACCCTACGGGGACGGGTCAGAACTGTCCCTGTGGGCTTCTGAGCGTGTGACTCTTTACAGGAATAGAAAGCCCTCCTTCTCCCTCAGAGCGGTGGGTGGTTGCAAACTGCTGACCTTGTGATTCGCAGTGCTTAACCCGCCGTGCCACCAGGGCTCCTGGAGTAAATGATAAAACCAGACTCACTGCCATCGAGTCAATGCCGACTCATAGCAACCCTCTAGAAGGGGGCAGAACTGCCCCTGTGGGTTTCTGAGACCGCAACTCTTGACAGGCGTAGAAAGCCTCACCTTTCCCCTGCAGAGCGGCTGGTGGTTTTGAACTCCTGACCTGGCAGTTAGCAGTCTAACGTGTAACCCACTGCACTGCCAGGGCTCATGGAATGAAGGGCAAGGGTCAGATAATGCCACCCACTGCCCCCCCCCCCAAACCTTGCCTTTTTCATAAAGATTCTGTAGCGACCCCAAGTTTCCAGCTGATAGCCCTACTCCACATGGAATGATTTCGCTGGTAAAGGATTATTATAAAAGCACGTTGCCAACATAGAGACAGCAGCAGGGCCACCGCCCAGCGATGGCTGCAGCGCCCGATGCTTGCATGCATCCCAGGATCTCTCATAGCCCCACAGACCAGCTCTGCGGAGCTGGGGTCCCTGGGAGAGGGTGGAGAAGGCCCAGCTGGGGCCACCCCGCTCATGACCTAAAGGGGGCTTTCCAGGGCTCAGTCCACCTCGGAAGCCCCCAGCCGGGCAGCCGGGCAGCTGGGGCCGGTGTCTGGCCATTGCAGTGTGAGCAGAGTCAGCCGAGCCTGCTCTGGTATGGGGCCCCTGAGCTGTCCTGGATTTGGGGATAGGACACAATTTTCTTTTGTAACCCCTCCTCACTTATGCCCTTCTCTGTGCTGGCCAGCTGCCCAGGCGTCTCTGACCCACTGGGAACAGAAGCCAGGGTCCCCAAAGATGAGTTGTTCCACATGGCCTCTGCACACAGCCCCTTCCCGGATTTGAGGCCACTTGTTCCAGCATGCCGGGCA
>NW_022103925.1:5298365-5304859 GCF_000313985.2 Echinops telfairi
CAAGGACACTTGTCATTCTGCCAGCATTGAAGGGCTCTCCTTTCGTTTGTGACCTGTACCAGCATCCCCGCGCTGTCTTCCAGAGCTCTCTTCACCCCAGGCAGGAGCCCCGGTGGCTGGTGATTTCACATTGGGCTGCTGGCTGCAGCGTCAGCAGTTCGAAACCACCACCAGCTCCCCGGGAGAAAGATGAGGCTTGCCACGATAAAGAGTGGCAGTCTCAGAAACCCACAGGGCCGGTTGGACCCTGTCCTGTAGGGTTGCTGCGAGTCGGCATCAACTTGATGGCAATGAGTTGTTTTTATTGTTTTGGGGTTTTTTTGTTTTTTAATCATCCAGAGATGTTCACTTCCCATTCTTCTCTCTCCAGCCCTGGTTGTTGTGGTTGTTGTTGTCAGGTGCTCACAAGTCAGTTCTGACCCATAGCAACCCTCTGTACAGCAGAGTGAAACAGCACCCGGCCCTTCCTGCACCCTCGGCACCGTGGTTCTCGTGTCTGAGCTCATTGCTGCAGCCACTCTGTCCGTCTATCTTGCCTTCCTCTTTTGCGCTGCCCCTCTGCACGTTTACCAAGCATGGCCTCCTTCTCCAGGGACTGGCCTCTCGTGGTGACATGTCCGAAGTGCCTGAGGCAAAGTCTCCCCATCCCCAATCCTAAGGAGCATTCTGGTGGTACTGCTTCTAAGACAGAGTTGTTTGGTTTTCTGATAGACCATGCTACTTTCAGCAGTCTTCCTTAACACCGTAATTCAAAGGCATCAATTCTTCTACCACTGACAGCTATCGCGTGGATTCAGACTCACAACGATAGGACAAATAGAATTGCACCCATGGATTTTTGAGACTGTAAATCTTTATGGGACTAGAGAGCCTCATCTGTCTCCTGAAGGATGGCCCTTGGTTTTGAACAGTCGAACTCCCCGTTAGCAGCCTAACACCTTACACCACCAAGGTGACTCCAACTCTTCTACGATCTTCTTTATTCAGTGTCCAGCTTTCACATGAATAGGAGGTGATTGAAAACACCATGGCTTGGGTCAGGGGCACCTTAGTCCTCACAGTGACATCCTTGCTCTTCTGCACGGTGCAGGATTCCTGATGGCACTGTCAGGTCAGGGGGTAGGACTGCCAGCTGCAACGTTCACAGTTTGAAACCACCAGCAGCTCCTCAGGAGAACATTGAAGCTGTCTGCTCCCATAAAGAGTTACCGTCTCGGGGCTCTGCTTACTTCTCACCCTCATGAAGAGATCGCTGAAGATATGGGTGCTGTCGCAAAGTATGGTGAAGAAACTAGGTGGTGCGCAGGCAGCAGAATGGATAGCATCTGGGGTCTTAAAGGCTTGTCTTCAAACAGCAGCCAACTAAGTGAGGCGTGTACTAACTCCACATGGAAGAAGCACACCAGCCTGTGTGACCCAGGGATTGCAAATATTAAAATCCGAATCCAAAGGAGGGAATGGTGTCAGATCTTCAGTTGCAAACACCTGGGTTGCAGAAGGCTACGGATGACGGTGGAAGTCCCAAGTCCATTCACAGGGTCCACGCATGGATAAGCCTCTGGTGAATCCCCTCTGACCATAGTTGAGGGGTGTGAATAGCGTTGTTATCTGACAGAAAGCATTGCAAAGTCAATTATGGCAGATGTATTTAGGTTAAATACATCTTATCATTTGATCTCCTGTTTGACCCATTTAAAATTTGTTCTAGTTTTTAATATTTTCTGCTTTGTTTTTGATTGAGGGCTTTTTCTGTTATTGTTGTTAGTATTTTTTTTTTACTAAATGTTTTTCTGTATATGAAATCCAGGCTGGTAAATCTATAGAGACAGGAACTGGATTGATGGGCCCTTAGGGGAATGGCAAGGAAGGTTGGGGTGGAGGTGGGCAGGGGGACCGGGAGGTAATAAGGATGACTACAAAAATGAAGAAAATGCCCTAAAATTGATTGTGGTGATGACTGTACAACTCTTCTTAATATGATTGAACTATTGAATTATATAATTTGTGAATTATATGCCCATAAAGCTGTCTTAAATTTTTTCACAGTCTTAGAAACCCTCTCCGGGGTTGCTGCGGGTCGGAAGTGACTCAGGGACAGTGGGTTAAGGTTTGTTGGGTCTCCGGCAGCAGACTTGCCTAGCAGGCCCCAGCCACTATCAGGAGAGACCAGTCCCTAGAGAAGACCATCATGCTTGGTAAGGCAGAGGGACAGCAAACACCAGGAAGAACTTTGACAGGAAGGACTGACACAGTGGGCTGGCACATGAAAACCACGTGAGGATGGCGCGGGACCAGGTGGCGCTTCCTTCCGTGGTACGCAGAGAGAATGGCTATAAGTCAGACCAACCCTACAGCACGGAACAACGACAACCCTTAGGAACCCCGGCTCTGTGTCCTGTGAATGCGTGTGTTCCAGGTATCTCATCGGCATGGCAGGCACAATATTTGTACCTTTCCATCTGGCTCTTTCACCTCGCTGAATGCTTCCACAGCGTGGCATGGCTCAGATCTCCATTCCTTTGAATAGCTGCATCTCCTACACTTTGTCATCCACGGATGGACACTTGGGTGATGTGGATGTTCCTGTGGAGCGGAACCCCAGCCCCCGGAGGCTCCATAGGCACAGCAGACCGACACACTGCTCAGTCCCACACCGTCCCCACAATGGGTCACAGATTGGAGCGCTGGGAGCCGAAGGGTTTTCACCTGCGGATTTTCCGAAGGGGACGGTCAGGTCTTTCTTCCTGGTCTTCGGTGGAAGCCCATGCTGAAGCCTGTTCAGCATCAAGGCCGCACACAAGTCTCTGTTGACAGGTGCGTGGGGCTGCAGCTGGACCCCGTCGGAAAGGCAAGAACTCTCCCACGGGTCCCCACCCCCAGCCAGTCCTGGGGCCTTGGGGCTCAGCTCAAGGGGAGTCCCTCTGGGACATGGGGGTTCAGTGAATGGTGTGACCCTTTGCTGGACATGCTGCACAGTAGGGGATGCTGGGCCCCTCTAGGGTTTCCCGTCTGGGCTCCAATACATTTCTTCCCTTTTCCTTAAAAAAAAAACTCTCCCACGGGACCACGGGGGCCTCATTCATGGGTTGAAGTGGATTATGTATTGTACTTCCACATGCATTCTTAAACATCGCCTTTCAGAGCTTTCAAAGCATTTGCACCCGTGTGAATTCCCACAGTCACAGCTCAGAAAGGGATGGGTGAGAGCTAGGTTTTGTGTCAACTTGGCTGGGACAGGATTCTCAGGAGCTTGACACCTGAGCACCGGCCGCCCTCTTCCCTCATCACACAGTGATGTGACCTAACATAACATCACCGGCTCCACGATGACAGCTGCCGTGAGCAGCTACGCAGTGGTGGGAAGACCAGGGAGGAGGGCAGCCCCTTAGTCAGGTCGCAGTCCCCAGGTGGACTCCTTCCTGTATGAGTAGATGCTGTGGAGGGCTTCTTCTTTCTTGTCTGCGTTCTGCATCCGGCGCGCCAATCTCCGGTTCTTTGGATGTGAGCAAACGGCTCGCCATATCGCCTGCTGTGAGGAAGCCTCAAGGAACCAGAGGAATGCTGTGTATTTCTTCCGTGCTTTACTGCACCCTGGTTGACTCATCCCTTCCCTGTGACCCCTCTGTGGGGGATCTTCCATTGTCTACAGATGGGCTTTCGGTCTCTGCTCCAACCCCCCTCCTTCTGAACCCTATGGTTTGCCACCCGGCCTGACGACCTGGGAGTCACCCACCAGCCGGGGTCTCCCTGCGTCCGTCATCTTTCTGCTGCCCGCTTTGTTAGTCCCACCAGGTATTCAAATCAGAAAAGCCCGCCCGCTTAACATCTGACCCATAGACTTGAACGGGACTGGTGGACCTGCCTGCTTCTACACCTGTGTACACCACTTCCTTGATATAAATTTCTCTCTTTATGTACACAGCAGTCGCTGGCTTTATTTCTCTACAGAACCCAGCCTATCAGGAGGGTACCTGCCCACTGTAGCTGCCCTCACTTCCCAGGGCCAGGTGGGAAGGGGGTCTACTGACTCCTGCCCAGAGCCGTGGTGTGGACATCACATCCCTGTAGGACCGAGGAGAACTGGCCCGTAGGCTTTTCAAGGCTGTCATGGAAGCCAGACTGTCACATTTTTCTCCTGAGGAACAATGGGTGGGTTTGAACCCTGACGTTTACGTAGCAGATCGAGGCCTGACCATTGTGCTACCCGGCTCCTGACCTTGAAGTCCCAAACGCAAACCAGAACAATTGTGTAGACGGCACATGAGCTGCCCTTCCTCCAGGGGGACCTTTGGGTGGACTTGAACCTCGAACCGTTTGCTGAGCCTCCAGGTGCCTGAACCATTCACACTCTTTGGAGAAGCTGGTTCTCCATCAGAGGGCCCTCCGGGGCTTAGAAGCCCCTCGGAAGAGAGGAGAGACGAGATGAAAAGCAGGGGGAGGCGTGCCAGTCCTTCTGTTCTCGGGGACCCTGGCCCTTCGAAGGTGGCTTGTGGGTCTCGGCCAATGACCCTTGAATGTGAACTAGAAACATCTTCCCAGGACAAGGAGCGCCCACCCATCCGTGGGAAAAGCGAGGCTGTTCTATGAATGGCTGGTGCCTGTGCCCTCTGCGTGCCGTGGGGGAGGCGACAAGATTCATACGTGATACGGCCCATCGTGTTTTTCTACAAGGTTAACTCCATGATCCCATTACCCGCACCTTCTGAAGTCATCCAGGAGCGGGCTATGTCTTCCCTTGCACCTCCGAGGCTCTCGTTAATAATTAGGTCACCTTTCTAGCCAGCAATCCTGGCTGCCCTGGGACAGGAGCCTCCACCTGGAACAGGTACCAGGGGCCTAGAAGAGCACACGCATCGCCATTCCGCTTCAGGGCAGAAGGGCGCTCCCTCCAATGATCCGAGGTTGTTGTAAAAGCAAAACAAAAAACCCACTGACGTCAAGTCATTCTGACTCATAGCAACCCTCTAGGACAGAGTAGACCTTCACCTCTGGGTTCCCAGGACTGTGCATCTTGTGGGAGTAGAAAGTCTCATCGTCCTCCCTCGGAGCGGCTGGTGGCTTTGAACAGCTGACCTTGCGGCCCAGATGGTCACCATCAAGTCACTTCTGATTCGCAGCAATTGTACAGACCACAGAAGGAAAGACTGCCTGGGCCTGCCCCACGCCTTTTCCTTCTCCCTCTTCCTTTCCAAGTGTGGTGTCCTGTTCAGGGACTGTTTCTCCTGACGCCCAGGGCTGCCAGAAGAACTGGGCGCTCTGGTGGGGGAGGGGTATTCGTTCGGCCGTTAGTGGAAAGGTTGACAGTCAGAACCACAGTTACCCAGCGGGAGAAACAACCCGCTGACCTCCTATCAAGATGACACTCTGGGAAACCCCATGGGGCTGTTTTTCAAAGGCCACCGCAACTGGATGGCAACTGCTTTGGCAGAAGAACAAACCAAGTAGTCTTGGTGGAAGTCCAGCGTGAATGCTCATCGGAAAGCTCCATAACTTGGGACCCCTCCTCAGGAAAGAGCAGTTTTGTTGGCACGGACACAGCAGTGGCTAAGGTGGAGGGTCAGAGAAAACGAGAGAAACGGTCTGTGTTGGGCCGATGTTGTCTAGAAACGAATCCAGTAACTCATCTCTGTATAAGAAAGAGCTTTAGATCGCGAAGTAATCGTGCACGGAGTCTGAACCTGTCAGACCCATGCCGCCACAGGGAGGCAGCATGGTGAAGCGGGAAGCTGAAAGACCACAGGTTTGGGGGGCAGGTGTGTGTGTGTGTGTGTGTGTGTGTGTGTGTGCAGTGTCACGTGGCTCCTAGGTCGGTGGGACGTGGTGGGGTGCCGGCAACTCTCAGGGCTGGCTGAGTGGTCCACATGGGGCCACCTCTCGAGGCAGGCAGAGCTTCCTCAGGCAGCAAGGCAGAGGGGCAAGGCTTAGGACATCAAGGAGGTGTCCTCTGGCTGTGACTTGATTGACAGGTTTGACTCCGCCCCTAGCCAGGAGTGGCTAGTTGACACGCTCCCTAACTAACCTACCGCCTGGCCCATGAGATGCACGGACACATCAGCTAACACAACGGACTCACGTACCCGGATGACCGAGAGGACGGGCCAGGACCAGGCGACTGCTTGAGTCGTCGTGACGCGGGGCCCCTCCAAAGCAGGAGAGGCGGGTGCTCCCACTCGGGCTCCTTCTCTGTGCTGTGGGTTTTCACAGACGCCTCGAGTCACATGTCCACTGGGACAGTGCCACGCCGGGTGGCTCCGCAGAGGTCATGGGCGGGGCCGGGTGCTGCTTTTTGCGGCGAGTTGGGTGAGAGTAGACCAGGCAGGGCATCGGCTTTTCTTCCCATCGACAGTCCGTAGTCTGGACACATGCTTCCTCTCATCCGCTGCAATCCCGCCATGACCCTTGCAGTTCCCACTGCCTCCCGTGTCTCCTGTTTCCTTCCCTGCTCTCCCCTAACCCGCCGAGCTCCAGCCAGATACTGCCCTTTGGATCTCTTC
>NW_022103925.1:5305435-5307746 GCF_000313985.2 Echinops telfairi
GTGTACATGCTCTGGTCTAGCCAGATTTGTAAGGTAGAATTGGGATCATGACAGTGGGGGGTGGGGGTGGGGAGGAAGCATTTAGGAACTAGAGGAAAGTTACATGTTTCATTGTTGCTATACTGCACCCTGACTGACTTGTCTCCTCCCGCGACCCTTCCGACCCTTCCGTAAGGGGATGTCCAGTTGCCTACAGATGGGCTTTGTGTCCCCACTCCGCACTCCCCCTCATTCACAATGATATGATTTTGTGTTCCTTGATGCCTGAGACCTGATCCCTTCGACACCTCATGACCACACAGGCAGGTGTGCTTCTTTAGTGGGCTTTGTGGCTTCTGGGCTTCACCCCTAACGTGATGGCAGGAGTCCTGGCGGCCTAGTGGTTACATGTTATGCTGCGATTCATCAGGTCCGAAGTTCAAAACCACCAGCTGCTCAGCGGGCGGGAGAGACGAGGCTTCCTACGCCCGTCCAGTGACTGGCTTGGAAACTCACAGGGCAGTTCTACCCTCTCCTGCAGGACCACTGGGAGTCACATCACTCGAGGGCAGTGAGCTCACGCTGGGAGCTTGGCTGGTAGGGAACAAAGGACCAGAAGCGTGGCGTCATTGAGTGGCACAGGGCACAGGGTGTGAGGGGGTCTGGGCTTCGCTGTAGCCTGGCCTGCATGCTTCCAGTGCGGACGTGAGTCTAGGGCGCAGGACTCCAGACGAGGAAGAGTCTTTCCTCTCGGCTTCTCCCCTCTCTTCCTCCATCTGTCAACTTGGAAAAGGAAAAGGTGCCAGGCACCCACTCAGCAAGGACCGTAGGGGTGGGCCCCAGGGGCTGAACCACAGAGCCCCCTTATCCAAAGACCCCTGGGGCTGCGCCCCAGCGGGGTGAGGGGTATAATGTGGGAATGTGGAAACAGGCCCATGTAGCAGGCTGGGCAACTGGAGGGCACCTGGTCGGATCTATTCTGGATGCTTGCACTGCCATCTGGTGGCGGCAAGACAACCTGGTCTCCAACAGCCAGTGTGAGTACTCCCTGCGCCAGGGGAATGGGTGTGGGGTGTGGGGGGGGTCCACAGGGGTTTGGGCTACTCTCTGAGCTGCTAGGAAGGCGCCCTGGGGGCATGGTGTGTGAAGGGTTGTGCTGCTAACCCAGCTGGGCAGCTTGGAACCACTAGCCACCTGAAGGAGAAACCGAGGGGTTCTACTCCCATGAAGACCCCCCAGGGGCAGCTCTACCCTGTCCTGTAGGGTCCCTATGAGTCGGCATTGGCTCGATGGAAGAGGGTTTGGTTCAGGGTTTTGAACTACTAACTGCAAGGTCAGGGTTGGAAGCCACCAGTGGCCCTGTAAAGGCCAAAGAGCATTTGGAACTCGCCCTCGGGAAGGGAGCACAGAGATGGTGCCGTAGCAAAATGTGGAGAATTTTTAGATGGTGCCCGGCTCTCCGATAAAATAGCGTCTGGGGTCTTACAGGGTTGTCTACAAACAAGCAGCCATCTAAGTGAGATGGCAACTCAGTCCACAGGAAGACACACACCAGCATCAGCCACCAAAGGACTGGAACCCACAGGGTCCGAAGCCGAAGGAGGGATCATGTCAGAGCCTAGATTGTGAGACTCTGTGTCCTGAGGGTGATGGAGCCCAAGATATTTGTGGAACTACTCAGGAAATAAGCCTCTGGCAAACGCCCCTTATCTAAAATTAAGGGTTGGGAGGAAAATGGTCACTAGACAGAGTGCTTGGAAGAGAGGCGTATAGATCAAAAGTTCGAACAGTTATAACTTGGTCAGCAGATCCCCCCTATGATGCAGGTTGGACCTGATCTGGTTTGTGAATTTTCCGTATGTTTGGTTTGTATTATTGTGCTTGGCTTCTGTTTGTTCATGTTAGAGTGTCTCTTGGAGGTCACGCTCTTGAAGCTCCTGTTAGATGCTTCTCGCGAACCCCCAGAGTGATGCACCGAAAGGGACATTCAGTACAATAAGGGCTTCGGGGGATAGTGCGGTAGACGGCAGGCATGTCAAGGAGACCATGTGGGGAAAAAATGTTTGGAGACTGATGGGGCAATCGTACCATTGCCCTTGACGGGACTGAGCTGTGGAATGAGGTGTGTTAGTCCCACCTGGTGATGATGGTGGTAACAGCATCTGCAGGGGTGCTCGGTAAACTCGAGGGTCAGTGAAAAAGGCTGGCACAGAGGCTGCCACAGTGGGGCCCAGCACGAGGGTGGAGAGGGTGGCACAGGGCAGGGGGGTGTCATGATGCTGGCTCCACAGCTCTTCGAAACCACACGGGAGTGGTGCTGCTGGGAAATGGA
>NW_022103925.1:5308221-5309218 GCF_000313985.2 Echinops telfairi
GTGGGCACAACGGCGAGCCGGAGCGTGAGCTGTGTGATCCCTGAGCAGGGTTGCTTTGCCCAGTGTGGTGGGCACCTCGCAGGCAGCGCTGTGGAGGGTGTAGGTGCTGCTTGTGAGTGGTAGCACAGGTAAGCACCGACTGTGGTCTGCACTGAGCAGGTGATGACACACACACACAAACTACATACACACATCACACATACTGTCCACACTACACCCACATACCACACCCAAATACACACTACATACACACACACATCATACATACTGTACATACAACACCCATACTACATACTATACACATACCACACATTATACACACCTTACACACATATACACACCACATACACGCACCATACACACACACATACTACACACACAACCCCCACACACGCACACACACCATGCTTCAGTGGAAGTCGGCTGGCCCGGACCCTGGGGATCCCTGGTAGGGCTCAGAAGGACATTTAACTCAGGGCACAGCAGGGCCCCCACAAGTTCCTTCCTTCTGTCCTCTCTATCTGACCCCCACCCCCACCCGACTGCTGAGCCCAGGTGGCAGCAGCACAGCCCAGGTATGTGTATAGTATGTATGTAGCATGCATCTTCACACTGTCTGAGCGCAGGCTTGGTCGGATCCAGTCCAACCACAGGCGGAAAGGCCTGGCGGTCTCCTGAAAGGCTCTGGAGGTCCCATGGATCTGTCTATGTGGACACACGTGGGGTACCAGCATCGGCACACACTCGGGCCACTGGTTAGGGCCAGTCTGTCTTTATGTTCGTAAACACAAAGGAGACTCAGTTTGGGATCAAAAGCAGGTTTAATTTATTCAAATTAAATTATTTTCTGAGTTTCATATACAAATAGAACCTTTGTGTAAATCTTTAAAAAGTACAAAATGGTACAAATCTGTTCTGTAAAGATAACATCTGTATGGTACACATCTGGCCCTCGCCTGTCAGACGGGGCAGGGCCAGCAGTGGTGGCCCATGGGTG
>NW_022103925.1:5309950-5310778 GCF_000313985.2 Echinops telfairi
GCAGGTGTAGGGCTTCTCGCCCGTGTGCGTGCGCAGGTGCCTGCTCAGGTCCCCGGAGCCCCCGAAACTCTTCCCTGCACGAAGCAAGAGGTCCAGGTTAGAAGCGGTCATGCATGCAGCCCGCCTGCCTGCCGGAGCCCACCCGCCCCCGGGGAGGGGGAGGTTCTGTGTGAGCCCGGCGCTGTCCACGGCTGGAACAGGTAAGGCGGTGAGAAGCACGCTATGTGGGCGAGGTATTCAGAACGGCAGCAAGGCGGTGGTGCCCCAGTCAGCAAGGCCTCACGCCCACCCAGTCCCCCCTATGCTCCTGGGGAAGTGGGTTCCCGGTGCCTCCACCCACCAGGCGTCCCTGAGTAGGCAAGAGAATCACCTGAGGGCATCACTCCGGATCTGAAGTTCCTGCCAGCCTCCCCTCCAAGCAACAGGTGGGCCTCGTTTGAAAAGTCCACACATTAAAATCCAAGCCCCCTTTTTACACATGACACAACACGCCTGATGGTGCTGGCGGCCACTACCGACTCTTGGAAAGGGCCATCACCTTAGAATGTCCTGGTAAAGGCTTGAAGGCAAACAAGTGGCCAGAAGCAACAAAGCCCACAGAGAAGAAGCACATGAGCCTGTGTGAACACAAGGTGTTGAAGGGATCAGGTAGCAGACACCAAAGAACAAAAACCACCACTGTGTGACCACCTTCCCCACATAAACGCTGAAGACGAATGTGTACATAATAAGTGTGGTGAAGAAGGCTGATGGTGCCTGGCTATCGAGACCTATAGCGTCTGGGGACTTAAAGGCTTGAAAGTAAACAAGCGGCCATCTAGCCCAGAA
>NW_022103925.1:5311538-5320746 GCF_000313985.2 Echinops telfairi
AAAGTCCTGGCCAGAAGGGGAAAAAAGTGTGGCTCAAAAGACCAATTCACAAAGGGAGCCAGGCTCGCTGGTCAGGGAGTGACTGGGACCCGCGGGACTAGGGCCTTTGTCACCCTAAGAAACACAGACTGCACAGGGAGTCTTGGCCACGCGTGCCCCAGCCCAGGTGCTGTTTTTGTGCACTCTTGCATCTTGCTCTGTGCACCTCCAGCAGGTCACCGTGCCGGCTGACTGGCAGCTGGCTGGCTGTGTCATCTCCAGCATGTTCCTCTTCCCCAGCCCACTGTGGTCCATCAGCAGCTTCAGGGCCTGTCCCCAGAGGGGCTGCCTGGGCGAGGCCAGCACGGGCTCGCGTCCAGCATGCTAATGTGCCTCTCCGGACACAGAGCTGCCGTCTGGTTCTTCCTGGTTTCCGGGGGATTCTTGGGAAAGGGAGGAGCACGTCTAGGGTCCTTGTTGGTCGTCACTCAGCAGGCTCCCACTTAGAACGGGAGGAAACTGCCCATTCTGTGCCAGCCTTACCATGGTTATGTTTAAGCCCACTGCGGCATCTCGCAGAAGGTCTTCTTCTGACCCTCTGGTTACTACGCACGACACCGTGCTGGGACTGGTGCCTCCTGGTGACAGGTCCATAGTCCGTGACACCCAGTGATGGCTAGAGGTTAAGTCAACTAGACACTCCTGGCTCAGGGTAGGGGTGGAGTTCCACCCATCAGTCGGGTCTGCAGCCTGAGACCCCTCCTTGGCGTCATAAGCCTGTCTGAGAGCGGGCAGAGCAGAGTGGAATCCTTGACAGCCCTTGACCTTCTGCTGGGGCTGACCTCACATTTGGTCTCCTGCCGTGTTGGCTGCCAATCCCAGGAGCCCTCGGTGCACCGCAGCCGGTGGATTCACTCAGCCTCCACCGGCCTGTGCCCTCCGCCGTCTCCGCCTCGTCATCCTCCTACCTGTTTGCAGCTTCCACGAGCCAGGAGACGCCCAACTGGACTTAGCCTGTTTCTAAACTGTGTGACTCGATGCAGCCCTCTTCCTCCAGCACAGAGGAGCTGTTTTTGCTTCTCTAGAGGACCCAGCCTCACACGCCAGTCCCACCACCTGTGCTGCTAAGGAGCCTTTTGGATGTACTTCCTCCCAGAGGGGTTTGTTTGGCGGTCGTGGTACATTTAATAATCTTTGCCAACACCATTCAAAGGTCTTTGCCTCTTTGTCCAGTTTTTTAGGGCCCTTGCCCACTGCATCATCTAAAAGAGCCCCATTAAAGCTGAGCCATGAGTCTGACCACCCCAGTGCCTCTATGGAAGAAAGGCCTGGTGACCGGCCCCTCAGAGATACACTGTGCTCTCTGGCATGTGCTGGCCACCAGCCAAAGTCCCCATCAAGGGCAATGGCATGGGCTTTCAGTTTGATACGTCTGGATTTTAGTTGTAGTACAGTTGTTTCTCACTGTCTTGATGAACTGATTTTACGTTTAATATAAACTTTAGCAGGAGTCTGCTCGGCTGTCTGTTGACCCCTAGGCCAGAGAAGTGCGTGGTAGAACGAGGAAAGGCCAGCCACATGGGGCAGCTGTGTGCCGACAGAGAAGAAAACACGGGCCGAGGAAGACAGACGTGGCCAAGCTGGAGGTCCAGGGAGAGAAGCAGGGCACGCGGCCTGGAGACAGAGCACGAGTGTCCGTAGGCCGGCCAGAGTCGGGGTGGTGAAGGGGGACAGGTGGAGCAACAAGTAGCCCAGTAGGGCAGCTTGAGCTGAAGGCTGAGGGCCTCGGGAAGTCTCGGGGGTACCCAGAGCGGCCCTGGGAGCAGCACAGGAGTGCTGGGAGGAGCGCCAGGAGTCCAAACCCCAGGTGGCCACCCTGCTCCCTGTCCCCGACCCAGGACAGGGAGCTCGAGCCAGGGAGCTGACTGGATGGCGGGGGCGCAGAGCCATCTAGAGAGCTGGGCGCAAAAGGCCCCTTCTCACCCGAGTCCCCCGATCCTTGCACCCAGATGTAGGCGGCAAAGGGTCTTTTCTAGCATGCATGTGCGTGCACGTGGCTCTCAGCAGGCTGACTCGTGCGCCCGACCTGGTTCCAACACTGTGCAGGTGAACAGGCAACGTGACCCGCTAGCTCTGTGTGCTAACAACATGCCCTGAAACCTCATGTCGCACGAAACACGCAGGGAACAGCCCAGGATGGGCCAGCGTGGGTCCCCAACATTGCCCCAGGCCGAACCAGTCTGCTGCCCTCTGCCAGGATCGGGGGTGGCCCCTCACGCCTCAGAGGCTGTGGTGTGCGTGCCCTGAGGGTGCAGACGGACAGGAGACCCGTCTGTCCATCTGCAGCTCTGGCGGACACTCACCGCAGGCCGCGCAGCTGTAGGGGCGCTGGCCCGTGTGGCGGACACGGTGCTTCACCAGCTTCCTCTGCATGTTGAACGACTTGCCGCACTCGTCGCAGGTGAAGAGCTCGTCGGCCGTGTGCGTCTTCTTGTGCTCCTTCAGGTTGCTGAAGTTGCTGAAGCCTGGGGAGGGGGTGGGGCAGAGCAGCGTGGTCAGCCCGGGGACATGCTGGACAGCCCTCCCCAGGAAGAACCGCTGGGCCGGTGCTACCTCGGCCGCAGATGTCACACAGGTGCGGCTTTTCTCCGGAGTGGATGATGATGTGCCGCTGCACGTCCCCAGAGGCGGCGAACCTGCGGGTGAGGGGAGAGCGCCGTCACGACGGGCTGGGGAGGGGAGGGCTCGCCGGAAGGAACCTTAGGAAGACTGACTCCGGCAACCCGGCCTGACAGGGTGGGCAGAACTGCCCCGCTGGCTCTGGAGTGCTCCTCACGGGAGCGCTGGGCCGGAGTCTGGAACCTGGCTGACCAGCTGTGGACGCTGTGCGGCCCCCTCTGAAGGACCCTGGACAACCCTGACGGGGTCACAGAGGGCACGACCTGGCCCTCCCTGCAAGCACAGGCAGGTGGTGTTGCCCACCGACCTCTGGCCGAGGGTCCGCCCTCCCCCTGCTCGGCTTTGGGGCTCCGCCAGCAGCGGGGGAAGGGGAGGGCCCTCACTGCAAGTGTGGGAGCCAGGACCCTGCCGGTAGGCCGCCTTCATGCACACATGCTGCCCTGGAAGTGACGCCCAGTGCAGGACTCCAGGGCAGCTCTTGTGTCTGAGGGCTAACTGACCTGGGGGGCGGGGGGTAAGGGGCGTAGTGTCCTGGAATTCCGTGACATCGAAAGACTGCTGGACACAGCCTTTGCGGCTGCAGCAGCACCTCTCTCAGCTTTAGTTCAGGACACAGGGTGCTGTGAGGATGGGGGAGGTGGCCACAAAGTGTGGGCAGAAGTGTGGCACACGGGGCGGAGGGTCTCATGCCCCTATAGCCCACCCTGTCCCCAAGCAAACCCCTCGGCTGCTAGCACACACTGCCCGCCAGGACCGGCACCAACCTTTTGCTCCGTGAAACCCAGTGTCCCCCCCAAATGTCCTTCCTCGGGGGTGTCCCCACAGACACGCCCCCGGGGCACCACTGACCTCTTGCCACAGACCTCGCAGATGTACGGCTTCTCCCCGGAGTGCCGGCGGAGGTGCGTCTGCAAGTTTCCCGCCTGAAACAAGAGGGAGAGGGCGCCGTCATCAGAGCTGTCTGTCTCAGGTGTGGTCCACCTGGAGGGCTGCCCAGTAGACCCCCATGTCTGGGGAGCCAACTCTAAGGCGGAGCTCCCGTGCCAGGGACACTCCCTGTACCCTGAGCCGTAGGCCCGTGGTACTGGGCACAGCCCCTCTCTGCCAGTGGGTCCTGGAGCACTGGGGGCACGGATGAGGGAGGGGAATATGGGTGCTAAGTCTGCCCCCATCCCTTTTATGTCTTACACGTGTTTTACCCTGAACCACCAATCAGCCCCCAAGAGGGATTTGCAAAGTGCCCGTGTGCGTGGCCAGTGTTGCGTGTCTTTCGACACAGAGTGCTGCTGGCCACCAGGGGTTCCTGCCCTGAGCAGTCTGCCCTTCCACGCAGGCCAGCTCCCCACCAGCCTGGGGTGTCCCGGAGGCTTGGCTACGCCAGGCTGGACGGAGCACCTCTCATGAACACGGACAGACCAATAACGGGCAGGGAGCTTACAACCGCGGATGCCTCAGCCGTTTCCAAAGCTACTGCCTTACAACCTCCGCTGCTGGGACCTAAGTGCATCGTCTCCACCTGCCAATTCCCTCTCGGGATGTCTGAGAGCGCTCTGTTGCAACAAAACCGGACAGACGCCCCAGAAATGGGCTCAAGTAGGCTGAGGGTGGAACTGGCAGAGAGAGAGTCCCAGAGGAGCCGGGACACTCAGCAGCGCACACCACACACTGTGCTGGCCCCTGCCATGCTGTCAGCGGAGGTGGGTCTGAGGCCCAGCCCGAGGGTGCTGGGCCTGGGTGGTTTTCATGAACACTCAACCAAGGTGCGATTGCCGCCCCCCCAGCCTTCCGGCTCTGTGTGCGGGCGAGAACTTGGGGAAGCACGGTCAGGTGCCACGTCTGCAAAGCTGGGGTTGGGGGGCCTCGAGGAGGCGGACTGACTCAGTGGTTCCAACGGGCCTCACGTGAGGACAGTGGGCTGTGTTCCCTACTGCTTGGAAAAGACCCCAGGTCATCTGAGATCACCAGACAGGAGAGGGGTCGGCAAAGCTTGGGAAGATACCGCTTGTCCTGGAACGACGCCCGATCCTCATGACGCCTGCCCTGGTGGGTGAGCTCACTTGGGCTGTGCGCCCTGGGCCCCTGGAGGCTGGTCTTGCCAGTTCTACTTCCTAGTTGAAAAACCGGGGGCTTGGCAGAGAACGTGGCAAGTCACTGTTGGGGGCAGAAACCTGTGTGGGGTCTGTGAGGGTCCAAACCCCGCCCCCCCAGGCGTCCAGGACTGGACGCTTCCAGCTGAGCAAGGGCTCGCCACGCCTTTCAGGGTGTGCTCCTGGGCCCCTCTGAGCTCCTGCTGAGATGCAGAGTCCAGCAGCAGCTCCCGGAAGGCTGGCTGGGCAGCCCCCTCAGCGCTCTCGGTCCCGCTTGGCTAGGACGTCCTCTGACTGAGCGCAGGCAAGGCCGCCTGCTCCCTCCTTCGCAACTCCGAGCACCTTTTAAACGTCTGCAAAGCCCATGCACCCAAGCAGACTTGCACTTGGCAGCACGGCTCAAAAACTGCAACCTCTGCTGTGGAGTCCGTGCCAACCTGCCGAGGTCCTGCAGGACAGGGTAGGACTGCCCATCCTCACACGGATGTAGAAAGCTTCGTCTTTCCCCCCTCGGGGCGGCTGGTGGTTTCAAACTGCTGACCATGCGGTGAGCAGCCCAACGTGTGACCACGGGGGCTCCTGAGTGTGCTCTGAATGCACATGCTCAGGTATGAGCTGTAAAACATGCACAGACTGCCTCTCAGGACCACCCAGACCCGCAGCCATGGCCACCCTCTCTCTTGGTGCTCACTGTGTGTGAAGCAAGGCGCCCCGGTGCCAATGGCCTGCCAGCCGCGGGGACACTGGAGCATGCCTGTCCTGCATGATGCACTTGCCGACTCCCACCGACAGATGGCCTCTCTTGCTCCGTCCCGGGGGGCACAGGTTACTCGGCTGCTGCCAACTAGCCAGAGGCGGCTAGAGTCCTCCAACCGGCCCCTCAGAAGAAAGGCCTGGTGGTCACACAGCACACAGCTGGACACACCCTCGGCCAAGGCCCAGCTCCAGAACCTTTCCTGTCACACTGCGCTTGTTGCTGCTCCAAACTGCGGGCTGAGCACGTCCTTCCCAGGCCACTGCGCCAGCGGGCCGTTTCCTCGACAGCACGCCCTCACCTGGCTCGTGGCCCTGGCCTGGCACCACACAGCCTGCTGAACAGGAGGCTCAGGGGTGGGTCCCAGGAGCTCAGCGGCGGTCAGCAAGGAGGGAAAAGGGTTCGGTCTTCTCCCTGACACCCCAAATCTACAAGGTCCATGCAGTAAGATGGTACGGCCCTGGCCCTGGCCCACTGCAGTGGAGTCGATTCTGATGGACACCGCAGAACTGCCCCGAGGGTTTGCCCGCTATGGGTCTCTGTGGCCAGTGCGAGGGCAGCGGCAGTGGGTCTGCACCTTCAGTTAACAGCTCAGCACTTTAACCACAGCACCTCTGGGGGCCCGTCTTGGACAGGCCCAGGATGATCTGGACGCCTGAGGTGTTTCACGGGAACCTGATTCACTGAAGCAAGCCGTCTTAAGGGCAGAATCCACAGGGACGGTGAGAGGTGAGAGTCTGCCCGCACACTCGCACACGCACACCTGCCGGCATGCACACAGCCCCCTGCCACCCCCACGCCCCCAGTGAGCCAGAACTTTGTTCTCTGGAAAACGACTCGATCCTGGCTGGGTCTGGGGTCTGTGGCCCCTAGAGCAGTCCTGCCAGGTACGTCACCCCGCAGGCATCTCAGGGCTGCAGTTGGGAACAGCCACGCGCGGGCCCCCACCTGAGAGAAGTGCCTCCCACAGACGTGACATTCAAAGGGTTTCTCACCTAGAACAAACAGAACGAGACACAACTTGTAAAATCATCAGCGACAGGCAGGGCACTCTGTTCTGGTGACAGTGCCTCTCTCGGGGTCTGACCTCTCCCGAGCAACGGCCCGGCCTTGCCCCCAGCGTCTGCAGACAGGGCTCCCGCTGCCCGCTCCTCCTCTGAGATGCTGGGGGGTGGTGGGGGGGGTGGGGTGTGTGTGTGGAGGAAACCCAATCTTTATTTGCTTCTCTCTCACAACTCCCACTGCTCCCCGAAACAGGAGCTTGGGGAGCAGTCCTGGGACCACACGGGCTGGGGTTCTCTGCCCGGACACGGCGCTCTGGCAGAAACAGGGGCTAGACCACACCAGTGTGCAGGCAGCATGAGTGGACCTGCTGCAGGACCCTCGAAGCGGACACCCCGCTGGCTTCCAGGTCGCCTCTGGTGGACTCCCTTAGGGCACTGGGTCAGTGGCGAGTGGTCTCTGGGAGCAAGCCTGAGATGGCCCTCTCACCCCCCCGCCTCTCAAACCAAGCGGTCTCATGAAGACCTGCTCTTCAAAAATAATGTCTGCCCTCCTTACTGCACTGCTTGGCTTGGGCCCCCCTGCCCCCCCTCCCCCAATTTGAGCACTGAGCCCAGGGAATGCTCACACAGCAAACTGGGTGGTCCTCTGACAACTGCCACAACACGGCTGCTCAGCAGCGCCAGGGCCAGCACGCCCTCACAAGCGTTGGCACAGCCCTCTTCCGGTGCTCCAGCCCTGGCCCGCCCGCCCGGGTCTTCTGTCCTTGTGAGGGCACGGCCATCCCCGGCTCCCACTGATGGTTTCTACTGGGTGACACCCTGTGTGGGTGCTATCTCCCTCAAAGGCGGCCCTCCTGGGACAGCTCTGTGGGGCCTGCAGCCTGAAGGAAGCTCGTCCGCCAGCTTCCCGGACTCAGTCTGTGTCTTGAGGAGGGAGCGCTTCTGAGCCCGAACAGAGGTGCGGGAAGAGGGTGCAGACGGGGAAGAAACAGCACTCCGGGGAGACCAGACCCTCAGCCACTCAGTACCCCCACCCGCGTGAAGACAGAGCCCCCAAAGTGCCTGCCTCTAGTGGGGTGCTCTCTCCACAGTGACATGCACACCGATCATGTGAGCACACATCCTGGGGTTCTGGGGGCCACACTCCACCTGTGCGAGAGGGCGCCCCCCCACGCCACCCCCCCCACACAGGGGCTGGTCCGTAAGCCTCCCAGGGTGGCCCGGCCCTTTCCTGAGAAGCCATGCTCTCCTCAGTAGCATGTGTCCTGCACACCTCTCTGCCAGCCAGAGGTGTTCTCACAGTGTGTGAGCTTCACATCTTCTTTGTTTCCCAGGTAAAACTAGAGTGACCTTTAACAAATGAAAACAACAGAGACAACCTGTGGGGGAGGGGGGTCAGAGCACCCCTCCTTCTCCCTGAGCGGCTGGTGCGGTCCAGCGGCTGACTGCAGCCCTAACCCTGCGGCACCAGGGCTCCTTTTGGAGCCATGGCGAGCCTCTAGAGAAGACTGTGGGTGTTAGATTTCACGTCCACTTGCCCCCGTGTCAAAGTGTGCACAGTCCAACCCCTCACTAAGACCACAGCCTCGTGACGCCAATCGCCTCCTTGGGGGGAGGGTCTTTTAATGAGAGGCACTGGGAACTGCCCTTCTGCCCATGCCCCTGTGTGCTGTGACTCCGTGTCTGCTTCCTCCTGGGCAGCCCCACGTGGGCTGCTGACCCTGGGAGTCAACCTGAGCTGGCCACACCCTGCCACGTTCCTACCAACCTAGGACCACCCCCACCCCCAACGCAAGTGACTCAGCACCCACCAGCCTGTGAGCTCCCCGCACCTCGCTGCACCTTTCTGTGCACACGGTGGCCCGCAGCTTCATGCGGCTGGAGAAGGCTCTGGCTGGCATGGCCCGGGGACTTAAGCTGGATGGGGCTGGGATGCCTTCTCCATGCAAAGTTCTTTCTTACACACACGTGGCTGGTTTTGTTCCCTAACACCATGACCTACACTAAGATTTCTCCAGGCACAATCAGTGGGTGGTCCCTGCCCTCACAGGGCACCACTGTGAACTACTGGTAAAAACAATGACTGCAATCCCCACTCAAATGGGTTAACATGCATCCAGGGCTTTCTCTGAGCAAGCTGGGGCCCCAAACAGAGAACAGGGCATCCCGTGGGGCAGAAAAACGCCAGCACAGCCCCTGGAAGGCAGCCACCGTGGACGTGATCAGGCCTGCAAGGGGACTGCTGCTCACTGTGATGTGTCGTGAAGCTCGTTGTATCACCACCGTCATCATGCCAGCAGGGAACGCCATCCGTGGGAACACGAGATGCTAACGACTGAGCTCAGCCACTGCTGTCGCGTGGGAGGCCCTAGCAACCCCCAGGGAGGGAGGGCTGCCCCGAAGCTGCCGAGGCCCCTGGCTTTCCTGGAGCACACTGCCTCCCTCTCTCCCGGGGAGGGAGGGAGCGGAGGGTGGGCTTGAACTGCCATCCTCTTAGTCCACAGACAAGTGCTTAAGCACTGTGCCATTAGGGATCTTTAAAAAAGTAATAATCATAAATAATAATAATAATAAGAAGAAGAAAGAGCCTTTTGGGGGAAAGGAGAAATGGGATTAAGGTACCAAGCCTTTGAAGATGTACTGCTCAAAAATGTAAGAATTTGCATTTGAAAAGAACAAATAAACATTTTCCGCCTTCCAAAATC
>NW_022103925.1:5321845-5327008 GCF_000313985.2 Echinops telfairi
CGTCGGACAGGGTAAGATATGACAAAACAATAATTTGTAAATTATCAAGGGTTCATGAGGGAAGGGGGGTTGGGGAGGGAGGGGATAAAATGAGGAGCTGATGCCAGGGGCTTGGGTGGAGAGCAGATGTTTTGAGAATGATGAGGGCAATGAATGTACAAATGTGCTTTACACAACTGATACAAGTATGGACTGTGATAAGAGTTGTATGAGCCCCTAATAAAACAATTAAAAAAACGTGCTATACTAAATTAGTACTCAAACAAAGTTAGGACTTTGGTCTGAATCAATCAACGTGTGGCTTTACAAAGGAATCCCCCATTGGGGTACATGGTTCATCTCTCCACAGGCCAAAGGACGGTGGTTTGAGCCTCCCATCCCGGCATCTCGGGAGCCAGGTCTGGCTATTTTTATTACTCATTGTTCTCAAATGCAAACTCTGGAAATTTGGAGCACTAAGTTTTCAAAGTTTTACTACCTAATCCCATGCCTCCTCTTTTCAAAGAGATTCTCCCCCGTGGCTGCTGACCACGGGAACGTGCTAGGGACGTAAGCAGAAGCGAACGCTAAGGACACAGCTGAAGCTGCACATGGCTCTCTGCTCTCCCAGCCCTTCGGAAGGAGGCGGACCTCGCAAGGGAAAGCCCGCCGTCCCCTTAGCAGCTGGCTCTAGGGGTCGGTCAGAGGCCTTGGCGCTGCTCCTCCTCAGGAGACGCAAACAGAACGCAGGTCAGCGTCCGGGCTCGGTTTATGCACCACGGGCGTGACACGAGAAGCCTGCAGAAACACAGCAGGCCTGCGGCCCGTCTGCCCCGGAGAACGGATTGCTGTACCTGTGTGAGAGCGCTTGTGAAGCTCCAGGTTGCTTGGGTGTTTAAAGGGTTTCCTGCACAACTCGCAGGCGTATTGTCTCTGCGGCTGCAGGGCCTGCGACGGGTCTTGCAGGTCGGCGGGGCCGCCCGCTCTCCAGCCCGAGTTCTCCGGGCTGGCCAGCTCCTCGTGCTCGTTGTCCAGGGGACCAGGGCTGCCCGCGCGTGACCGCGGGCCTCCGTGAGCAGAGCCCGTCCTCTGGGCCACGGGCTCGGAGGCGGGCGGCTCCGCCGGTTGCTGGGACTTGAGGATGCTTAGTGCTTTCAGGTGCACGGCCTTCTTGAGCCGCATGGGTTTGGGGGGCTCTGAGCCCAGGGCCGCAGGGCTTGGAGGCCGGGCCACGAAGTGGGAGGGCGGGTGCTTGGGAGGGTCCAGGCTGCACTTGGCCTGGCTGGGGGCCCGAGGCGGGTGGTCTGGGGCCGCAGGGAGTGGGAGCGGAGGCTCCCCTGGGCATGCGGGGTCGGGGCCCGAGGCCTGCCTGCAGGGCTGCTTACTGTACAAGGTTCTGAGTTTGTAGCAGTAGCTCGGCTGCTTGGGCGGCAGCTCGCCGCTGCTGCTTCCATCCAGGGAGCCCAGGGCCTGTTTTGGGGCACCCCCCTCAGCATTATGGGGCGTGTTGGGGGACTTGCGGGGCTGCACATCACGCGGGCCCTCCTGCAGCAGGTGAGGGGGGAAGCTCTCGCTGGGAACACAGGGAGCTTCTGGAGTCGGCGCACTCGGCAGGGAGGTCGCACCCCTGCAGGGCAGGCCGGGGGCCGGCTCCTCGGCCACAGGCGAGGCCGACTTTAAAAACATCTGGCACAGACTCAGAACGTTCTGCACCTGCAAGCACCGGGCGACGTCCACCATGACGTGCACGTTGTCCCGGCTGAGGTCCAGCCGAGAGGTGTACATGAAGTCCAGGATCTGCCCGATGCCGCTGACGTTCTTGAGATCCAGGTGGAAGACGTCGCTCCTCTGGCCCGAGGCGTTCTGAAAGAGGCTCCTGGCAACAGGAGGGGCGCTCGGTCACTCACCGGGCCCCCTGGCGCAGTGACCGACCCACATGTTCATGGCGTGAAGAGGTGCCCCCCCCTCACACACACACATGCGTGCGCTCATTTTCAAAATCATGCTTCTCCTATGGACAGACGACACCAAGATGTTAAGAGTCATGCTAATGTTCTTCTTTTCAAACCAATCAGCCACCCAGCCGAGGTAGCGTTTGAGAGCAGTGACGCTGGACTCTTCCAACTGCGCAACACACTCATCACACCACATATCAAGAAAACCAGCCACCCGCGGTAATATGGCGGAGACCAGAGATCAGGGTGGCTCACCGACAACCCCTAATGTGATCTGTCAGCACAGACAACATGGCCTGTGCTCAGAGATGTTCTTAAGGAGATGCCGAGGGTGGAGACAACGAAAGGACATAAGCCTTTCAGTGGTTCGCGTTTGGTTGGCTAGCAGATACATGTAGCTACTTCCCCACTGACGTGCCTGCGACGTGGCAGCCGCAGCAGTCTGACAGAGCAGCCCTGGGTGGAGACTGCTTCCGCAGGAACGGAGCCGGCTGCCAGGGTTCCCGGCAGGCCGATGGTCTACGCACCAGAGGTGGGACCTGGTTCAGGGCTGGCGAGGGGAGGGCAGCAGGGGATCTGTATTGTGGGCACAGGGACAGGCCAAGTACGGTCAATTGTCTCACACTGGCCGTGGAAGACATTTAGAAAGTGTACTGACCTGGATGGGGGTGGGGTGGGGTGGGCAGGAGCCCTGGTGCCACAGTGGTCATGCGTTGGGCTGCTAACTGCGAGGTGGGCAGTTCGAAACCAACTGCTGTTCGAGAGGAAGACGGGCTTTCTGCTCCCGTAGAGGTAGTCTTGGAAGCCCACAGAGGCGGTTCTCCTCCGTGGTACAGGTCACGCGCAGTGCCCCTCGACCTGATGGCATGAGTGAGACACCCGGGATGCTGGCGGTTGTGGTCCCCATGTGTCATGGAGGGCACCTGCTCCCTGGGGCCCTAGGCTCAGGGAGACTTTTTGTGGGGGCAGGAATGCTGCCCACACCAGTGGGCTGCCCTATTCATAGCACCTCATTTACACACACACACACACACGCACGCACACACACACACACACACACACGCACGCACTTACACACCATGGCGGGGAGGTTCTGCACTTCTCACTGCCATCGGGTCCGTGCTGACTCACAGCCCCTGTGGGTTCTGAGAATGTCACTGTTAACAGGAGTAAGGAGTCCAGACTTTCTCTTGGGGGAGCTGATGGTAGTTTTGAACTGCCGACCATGTGGAGCACAGCCCAAGACGTAACCACGCCACCACCAGGGCTCCATAGTATTGCAGATATATTATGTCAATTAGTAATGGAGAAACCAAAATTGAGTCCAGATCCTTCCATTCTAGAAGAACATCCCTGGTTACTCTGAGCAGAATCCCAAACCCAAACCCAAGCAAGGGAGTCGGCTTGACTCTCGTGGTCCCTGCAAACAGAGTACAACTGCACTGCAGGGTTTCCAGGCCGCTGCCGGCTGGTGGATTTGAACCGCTGACCTTCTGGTTAGCGGGACGTGCCTAGCCACTGTGCCAGGCCCAGCCAGCACAACGTACCTGAAGTACTGGCTGAAGGCCGCGAGCACGTTCTTGTGTGCTTTGAAGCAGACCCCTCGGACCACCAGCATGCAGTCGCAGAGCAGGCCCTGCACCCGCTGCTCCTGCAGCTGCTGGAGCAGGTGGCAGCTGTGAGCGGCCACGGGGTCCATGCTGGAACCTCAGGAGACCTGCAGCAAAGAGCAAACGACAGCGACGTATGAGTACGTGACGGGACGCCTGGCACACCCACTGTCCATCCCCAGGGCTCTGCGGCTCACTGCTTCCCCAGGCTGGGCCCTGGCGGTGCCGTAGGTAAGGAAGTGCCGGACTGCTGGCAGGAAGGTTAGTGGGTCCCGGACGTGCCTCCTCGGGAGAAAGACGTGGCAGCTGGCTCCTGTACACATTCCAGCCTGGGAAGCCCAGTGTGGCAGCTCCACCCTGCCCTACAGGGTCGCTCTGAGTCGGGATCGCCTCGAGGGCACGGAACACAGACAGGTAACAGTGCGGGTATCACGGGCAGCCGTCTTGACAAGGTGCCAGCCAAGCAGAGGCCCGAATATCACCAGGGCAGCAGTCTCCAGGTGCCCGGGGCAGAGAGCCAGCAGGTCTGCTGTTTGTGAGGCAGGAGCCTTCTGGGCACTGGGAGGGCTACCTCCCGTAGGGGGGAAAAAGGCCTAAAAACACAAAACACAAACCTTGTCTCCACACAAGTGGATGTTAAAAAAAGAGAGCAGATATTGTGAATCTGCACGGGGCCTTTGCTTGCTCTAAACAAGTGATACAGAAACAGAAGCCTTCAGTGTCCGGATGACATAAATGATGAACTCGCCTACAATTTACTATAAACATCACGGCGCTTCTGCCTGTCTTAATTGGTACAGTTCTCTCATTGTGTCCATGCTGGCCTCGCCAGTAAGAGGAAAACAAACAAACTGGGAAAAGGCCTTGCATTTGCCATTTCTTATGCATCCTGTGGTAACGCCCATGAGTACTAACATGATCGTGTCCCGAGCAGCGATGACCGTGGCGGGTGTGTGTAAGATGCCCCCATGTGCTAGAGCCCTGTGGTGTGGCGGTCATGCATTGACCTGCGTGCGATCTGCAAGGTCCGCAGTTAGAAACCACCAGCAGCTCCACAGGAGAAAGATGGGCTTTCTCTCCCGTGGACAGTCAGTCTGGGAAACTCACAGGGGCAGTTCTACCCTACAGGGTGGCTACGCGTCGGCATTGGCTGGGTGATGTGGCCCCCACGTATCAGCTGAGCTCATCTTCAGATGAAGACAATGAGGCGCCTGGCAGGTCAGACATGGACAGAGGCTGACAGGCCTTAAACCAGAACAGGCCCTGCCTTCATCAGAGCACTGTGACGGAGGGGAAGGCTTGGTGTCTGGGCCGTCAGAGCTGTCAGCTTCCACTACCCATCTCTTGGGACACTCCCTCCGCAAGGTCTGAGGCACTGCAGAGGGAGCAGGGCTCAGCCGAGGCCAGCCTGCCAGCCTGTGTTAGACAGGGTTCTCTAGAGACAAAACCAGATTGCTAATAATTATATCTCTCTATATATAGATATCTATATATAGAGATATCGATAGCTATATAACACAAGAAATAAACAGTTAAATATAAAGCAGTTGAAATAGTTTATTGTGCCAGCCTGGCCGATCAACACAAGTGGGATTAACTGAAGGGCAGAGAGATAAATG
>NW_022103925.1:5327918-5344158 GCF_000313985.2 Echinops telfairi
ATCGGCCAGGCTGGCACAATAAACTATCTCACAGCCAGTCCTTTCCAAGGCCCCAGCTATGTCAGTAAAGCCGTCTCAACCCTCAGGACTAGCCTTGCCTCGGGGTGAAGAGCACCCTGCAATGTCCGTCAGCGCCACACTTCATGCTGCGAAGAACTGCCCGGCGGAGCCCTGCCCGCATCCCTGAGCCACAAACCCGTGAGAGAAGACACATGAGTCATTCCGTTTGGAAGCAATCTAGCACACCTGGCCAGGTGCAGAGAGGTCAGGAAACGTTTCTGAAGTTACACAACTAACAAGGGCAGAGTGAGGATCCAAAGCCAGGCAATACGACTAGAGGGGTGGGGGTGGGCCCAGCCCTCTTAACCACAACTCCACATGTGCATGACTGGACTTCTGGAACCTTCAGGACAAGGTGGGGCATGCAAGGTGCCGTGGAGTGGCAGGAGCAGCACAGGGCTCCTTCCCCTGGCAGCTAATTCACCTTGGGGCAGGGAGCATGAGTCTTGTCTGATAGCGAACTGGGCTGTGATAAGGAAGTTACCTTGAGCCTGGGTCTGAAATAAGAACAGTAGATGACAGGATGTAACCAAGCTTGCGCAAATGTCAGCCTTATTGCAAAATACTCGCTTTTGTACATTGTAGCTTTTAGAAAAAACACATGCTGCTACAAGCAGCTTTTTAAAAAAAACTGCAAACTGAAGATAATGCAAAGTTCAACTTTTTAGTTGTGTTATGGCTATAAAAGCTTGTCCCTTGTGTCAAGCACATTTGCACATTTGTTGTCATCATCATTTTCAAAATAATTTCCTTTCAAATGTACAAATGCGCCTGACACAATGGATGGATGGATGGATGGATGGATGGATGGATGGATGGATGGATGGATGGACTGTGATAAGAGTTGCATAAGCCCTCAATAAAATGATTTCTAAAAAAGCTTATCCCAGGTGGAAGTTCGGGGTCCACACTCGGCACTCAACAGTCTAGTGTGGCCCTTCAGCGCTGAGTCTGGGTTTGAACCCAATGAACCTCTTTAAAGGTGGACTCGGTCTCTGTCATTCTGTTTACTCATCAACCTGCTTACAACATTTGGGGGTCCCACCGAGACACCTAGAGGTTTATGGGCCAAACCGCCTCCTGTTTCTGAGGAGCAGTCTCTGTGGCTGTGTCTTGGTGCTGGACGCGGTGGAAGCCGCCACCCGGTTCTCCCCGAGACGTCGGGTGTAGAGCCCCAGGTAATCTGTTCAGTTCTGAGGCGCCTGCTTGTCTGTACACTACTTGTTCTGTGTTTCTGTCTGTCATCTTACAGCCACCACTTCTCCTCCTACAGGCATAGCATCAGCCCAAGGAAAACATCAGTCCACCCCGCTCGACCTCATGCTGACCCACTGGCCTCTGTGGAAGAAGGGGGCCTCCTCCCACGGGAGACGGTCAGTCACAGTGCATTATTGACACTTTGTTCCTATGATTGGGCCCAGTTTGACCTTGGGTGGCCTCCTGAAGGCACCTTTAACCTTTCACTGTTACCCTATTTGCGCTCTCATTCTAGGTCAAGTTCATAGAAAGGACGGCCAACCTAACCAGCTCCTCTATATTTTCTTTGAATTGGCAATGTGGGGTCCAAACCTCCCTGGGTAAAAACCCTTCCCCGAATTCTCATCACCTCTGTCCCCCGTACTAAGGCCTGGATACCTGCCACAGTCTTACAAGACTCCGACCCTGAAGGCTTTCTGCCCTTATCCCATTCCGGGACAGACCACCCAATCCTCGAGCTCCGCCCTCCCATCCTGACCCAAGCTCAAACTTTTTCGCGTCCCATACCCGAGATGGAGTTTGTTTTCATCCCAGTCCCCAACTGCACCTATTTTGCCCCTCTGTGAGATAGGACCACCTCCAGGAGCCCAGCCAAGACGCCCTTTCATGATTTACGCTCCTTTCTCTACCTCTGACCTTTGTCATTGGAAACAGCAGAACCCACCTTTTTCTACCACCCACAGGGCTGGATCTCCCTTTTCCACTCATCAGCCCACGTGGGACGGCTGTCAGCGACTGCCTCACACTCTTTACAGCCAAAGGACACGGTGGGATCCGTCCTGGGGGCAAATGGGTGCCCGGGGCAGACCCTCAGAAACGGGAAAGTGTGTCCCCTTTCGCCACCCTGATTGGCCCCTGGGGGCCCGGAAGGTAGGGAGAGCCTCCCCATGTACTTACTGGTGGGACTCTGACGAGTGGTCTCCGGGAGGCGGCGTGCCCCCTATCCCTCTGTCTAGAGTGACTCGGTGATTCCGGGCAAGACCGAGAGGCTGGCCGCCTATCTAGAAAAGCTGTGTGCGGCCTGCTGGCTGTTACCCCAGTGGACCTGAGGCAGCAGGCAACCGAAAAGCTGTTGGCCAAGCTTTTGTCCCCCAGGCAGCCCCAGACGTCAAGAAAAAGCTTCAAAAACTAGAAAAATCTGCAGGCAAAAATATTAGTGAGTTATTAAAAATAGTAAAACAGTCCCTATTGTTATAGGGACCCTCCGAAAGAAAGGCAGGCTAAAGCAATGGCCAGAACCCTCCCCCTAACCACAGGGGGAACAGAGCCCTGCCCAGGGTCAGGGAAAAACAGCTCGCTCAAACCACTGGGCAAAACTCAATGTACTCACTGCAAGAAAAAAAAGATTGGAAATCCAACTGCCCAAAGTGACCTCAATGAAGAAACTAGCCCCCCCCACCCCCACCCCACCCTCGGCAGAGACCCCACCTATTCCAGCATCAGAACTGGAATGAAGAGTTCCGAGCACGGCTGTTACCCCCGCCACCACCTCCCCCAGCCCAGGGCAACCCTGATCGTGGGAGGCAGGCCTGCCACATTCCAAGTAGACACAGGGGCAACCCACTCAGTCCTCAAGGAAGCAGCAGAAAGAAAACTTCCATTCAAGAGGCAACAAACACACCAGAAACTGTCTCCTGGACCTCAAGGAGGAAAACACACCTGGACAAAGGTGAGGTCGAGCACTCTTTCCTCCTCATGCCAGACTGTGCCTACCCCCTCCAGGAGACTTACTGCACACACGTAAGGGGTGATCAGCTCTCAACCAGGCCGTACCCCAGTAGCACTGAGTGGGCCCGTAGAAGCCCCCGCGGGTCTCTGTGACTCTTCCCTTGAATGACTGTTATCTTTTGACAGTCACCGAGTCTTCCTCTTGAGCGTATAAGGGAAGATTATTGACTGAAGTCTTCCCGCGGGGTTGGCAGAAGATCTACCCCCCTCCACACCACTCCCTGGGGCTTGCAGTCCACGTGCCTCCAGTTACGGTTCAGCTAAAACCTGGCGGTCAGCCCTATGCATGCTGTAGAAAGCCCAGCCAGGTGGGTCTCCAACTTGGGCCTAACTTAATACCAGGCTCTGCTCTTAAATCACCCTACCTAGAGGAGCATTTTCAGCTGCACTCCAGCTAAATCCCACCACCCTGCTAGCCGGGCTGACCCAGAGGCTGCTCCCATCCACAAGTGTGGCGATCTAACCCAACTGACCACAGTACCGGCTGATTTAACCAGCACCCAGCTCAAGAAGCCTGGACTCCCCCTCGACGCCAGTGGCTCTCAACCTTCCTAATGCCACGACCCTGCAGTTCCTCATGTGGTGGTGACCCCTATGTGGGTGTACCTGCATGTGAGCAGACGCGCCTGGAGGCAGATAAGACCATCAGAAATATGGTCTTAGGTGACCCCTGTCGTGAAAGGGTCATTCGACCCCCAGGTTGAGAACCGCTGCTCTACACGGACAGAGCTCTCTCTCTCATCAAAGATAAGTCAGGATGGCTGGAGCTGCAGTGGTCCCCGACGATTGTTTTGTGGTCTGACTCTGGACCACCTGGAACCTCAGCACAGTGGGCTAACAGGATTGCTCTTACACAGGCTCTTTGGATGGCAGAAGTCAAGAGGGTAACTGTTTGGACTAATAAATCAGTATGCGTTCGCCATGCTTCATGTACATGAGGTAATATATAAAGAAAGAAGTCTGCTACCCTCCAAAGGGACTGATATTAAAAACAAGAAGGAAATTTTACAGCAGTTAAAAGCCATCTGGGCACCCAGCCAAGTGTCTGTTATACGCTGCCCTGGTCACCAAAAGGGAACACAGTGGCCATAGCCAACCGAAAGGCAGATGAAGCAGTTAAGAATGTTAAGAATGGACCTTACTGGCCGAGCTCCGCCTGCCCAACCCTCCTTCACTGACGGCCCTAGCCACAAAATTATACCCCACAGGAACACTACAGTTGACCATCCCCTCCAGCCATGAGCCTCACCTCCCTCACGCTGGTGCAGCTCCTCCAACCACTCCCAGTGACCACCAGCCACCGGCCAGTGACGGCTTCATGGCACTGACTGATATTAAATTGGACACGCTGTCTCTGCTCTGAGGGGCACCAACGTCCCATCTTCAGGTTTGACTTGTGTCAGTTGTGGCCCAGCTATGGGTCAGGGTCAAGAAATGAAGATGGTAGCCTAAGAGCTGCAGCATGGGCTAGTGTCACGAGCAGGGCCAGAGAAACAGGGCACAGGATGTAGTTGAAGCACCAGAGAGGGTGTGGTCATCTCAGAGATGAAAAGTCTCAGCAGGGAGCCGAAGCTACGCGTGCCCCACCACCGGTCCCAGATCCTGCCATAGTGAAGGACGGTTTCATGGTGGGTCATGGAGCTGTGAAACAGAAGCCACTGGGGACACTGTTTCCCCCCTGACCCAAACATTTTTTCAGCAGAGAGACAAATGTAACTAAACCCTGCAAAGGAACCCAGTGTAATCCTTCTCTCATTCAACCAACGTATGACCCGACCTCAAGGGCAGGAGTGGGACTTGGGAAAGCACCGAGATTTAAATGGTAACTTTCAGGCACTGACCCAGGAGCAGAGATCACTGTCCAAAGAAAAGCTCCCCCCTTGAACCAAGGAGGACTTTGTGTTGACCTAAGGGAAAGGTGTTGTTTTTATGCCAATAATACGGGGATTGTCTGACAGAGGTTAGCAGAAGTCAGAAAAGAATGAGATGAGAGACAGAAGGTAAGAGAGCAAGGGCAGTTAGTCTGGAAAGTGGTTAACGTGTCCCTGGCTAACCACCTCCTGTCTGCCCGTCCTGGGGTCAGTAGCCATTTTAATTCTCTTGTTAATTTTAGGTCGTTTTATAAATACGTAGTAAAGTTTGTGCAGGAATGAGTCATGGCAGTAACGTTAACGGCCCTGAGGCAACACTATAGAGTATTACCAACGCATGGCACTGAGTTAATTTTAGGTCCGAGTCAGGAGATGCAATATTGACCCAAGACCAGTGGGGGATGTGATAAGGAAGTTACATTGAGTCTGGGTCTGAAATAACGAATAGCAGATGACCGGATGTACCCATGATACAAATGTCAGCCTTATTGCAAAATATTCCGCTTATGTACACTGTAGCTTTCAGAAAAACCACACGCTGCTACAAGAAGCTTTTGGGGGAAAAACTGCAAACTAAAGATAATGCAAAGTTTGCCTTTTTAAAAGAAAATAACTGTGTGTACTATGATATTAAAATTTGTTCCAGGTCGAAGCTCGGGGCCCACACTCGGCCCTCAACAGAGTCTAGTGTGGCCCTCAGCGCTGAGTCTGCACTCAGTCTCTGTCATTCTGCTCACTCATCAACCTGCTCACAACAGTCCCAGCGGCAGCGAGCACATGGCCGTGCAAGTAGGAGGTGTTCCGCAGGTAGCTTTTCGATGCATGAAGACTTTGGGTCCACTGTCTTATCTGTAAAAAATGGAGGGGTCTCCACGGTCCCAGATGACCTTTAGGGTCTCTTCCTGTTCTAAACCCTACACATCTCTACCAGGAACGGGATAGTGGGAAGAGGGGTGGGATGGCATTACACAGAATGGAACTATGGGAAGAGAGGAAACCAGTAAAGGCCAGAAGCAGCCGGGACAAGTGAGACTGACACGGAGCTTCTGGAGGTACCAGGAGCCAAACCCACAAACCCACTGCTGCCAAGGAGTTTCCCACTCATGGTGTCCCAGCAGGGCAGAGCAGAGCGCTCCACAGGGGTCACGGGGCTGTGGGTCCACGTGGAAGCACACAGCCACGTCTTTCTCCGGGGCAGTGGCTGGAGGCTTTGAACCACCAACCTCTTGGTCAGATGCCAAGGACATTAACCACTGAACCCCACCCCACCCCTGGGGTTCTAAACAAGAGTCAGGAGAAGCAAACCCAGTGTGTTTTTAACTTCAGGGGAGGGCCCAGGGAGCACATGCCCTGTCGGGTGGGGCAACGCCTCAAACGTATCACACATCTCACGACAGGATTGCGGATGTTTGTTCCATGGAGCCTGCTCCACGGGTCCTCAGCTCGTGCCCCTCTCCATTGGCACGTTTGCCTTCCACACCAAATCCACACTCACTGCCAGTGCGTCCTTTCCACCTCACAGTGACCCGACTGGGCAAGGCAGAGTTGCCCGTGCCTATCCTAGACTGTGACGCTTTACGGGGGTGGAAAACAACATCTTTCACCCAAGGAGCAGCTGGTGGCTTTGAACTGCTGACCTTGTGCTTAACAGCCCAACACTAGGGCACCCTGTGTTGTTCTGACTGATAGCGACCCTATGTACAACAGAACAAAACACTGCCCGGTCCTGTACCATCCTCACAATTGTTCCCACGCCTGGGTCCACTGTTGCAGCCACTAGGTCGATCCATCTCATTGAGGGCCTTCCACGTTTTCACTGCCCCTCCACTTTAGCAAGCATAACAAACTACGGGCAGCCTTAACAAGAATGGGAATCCCAGAACACGTCATTGTGCGCATGTGGAACTTGTCCATGGATCAAGAGGCAGTTGTGTGACCAGAACAAGGGAACAGCGCCCGGTTTAAAATCAGGAAAGGTGTGCGTCAGAGTTGTATCCTCTCACAAGACTTGTTCGATCTACATGCTGAGCAAATCATCAGAGAATCGGGCTCATATGAGGAAGAGTGTGGCATCAGGATCAGAGGAAGGCTTAGTGAGAGTCTGCAGTAACCTCACTTGCTGAAAGGGTGGACGTGAGGCACTTGCTAATAAAGAGCAAAGAGTGCAGCCGTCAGTGTGGATGACAACTCAATGTAAGGATGACCAAAGCCCTCACAGAGGGGCCAACATGATGAACAGAAAAAAAGACGGGCATTTTCAGGGATTTCACCTGGCTTGAATCCACAATCAGTACTCAAGAGAGCAAAGCAAGTATGGCATTGGGTAAATCTGCTGCAGAAGACCTCTTTGGGGTGTTGAAAAGCAAGGATGCTACCGTGAAGGCCCTGTCACCAGTAGGCTAAGAACACCACTAGTTTGCATGTTAGGGGCCCGTAACGGTGTGCTCACGTAAATGATGGATGCGAAGACCACAGTGAATGCTGGGTGAGACTCTGACGGTCCCGGAGGACCTAAAATTGAGTGGAATAAATAGTGAAGAGAAGGGAACAGAAAACCTCACATGACAGTTCAAGCAGTTGAAAAAGTAAAGTATTATAAAGAAATAGGTGTGCAGACATGGGGATCAAAAAACCAAAACAGAGCTCGCTCAGCATGGCTCAAACGGCAAGAACTTGAGGAAAGAACTCAGGCCCTGCAAGAACTTGAGGAAAGAACTCAGGCCCTGCGTTGTGGAAGCAGCACGGTGGGTTACACGTTGCTAACCACAAGGTCGGCAGTTTGAAGCCACCAGTCGCTCTCCTTATGATGAGGCTTTCTAGTCCCGTAAACAGCCTTGCAAACCCACAGGAGCAGTTCTGTCTTGTCCTGTAGGGTCCCGCTTGGGTCGCTAGAGTCGGACTGGCTGGACTGCAGTGAAGAGAGATGGGTGAAGCACTGAGCCGGGGCGGCGGGTATCAGACGGCTCACAGCGACCCGAGGGGACCCAGCCGGGCTCCAGAGCGTTTGCAGAACTTGAACGCGCCTTCCCCGGTCCCCCAACCAGAGCCTAGTGGGTTTGAATCCGCAACCTGCTGGCTAACGGCAGCGCCTCTGGAAGGGGCCCTCACGTTCCCGGGGTCCTACTGAGCGCCGCACGACATCCCCCCAGACATGCCCCCGGCGGGGAGGGGCGCAGAGGCCAGGCGGGCGAGCAAGCTCAAGCTCCGCGATGCTCCGGCTGCAGGGGCCCGGCCAAGGTCTGGGTGCCCCGTCCGCCTTGCCCCCGGCGTCCGTCCCGGGTCCCCTTCGGCCCACGGTGGCGGCAGACAGCCTGCCACTCACCCCGCAGCGCCCTAGGGTGCGGGATTCCCGCCGCCGCCTTACCCTTAAAGGTCGCGTCCTCCCCGCCGCCGCCCCTACATCGACCCACCGGTCCCCACGCGCCGCCCGCCGGGCACTGTGGGTGGCGGAACCATCCCGACAGCGTCCCCGGATCCACCGGGCCCGCCCCTCGGCTTCCGCTGCGTCACTTCCGCTGCGGCTTCCGCGCAGGCGCACTGGGGCGCGCGGCGGCGGGAAGCTGCGTTCTTCGCTGGGGAGCCAGGCGGGAGGTGGTGGCTGCGCGGCCGGCGGCGGCGGCGGCGGCGATCCCACGTGCTCCCGGCGGCCGGTTGAAACCGTTGGCGGGCGGCGGCCAAGAGGTAAGGGGACTAAAGCCCAGGGTCCGGCCGAGGCGGTTGAGGTTCAGGGGAGCGGAGTGTAGGGGCGGCACGGCTGTCGCCTGCCTCCCATTCATCAGGGGCGACCGCGCCAGGCGCTTGCACCCCGGGGAGCGCGGGGCACGCGTTGCGTTCAGGTCTCACTCGTGCCGCGGACCGAGCGTGGCTCCTCGGAGCTTTCGTCGTTCGGCACATGGCGCTCCGGGGCCGATCCCTTGTGCAGCCACAAGCACGTCACTCCCGCTTTGGAGGAGGGATGCCCGCGTTTTGAGGAGGCGCCCAGCCCAGGGCAGACAGCTGGACTGGCTTTGCTGCACGTGGGGGACCAGGCCCTACTCCCCTCGGGGTCTGGGGAGACTTGGCCTCTTAGGAAATAGCCTGGGGGGCGCTTGCTGGCAGAGAGCACGGGTTGGGGGGCAACGAAGTAAGTGGATGTCCGACCTGGCGCCTGGTTTATTTCACCGCTTCCCTCTTCTGTGCGCAAGGACTCAATCACAGACCCTAACTCCCAGGACTAGGACTCAACCTGGGACAGCGCTTGGCACATAGTAGGTGTTTGCGTTTTTTGTTGGAGAAGGTTTGGCGCCGAAAGCAGTGCGCGTGATGGATGGGGCACCCCATTCGTCCGTCAGTGTGCTAGCTGAGGATCAGATACCTGTCCCCTAGAACTTCTGCAAGGAGGGGAAGGGGCTTCTGGGGATGCACACTGCAACCCTGTCGACCCCGCATTCCGGGGTGCAGGCAGGATGATTGCCCTGCTGCCCTGCCCTGCAGTCAGAATTCCGCCCCTGAAGGCGCTTGGGCTGGTCTGGGACCTGTCCCAGTGGGGAACACTCATACTTTAGCTTCACACTGCCCTCGGAGGTAGATAGATGACCCATCTTGCAGGTAGACGGGCATTCTGGGACGTTTAAAAAGAACTCAAAACGGCCAGGGAGTCGATGCTGACTCCAAGCGACTGCCCCTGTGAGGCTCAGAGACTGTCAGTCTTCAAGGGAGTAGAAAGCTGGTGGTTTTGAACTGCTGACTTTGCAGTCCTGCACACCCGCAGCCCTAACATAGCTTTAATAAGGGCCGGAGCAGAAAGAAACAGAGCCCCTTAGTGATGGTTCCATTCTGTGTCAGCGCCCTGCGGGTTTCCATAGCAGTGTAGTGGCTGACTCGTGCCTCCCTCATTTTCTTGAAGCAAGGCCTTTCCCGCTAAAAAAGCTGCTGCCGTTCAGCTGACTGGGCCTCCACCCTCGCAGACAGTAGGGCCTCTCCCCGGGGGAGGCCATGGATCTCTACCGAAACAGCAGACCACCTCCCCTTTGAGCCCGCTGTGTGGGGCTCACACCTCCGTCCTCCTGGCTGGCAGCTCCATGCTTAACCCAGGGTACCACCTAGGGCTGTGGTTCTCAACTTTGCTAACGCCACGACCCTTTCATACAGTTCCTCATGTGGTGGGGACCCCCCCAACCATAACATTACTTTCGTTGCTACTTCATCACTGTAATTTAGCTACTGTTATGAATCGTCGTGTAAATATCTGATAGGCAAGATGTATTTTCATTGTTACAAATTGAAGATAATTAAAGCATAGTGATGAATCACAAAAGCATGTATATTGTGAAGTATTTCTAATGACAAGTGAAATTTTGTCTTGAAGCATGGTGTAGCGTGGGTAACAGTCTTCACACCGGGCACTCATCTGGACTGACCCACCCGGAGACTAGAGGTGCGGTGTCTCAGTTCCTAAGACCATAGGAAATATGTGAGGGCCAGCTCCTCACAGAGGGGCAGCTGGGGTCTTGTGTGGAGCTCCTTACTGTCTGTGTCATTAGCCCGCTGAGCAGGCATGGCAGCATCCCATCTTGCTCTCAGACTTCAAATATCTAACCGGGAACACTTGCTACAAAGTGTTTTCCCAGCGGCCAAGTCCAAATCCTCTCCTGGGTCGATGTTTAGTCAGCGAGCAGCTCAGTCCCTGGGGCGGCCTGTTTTGCAGCCACGTTGCCAACAGCCCTGGCTTCCCTCAGTTGTTAAGCTGTGCTTGCCACCGTCCCTCTAGGCCAGTGGTTCCCATCCTTCCTAATGCTGCGACCCTTTCATATGGTTCCTCGTGTGGTGGGGACCCCCAACCATAAAAGTATTTTCGTTGCTACTTCATCACTGCCATTTTGTGATGAATCAGGGTTGTTCAACCCCCAAAGGGTCGAGACCCACGGGTTGAGAACCACTGCTGTAGGCACTGCGGGATGCCTGCCCTACCCTGCTGGAATGGGAAACTGGGGAGCCTCCCCTCGACCTCCCGCTGGGGGATCTCAGCAGCAAGGTTGGGGTGCTCTGGGCCATCCCCATGGGTAAAGGGGGTTTGCCCTTGATGATGAGCTGCTTCAGAGAAGGAGCCCGTTGCTGGCGAGTCGGTTCAGGCTCATCACGACGGGCCCTGCACTTAGACGATGATGCTCCTTATAAAACACTGGAGAGTCTTTCAACTGACCAGCGCTGCTTCTGCGTGGTGAGTCCCAGCGTCTTACCCCGGGCTTAGCAAATTTACTATTGGAGAGCCATACACCTGTATTTTAGACACACATGAAATTACCATTGTCGGTATCATAAATCCTTTCCATTTTTTTCAATTTTATTTCGACCCATGTGTACTTGTGCCCCGCAGTTTGCCAGCCCCTGGTCCTTGTCTCTGTGGCTGCCCTGACAAATCCCACTGGTGGGTGGGTGGGTGTCTTCAAAGAAGGGTGCTGGCTCGCCCCACAGGATCCTGGCTGTGTGGGCCCCGCCTCCCAGCTTAGTGGTCTTGGGGTTCCTTGGCCTCCTGTCTCTGGGGCTGCTCCTCTTCCCCTTTTCTCGGTGGCACAGTGGGTTGTGTTGGGCTGCTAACCACCGCCGTCAGCAGTTCAAGACCACCAGCCGCTCTGCAGGAGAAAGACGAGGCTTTCTACGCGCACAGAGTAGTCTCAGAAACCCACAAGGGCAGTTCATCCCTGTGCTATCCGGTCACCATGAATCGGAACAGAACCAAACCCACTGCCATCAAGTCGGCTCCAGCTCGGCAGCTGGGACAGTATCCGTTGCTGGCTATGTGTGTGGGGCCCCAATTCTTCCAGAGCGGTGCTCAGGACACCCGGATTCCGGAACACCAGCCATTGGGGGCCTCAGATGTGGGGGTCGGGTGGGGCAATTATTTCTGACCAAGTGGGAGTGAAGGTACGCATCTCCCCTTGCACACCCTGGGCAAGGCGAGTCTCAACCACCACGGGCACGCCCACACACAGGCCTATAGGGATGTTGTGGACGCTCCCCACGGTGTCCACACGTCACCCCACCGGCCACCCCAAGGGAGAAAGATGGGCTAGCCTTGGAAACCTCCCCTGGGGGCCCTGCGGGTCGGGATCCACTCTCGGCCAGTGGGTTTGGTTCTCCACTTTATCATTCATCTCCCTCAGTTCCGGCCCACCGGCCGCTGCCTCAGCTGCTGTTCCACTAGGGGCCATGCAGCTAGCCGAACGTGCGAATTGCCAGTGGCCGAGCTCTGTGTTCACTTACAGGTGAGGGAGGGGATGGATGTGTGCAGCCAGCCCATGGTGGCGACCTTGTTTACAAGAGGAGACAGTGCCGGCAGGTTGAGTCCATGTCACTGAGGGTCACCCTCGCTGGCGACTGACCCTTCCTGGAGACCTGCCTAAGCATGCGGTGCTCCCCTGGTGTGGCCAGTGTTCCACTGTGACCCACACGCTTCTCAACATCTAATTTTTGTTGGCATTGGCTCACCGTGGCCTTGTCTTCCTAGTCTTTCTGAATCTGGACACTCCGCTCACACCTGTGCACTGTGGGGGACCCTGCTGGTGTTGGATCTATCAGCGACACAGCTTGAAGCAGCACCGCAGCCACCGCAGTCCGACAAAGCGACAGGCATTTAGATCCGACGTACACGTTAGGCTTCAAGGAGCTCGTGGTGGGGTGGGGAGGATTCCATCGTCTTAATTCCAGTTGTTGGCGAACTCTTTTGGAATTCCCTCTGATTTATTTACTTAGGTTTATTTAGGTATGTGGGCACACACCCTAGTTCATAACCAAAACTCACCACCATCAAATTGACTGTGACTCATAAGGACCCCATCGGATAGATTAGAACTGGCCCTCTGGTTTTCTGAGCTCATAAACCTTCTTGAGAGCAGGATGCTTCCCCTTTCTCCATGCAGGGACTGGTGGGGTCGAACTGCTGACCCTATGCTTAGTAGCCCAACGCCTAACCCGTGACGCCACCAGGGCCTCCTCTGGTCTGTCTATAGCTTATGGTTGTTAGTGAGAGAGGAGGAAGATGACGACGGTAAGGCTTTCTACTCCCCATCAAGGTTTCCAGCCTTGGGAACCCAAGGGAGCATCGACTATGTCCTGACGGGTGGCTGTGAGTCAGGATCAACTCAATGGCAGTGAGTTTTCTGGTTTGGCTTTTTCTTTTTAATTATTACTAGCAAAAATATGATAGTTTACTTAACACACAAAGGTCTCCCACTTCAAAAGCTAGCCTGGTTGTGCGCCTGTGTGACTTTGGGCAAATATCTTGACCTCTCTGGTCCCGGTTTGCCCCGTGCCGACTGTCCTCACAGAGTCGTGTTGAGAACGGGCCAGCGCAGACACAGCAGGCCTTCGCCCCAACTGCCGCCCGTCCCTGCTGGGCTGGGCGCTGACTCCCCTGGACGGCTCTTACCTGCTCACCTCTGCCAGGTGGAGTCGTCTGTCTGCGGGTGGGATTGGGTGTGGTTGCCAAGTTGGCTGTCAGGGTGGTGCAGCCGGTTCCGGCCATCGTCACAGTCTCGACCCCTTTTCTCTCTCAGGACAAGGCCAGAGCCCCCCACTCGGCTCACCATGGTGTTTTTCACCTGCGACGCGTGCGGTGAGTCGGTGAAGAAGGGGCAGGTGGAGAAGCACGTGGCCGCCTGCAGGAGCTGCCGGTGCCTGTCGTGCATGGACTGCGGGAAGGATTTCTGGTGAGCTCGCAGCCCACGCGCCGGCAGAGGCAGGGGAGTTTGAGGAAAAGGACGGTTAAAAAGGCCGTCTGTGGGCCACGTGTTAAAGTAGATGTGATTCTTTAAAGGATTTCCCTTTTCTGGAAAACATCGAGAGCCCTAGGGTCCCAGTGGCTAAAGCGCGAGGTCGGGCCAGAGTCCACAGGCCCCCATGCTCTGCAGGAGAAACGAGTTGGCCTTACGCCCCTGTCTTCCTAAGAGGACAGTTTCGGAAGCCCCTGGGGCTGTCCTGCTCTGTCCCCTCGGTGCCTGTGAGTTGAATGGACTCCACAGCAGACAGGAGATGCTGTCGCAGTGGACGCACTGACCGAACGGGGAAACAGGCTCCAGGGAGACGGGTGTCTAGGCAAGTAGAGCATTTGATCAGTCGGGGCCTGCACAGTCCTCTGGTTGTCAAAGTTACCACGCCCAGGCATCAGAGCAAAGGCAGGCGACAGTGCTGAATAGCTGTCCTTGCTCGAAGATAACAGATTCCTAAACCCAAAACCCTGTCTGCTGTGCACAAGCCCACGGCCATCCGGTGGAGTCTGACTCCCAGTGACCCCGTGTAAGGTGTCCGAGGGGGGCACATGGCCCCACCTTTCTCCCGCAGAGCAGCTGCAGATGCTCCCCCACTGTTCTCGAGGCGATCCTGACTGAGGTGGACCCTGCAGGACAGAGCAGAACTGCCCCGAGGGTGTCCCAGGCCGCCCAGCCTCGTCCTGCTGCCACGAGGAGCAGGTGGTGGGTGTGAACTGCTGGCTCTGCCCTCGGCAGCCCAGCGCCCGACCCACAGCACCACCAGGGCGAGGGGTTTCCTGTAGAAGAGGTGCTGGGTCCTCCCAGGAAGGTGGAGGTGGACCTGGGGGGAAGCATCTCTGCCTGGACCAGTGAGGTGACTGACTGCTTCCACCGAAGGCGCAGACCAGTCTGGGATCCCTTGCAGAGGGCTGACCTGGTTAGGAGCTCTGGGGGTGTCACAGGTTACCCACTGAGCTGCTAACCACGGGTCAGCGGTTCTAACCCACCAGCTGAGCCCTGGCAGCATAGTGGTCTACACATCGAGCCGCTAACCACAAGGCCAGGGGTTTGAATCCACCAGCTGAGCCACGGGCGGAAGGTGAGGCTGTCTCCTCCTGCAGTGAGTTAAAGTCTCGGGACCCCGCCCTTTGGTTTCCTGTTACGCTGCTGCTCCCAGGGGCTGCGCCTGGCCCCATGTCGCCCTTTGGGGTTTGAGCGGTGCCTGTGAGCATCCATTTCAAGCCATTCCAGGGACATAGGTTTTTAGTCTCGTGGCCAATGGCACTGTGGGTTAAGCATCGGGCTGCTAACTACAGGGTTGGCGGTTGAAATCCACCAGCCGCTCCACGGGATAGAGATGAGGCTGCCTGCGCCCGTAAAGATTTACCGTCCCGAACCCGTCTCCAGGCGTTAGTCAGATTTGCCTCCACGGCAGCCTGCGTCGTGTGTGGCGAAAGCTTGACCCCTAAAAGGGTTGATGCCATGGCCCCCAATTGGGCTCAAAGAATAGCTGTGAGGGCGGTGCCGGACCAGCTGTGTTCCCGTCTGCTGTGTGCAACGCGCTTTCCCCAACAGCACAACAGCCAAGGGACAAGACCAGGCCGGGTCTATTTCCCTGAGGAGCCCAGAGACCCAGAAGCTTTCAAGAGAGGGCACCTTCTTTCTCAGAACCCCCAGACTGGGGTCTTTGGGGCGGGCTGTGGCGAACGATCAAGATACCTTCCAGCTCGTGGGCTCTTCTGGCCGACTGCCTGGTGCACATATTTGTAACGTATAGTGTCACCGCCCAGCAACAGAATTCTCCCCCTTCAGCACACCTTCACTCACTGTGAGCACAAGGGATGCTGAAGTAAACTTGAAGAAGTCGTGTCTATCTGATCGGAGACCAAACCAAAAACTTACCTGCCCTCGAGGGAATTCCGACTCATGGAGGCCCCACAGGACAGGGTAGAGCTGCCCTCAGTGGGTTTCTGAGGCTGCCCATGTTTCCCGGAGCAGGAAGCCTCATCTTGCTCCCAAGGAGCTGCTGGTGGTTTCGAACTGCTGACCTGTCCACCAGGGGCTCCTTTGGTTGAAGACATTCTATATAATAAGATGGGTGGTGGGGTTTGCTGCTGATGGATGTGGAAGGGGGAGATAGGTGGTTATGACGAGAGGGTCTAAGCCCCGCCAGTGTCTCTGTGGGCAGTTCAGGCCTTGTGGGTCAGTGCTGCCCACTAGGCTCCCACTCCTGGGGCCTGAGGATGCACAACAAAGCGAAACTGCCCGGCCCTGCGCCAGCCTCACAACTGCCCTTACATGTGAACCCGTGTGGCAGCCACTGTGGCAGCCCATCCCGCCGACGGCCTTCGGCCTTCCTCTGCACCGCCAGGGACCGGCCTCCTGACAGCATGTCCAAAGTACCTGAGAGGAAGCCCCCCCATCTTTGTCTCCGAGGAGCACTCTAGCCGTACCTCTTCCAAGACAGGCTGTCTGTCTTTGGCAGCCCCTGGCCCTGTCTGTGGTCTCCTTCGTGTCCAGCTGTCACAGGCCCAGGAGGCGACGGGGAATCCCATGGCTTGGGTCAGGCACACCTTCATCCTTGTTTTTTGCCGCTCG
>NW_022103925.1:5345608-5349544 GCF_000313985.2 Echinops telfairi
TCTGGCGGGGAATCATTGCTGCCAGGGCCGTTGGATATTTACCACATGGTCTGTGGGCCCCCATGGCTTAGTGGGTTTAGCATAGAACTGCTCGTGGCAAGGCCAGCAGTTGGAAACCAGCAGCCACCCCGAGGGGTGAAACTCCCATAAAGGGAGTCGGTTTGGGAACCCACCCCACAGGGGACATTGTACCCTGCCCTTAGGGCTCCAATGAGGGCAGTGAGTTTGCAGTTTGTTTTTTTTCTAGGCTTAAAAAAAAACGAGCCTGCTGTGTTTGGTCACACATAAGGAACTCACCCCTCATGTAGTGGGTGGAGATCTTGCGACCTTCCCCGCCTCTGCCCTAGAGCTCATTGTTTAGAAGAATACAATGCTCAAGGCAGACTTTGTTTCTGCTAAAACAGGACCGCTGGTGGGTTTTAAGGTAACTTCAGGAGTTTGGGACTTCACGCTAGGGTTTTTTAGTGTTGCTGTTTTTGTTTTCTGGGATAGTCTTAACTCACACTCCCTACGCTAATATCTTCTGCTTAGAGCAGTTCTGACAGGCCTTTGTCTCGTGGTGAACATGCGTATGCTCCTTCTTGTGAGCTTGTGACCGGGCGGAGGCTTGCAGAGCAGAGCTGTCTCCGACTCCAGCTCCTCGCCGAGCTTCCTGGTTCCATCCCTCCTTTCCTTACCCTCCTGAGTGTTGTTCCAGGGTGCACGCTGCCCTTTGGCCTCAAACGGTTGGTCCTTCTAAGGGAAGTGGTGGGTGCTGCTCCCTGGTGACTCTTCCCCGCGGAGAACTGTCTGTTGTTTCTCTGAAAACTTGGTCCTCCGGTGAGGCCATCTGCAGACCTGAAGGTGACAGGCGCAGAGCATCTGCCAGTGTCTGTCTAACCATGGAGGATTAGTCGAGTTTTAAGAAAAACATGATTTGGGGTTTGATTCCACATTTTCCTCCCCTTCCATCCCAGGCCCTCCAATGTGATCCCTCTCTGAGCCGGGCACTACCTAGTTCTTCCGGTCTCAGAGCTGTGGAGACGACTTGGCACAGCCCGTGTGTCTCCTGGTCTCCGCGTCTCTCCTTGCCTCCAGCCGGGGAGAGACCAGCTGTTGCACCTTAGAACTTCTAAGGCTCTCGTCTCATCAAAGTAGGTCGCACAGTGTCTCTGTGAGCTGAGCTGTGCCAGTTGGTCCTGGTGTCCCCCGCCCGCCAAACCCAGCCATCATTTCCTCAAGGCGTTTGGTTACATCTAGGAAATGCGTGTAAATTTTCCCTGGGCTCAGCCCTTTCAAGGATACACATACGTACGTAGTACGTACATACATACATACATACATACATACATATGCTGTTGCAGTGAGGTGCCATCGAGTCAGCTCTGACCCATAGCACCCCGTGCACAACAAAAGAGAACACTGCCCGGTCCTGCACCGTCCCCACCACTGTGCCCAGGCCCGAGCTCATTGCTGGAGCCGCTGTGTCGATCTTTCCCGTTGAGGGCTTTCCTGTTTGTCCTGTCAGACACACACATGTCCAAGGTACGTCCTCGCTCTCCCTCCCAGGCCTCTCGGACCTGCTGTCTGTCTAGGCGTCTACTGGTAGATGCCCACCATGGCAGGATTACTACTTGCCTCTGCTGCCTTTGACTCTTGCAAACCTCCCTCTCCCTGTCTGGCCCACGTCAGCGCGTGGTGAACCTGAGGGTTTTTATGTTGTTATATGTGTAGCAGTTTTCACTGGCATGTGATTCCCAAACTGGACAGTTGACTAGTTGAAAGTTGACTAGTTGAGTCCTGGTAAGTAGAGTTGTCTGGTTATCACCACGGTCGGTTTTAGAGCATGCTCTTCATTCTTGACCTCATCTCCATTAGCTCCCCGTGACCCCCCATTCCCCAAGGAACCACTGAGCCAGTTACTGTCTCCATAGATTGACCTACCCTGGACTCAATAGACAGGAAAACAGTGATAACAAAATAAAACACAACACCTTGGTCGAAAAGAAAGCGGGGAACCGTGAAAACTCGAACACATGTAAAGTGCATCGCAGGGGAGATGGCATGATAACTTGGTCAATTTGAGCCACACCGCATCTGCAGTAATCCGCTTTCCAAAGCGTTCTGCATGCGCTGTATCCCGCCCCTCCTTGCATGTTTTTAAGCACAAGACAGGATGCTAACGCCTCAGCGTGAAACATGGGCCACAGTGGCGCCCTGCTCCGCTGATGGGCTTTCTGAGCCTCCGGGGCCCGTCTTTTATTATTTGTGCTCTCTCCTCTTCCTAGAAAGTTAACGAGTTGATGAAAAGACCCAACGTCAGTCCCAAAGTGAGGGAGCTTCTCGGACAGATTCGTGGCTTTGACAACATCCCAAGGAAAAAGGCAAAATTTCAGGTATGTGTGGTGCTCCCATCCCGGGTGGCAGAGGAGTGGCCGGCCGGCTGTTGCTGACCACTGCCCTTTCTGTGCCCTGGCAGAACTGGATGAAGAACAGCTTAAAGATTCACAACGCCATGCTCCTGGAGCAGGTGTGGGATATCTTCGCCGAAGCGTCCATGAACGTAAGTACGGCCTTAGCTGAGGTGGGCCATGTGGTGGGGCCGTGTGCTGCCCCGCCAGGATGGGGACACCTGCTTCTTGGAGGTCACCACGGCCTCCTGGTGCCATGAGCCTCTCTCTGGCTCCAGGGACAGGAAGGGCAGGTGGGAGGCACTCCTGAATTGTTCCCTGCTGGGTTTGACACTCGGCCTTGCTGTTGGCAGCCCCAGCGCCCAACCACAGCTCCTGCAGGGCTCCTTTTGCCATGAGCAGGGCACACCGAGGAAACTCCGTGCTGTCCCTGCCAGTGTATCACTACACTCCCAGACCCTGGGCCGCCAGGGTGCCCTGAGGAACATGGGCCTGGTGCTTGATCCCCTAGTGCCTCGGTTCCTTTTCTTGGGGTGCAGGGAAGTGTAGATAATGGCATTCATTTGTTCAATAAGCAGGCTGCTGGGTGGCTCAGCCATTCGCACGCAACTACTTGCCTGAAAGGTTGGCTGTTTGAATCCACCCACAGGCAACTGGCCCTCTGCTCCAAAGTCAGGCTTAACCCCCGTCCTGAGCGGTTCCTGCTCCGTGCACGTGGGGTCTCCGTGAGCCGCTCTCCCATCCTTTCTGAGGGCATCTGGGTGTACCTCCACGGCGGATTTGGTGGTTCTTGTGGCAGTCCATAACCCCCGAACCAAACTCAACTGCCACCGTGTTGGTTCTGACTCACAGTGACCCCACAGGGCTGGCAGAACTGCCCCTGGGGTTTCCTTGACTGCTTTTCCCAGGAATTGAAGGCCGCATCGTTCTCCTTCGGAGCGGGCTGGTGGTTTCGAACTGCTTACCTTGCAGTTAGCAAACTACACCACCAGGGCTCCTTGGCAGAACACAGCACTTCAGTGTCTTGTCCAGCACCTCACTCCAACTGCCTTGATCCTTCTGTGGTCACTCAGTGCCCAGCTCTCGTGTGCATTTGATGAGATGAGGTTACAACTCCACCACTTTGGTCAGGCGCACCTTAGTCCTTCAAGGGACGTCTTCAGTGTCCATAGTCTCCAGATTGAGGTTTGACTAGCAGTCTGTTCTCCTCACGTTGACAGGAGTTGATTGACTGTTGAGGGAATCAATGGGGCGGCCGGCTGGGATCTGCAGGCCACTTTGAGAATGTCCCTGCTCGGGAACCTTGTCATTACTCATACCTGCCTTTTACAGGACACCTGTTTTAACAGGTCGTGTCCATGTTGTGACTGAGACTTGAATGGTTGAAATTGCTCTTGTTCAACTGCGGGGTGTCTTTAAAAATGGAAGACGGAGTGTGTCTTCCATTTCTCTTCTGAGCAGTGACAGGAAGAGTTAGCACCGTCAGCTGAGATCATGTGGCCCCCCTGAACCCTGTGGGGGTGACCATTGAGGGCACGTGGCCCTC
>NW_022103925.1:5351022-5357319 GCF_000313985.2 Echinops telfairi
CCCTCGGGAGGGCAGAACTCGCACAGGTTCATGCTCCATGGCCCCGTGCAGGGCAGGGAGGGGGCTTCTCGGCACCCAGTCCCCACCCCACCCCTGGTGCCCAGGGGGTGCAGGCTGGCTGCCATCCTAACTGACTTACAAACTTGTGCCCGACCGCTCAGGGGAAGCCGACTGTAAAAAGAAAAAGATAAAGCTGCCCGAGCCCCCGGAGCAAGAGGTCACCCCCGTGAAAGGTATGGCCCGTCCTCTCCTGCGCAGCGGGGCTCTGCGTCCGGTTGAGGGGAGGGACTTCCGGTGTTGCTGTTAGGAGACCCTTTCCCGTGGAAGGTGCTCTGCACCTACCGCCGGGCCTCGAATCCAGTTGCTTATCTTGGAGCCGCGCTCCAGCCCTGCGTCCCAGGGGTACACCCTACTGGGCCACAGTGTGCACTTGCCTTGTAGATTTCTGAGCGGGTTTGGTGGCAATATGTGGGACGCATATGTCCCAGGTGGGCTCCGGGGAGGAGTGGTCGGTGGGGCGGTGCTGGCATCTTTAGGATCACGCAATGATGCGGGCCCCCACCGGGGGGCAGCAGGTGGTTCGGCTGCTTCCTGTGGGTGAAGAGTGTTAAGCTCTGTTGAACCAGCCTCTCATAGCTACCTGGCCACGCAGGGAGATGACGCCTTCTTGACGGGCAGGGCTGGGAAGGGGGCTCAGACCCTATTACTACCCGTGTGGGTCAAGCTCCAACCGATCTCACTGTCACTGAGTGGATGCGGGCTCAGTGAGTCCTGCAGGACAGGGAATAACTGCCCCTGTGGGTTTCCAGACTAACTGCAGCTCCAGGTAGAAAGGCCCATCTTTCTCCTTCGGAAGGGCTGGGGGTTTCAAACAGCTGACCTTGAGGACGGCAGCTCGACATGTAACCTTTAAGCCCACTGCCAGGGTTCCTGTGTGGGTGAGCACCTCCGATTCCTGCCAGGTTCCTCTGCCTCCATTCTCCCTTAAAGCCTCTCAGGGCGGGAGCCGGGGGCAGGCTGGGTGCTGGGGCTGCAGTGGAGCCATTGTTTCTAGAAGAATCCTGCCTTGCCAGGTGAGCTTCTTCCCTTCCTGGTGGTTGGGATCGGAGGACCAGGCCATGCAAGTTCTCCACCCGCCCCACCAGCATTTCTGGATCGCTGACCCGCTCTGCCATGGTGTCAGCTCGGCCCCCCCGCCATCCCCACCTTTACTGTGCTGCCAGGCCATCTCTGTGAGGGTCTTCCTCTCTGTGGCTGGCTCCGACTTCACCCTGCTGATGGACAGGTCTGGTGAACAGACATCCCAGGGTCTCTGACCAGTCTGCCCTCTCCCCTCCCTGTGGCGAGCCTGCCTCTCCTCCTGCTCCGTGCCCAGGGGGACATTGAGGGGCACCCGCCAGCATTTTTCCAGGGGCTTCCTGTTGTGTTCTCTGTAAGAGCTGGCATCCTGAGATGGTGAGAAAGCTGGCACCCTCAGCAGTGAATGGAAAGGCTGGCGGTCCAGATTCACGCAGACGTGGCTCGGCAGAAAGGCCTGGTGGCAGTTCTGGACAGCCTCCCATACAGAGTGGCGATGGCCTTTCCTGGTTTGCTTGTTGTCTGTGGGGTCCTCGGCTCATTTCGAGTCCGGCTGTTCGGCTCCCCGCCCTGCTCCCTGCGTGTGTCAAAACCCCCACGGCCTTGGTGAAGGCGCAGGTCTCTGGCAGGAGTTGGTCATGTGCCGGGACCTGGGTGGTGATTACCGATCCTGGCTTCCTTCTCTGTAAGCAGTTCCGGTCTTAGACACTCTCAGGGGTAGTGCTATTCCGTCCTACAGCGTTGCTTGATGACAGCGCGTTGGGTTTGGCTTGGCTCCTAGTAAGCGCTGGCACCGTCATTCACGTGACTGCCGCACCTGGGCCATGAGCACGCTGAAGGGTGCACGCACCTGGGCCATGAGCACGCTGAAGGGTGGTACATCAGCACAGAAGCGGGACCGTGTACCTGGGCCATGTGCCTGGCCTGTCGGCGAGCCTGGACCTGCAGGGTGAGACCAGCGGGGTCTCTGCTCCGGCGTGCTGCTGAGGCTGGCCTCGGTCGGCATGTGGACCCCTGTCCAGGGAGCAGGATGGCCACGCAGAAGCAGAGTCATTAGGTGGACGGGTAGTACCGCGTGCCCAAACACCTGAGCTGTTTTCCTTGCAGCGGCAGGTAAATTCAACTGGAAGGGGACTATCAAAGCAGTTCTGAAACAAGCCCCCGACAACGAGATCGCCGTGAAGAAGCTCAAGAAGAAGGTACGGCGTCTGAACCTGCCCAGTCCCTCCTGGCCTTCAGACGCCGTCAGTCTTCCCCTGGCGTGCCGGGTGGTGGGAGTGTGTGTGTGTGTGTGTGTAAATGTATGCGGTGTGTGTGTGAGGGAGTAAGTGTGTGTCTGCAGTTGTGTCTGAACATGCTACAAGGATGTGTGCGAGTTTGGGGTCTGTGAATGAGTATAAGCAGGTGGACAAAAGTGTGGTGAGAATGTAGGGGGTTGTGAATGAGTGTGAGTGTGGACCCATGTCTGAATGAGTGTGTTGTGTGTGTGCGTTGAGTGTACGTGTGTCTTCCTTGGGGATTTTATATCTGCCCCCAGTAGCCCCTGGGGTACCTGCGGGAAGACATTGGATAAAATCCCATCGTACTTGATCAGCCAGGGGGCGGCTCCAACATTTGGAGTGGCTTATGATGTTTTGTTTTAAGAACAAACCCACTGCCACAGTCACGGTGACTGTAGGACAGAGTAGATCGCCTCCTGAAGATTTCTGAGACGGCAAATCCTTACAGAAGCAGCCAACCTCGTCTTTCTCACAAAGAGCAGCTGGTGGGTTTGAACCACCGACCTTGTAGCCCAGTGCTCACCCACAGTGCCCTCAGGGCCCCTTTGTGTGAAGTGTGGCTTCCATCTGACTTCCTCGGGCGGGAGCATTGTCTCCATGCAAGGCTGTGTCGTGCTTAGCCTGGCACCCATACAACTTCCCCAGCAAATCAGTTGCTGGTCTCCCATTTTCCTCTCTCTCTCCCGCTGCTCCTGAGTTTTGTATTTTTTTAAAGAAGGAGGCCCTGGTGGCACGGTTCGATAAGCATTGGACTGCTACTCACAAGGTCAGGAGTTCAAAACCACCAGCTGCTCTGTGGAAGAAAGATGAGGCTATCGGCTTCTGTTATGATTTGTAGCCTCGGAAGCAGTACATGGACCGGGCCCAGCTGGATGGCCATGAGTCACAGACGGCAGAGTCCCCGAGTCCGTGCCCAGGGTAGGTGGGCCTCTCTGATATCTGTCTTCTCTGCGCAGGTGCTGGCCCAGTACTACAGCGTGGCGAGCGAGCAGCACAGGTCGGAAGAGGAGCTGCTGGTCATTTTTAACAAGAAAATCAGCAAGAACCCTGCCTTCAGGGTGCTGAAGGACAAGGTGAAGCTTCTGAAATGAACACGTTCGCATTCCAGAAACGAGTCCTGCCCGTCACCCGCCTCCCTCACCAGTTAGGAGGCATGATGAATTCTCACGGCCCACCATTTGCTTCCCCAAACTGTATTTTTTAAGTTAAAGAAGATATCTATGTGTGTATATTTTTGGTAGAACTTTTATGAGAGAATAAAATATATTCTTGTCCGAAGTGTGTGCTGGTAAAACTCACTGTGAGCATTTAAAAGAACCCAACTGCCATGGAGGGGAATGAGCAGCCCGTGGTGGATCGGGTTGGCCGTGTGTAGGGCTGCTAACTGCAGGGTCAGCAGTTTGAAGCCAGCCGCCCCCCACAGATGGGGCTTTCTCCCCCTTGGCGAGTGAGAGCCTCAGAAGCCCACAGGGCACTTCCACTATGACCTGGAGGGCCCCTAGGGTCGGGACCAACTCGGTAGCCCTGACTGGTTTAGTTTGGTTGGGGGCGTAGTGAGCACTGAAGTGGTGGCTCCCGCCGTGGCCTCTGACTCCTCCAAGTCCACCTGCTGGTGTCCGTTGCCCTCACGTCGGGTAAGAACCCCAATCGAGGGTTACCTGCAGCACCTCAAGCTGGGAAGTGGCGGTTAGCGCAGGGCAGCTGGCCCCAGCGGGAAGGATAATGATGTGTCAGGTACCCCGCCACCATCCTTGGGACCCAGCGCGACTCGATCTCTTCTGCTTCTGTCTGAGTTACAAAGTGGTGGAGACACGCGGGAATAGACGGGTGGGAATAGACGTTTCTTTGTGTTCTTTCATCTTACCCGTTGCAAGCCCCGGGCAGGCTTACACAGAGTCGCTGTTAGATACACCCTTGCTGGACTGGTCCACCTTGTAATTGCCGAGTAAGTACGTGCATGTAAAGGTCGGCCGTCGCTCAGAGAGGGTCAGGCCATTGTGGGCCCACAGAGGTGGTATTGTGAGGCGCTGACATTCTAGCCCCGAGGATCAGGGGGCCCGGGGTCATCCTCAGGTTTCCCCAGCGCCCATCAAAGGCAGGTAGTAAGGATTTCGGGCCACTGGGAATACACGCTGGCTGCTTCCAGCATTGCTCTGGGCCCTTGGCAGCGCACCGAGTCCAATGGTAAGGGTAATGGCATAGGGGAGCCTCTCGGCTGATGATGTACTGCACCGAGGTATCAAATGCCAGTGGAAGACGGCCGCCTCTCCCTCCTTCCACGTTTCAGAAACGGGTGGAGGTGCTGGCATGTTCTCCACAGGCAGGTCTCCGGTACATGTTTCTTTGTCTCTCTTTGCTCACGTTTGAGCTTGAGTTGGCTGAAGGCTCCCGAGCAGACCATCAGCCTCACACTCAACATTTCACACACACACTACTGCCGTCCCTCCGCGCGCCCTCACTGCCCCGCCTCCTCCCTGTCTCCTGCCTCCGTTCCTGCTTTTCCTCGGTGGTAAAACGCTGCCCCCTGGGTCTGGAAGGGCTGGTTATTCGAACAAGGGGGTGAGTTCAGGTCCAGGACTGAAGGGTGACAGGGCTGTAGGCTTGGGGCACCCACGTGCGTTTCCGAACCCCTTTGGTGCTTTGGGATGGATTCTGACCTAGGCTGCTGGCTGTGTCAGGTCTTCAAGGTCAATGGATCAAATTCACTGGCTGCTTGGAGGGAGAAAGACGAGGCTGTCTGCTCTGGTAAAGGTTTCTCAATGCCATCCAGGCCTTTCTGACCCCTAGTGACCCCGTGAGACAGGGTAGTGCTACCCTGTGGGTTTTGCAGGCCCTGTCTTCTGAGAGCAGCTGGTGGCTTCAAACTTTTGGCCTTGAGGGCAGCAACTCAATGTGCAACAACTGCACCCGCTGAAAGTATATGTGTGTATAGAATCTTAATTATATTTGATATATACTATCTAATATATATACATATATAGCAGGACAGTGAAAAAAGAGGAAGACCGTCAAGCTGGAGAGACAGGGCTGTCCTCTTGGCACTTACAGGACTCAAGTTTGGCTGCAATCAGAGTGAACACACATTGTGACAGCCGCTGGCTATTCTTCTGTTTCGTTTGTCCATCTCCATGATGCTCCACAAAGCACCTGCTCCGCTCTGCTCAGCCAGGTTGGAGAACCACTGGCCTCCGGCCTACCCACTGCTGGTCAGTGAAAAGGAGGAAGACCCTCACCAAGAGGGCTACAACAATGGTGTCCAACGTAACAGCAATTGTTAGGACAGTGCAGGACTGCTGTGTTTCATTCTGCTGTCCACGGGGTGCTATGGGTGGGGACTGACAACAGCACCCAAAAAGAGCAGTGCAGCATAACAGGAGATGCCTGGCTTTCAGGAAGAATAACGTCTTGAGATCTTAGCGGCTGGTCTTCAGACAGGCAGCCATCAAAGCGAGACATCAACCAAGTCCACATGGGAGCCGCCTACCAGCCTGTGTGACCCAGGGATTGTAAATATCGAAATCCAAATCCGAAGGGGGGAATTGTCCCAGGGTTTGCAGAAGGCTATGGATGACAGTGGGAACTCCAGATCCATTTGCAGGGCCCCCACATATATTAAGCCTCCCGTGAGCCCCCTCTGACTAGTGGAGGGATGTGAACAGAGCACAGGAAAGTCAACTATAGCAGATGTTGTTATGTGAGAGCGTAATCGTCTATCGTTTGATCTCCCTTTGACCCATTTTTAAGTTGTTTCCATTTCCAATATTTCCTGCTTGCTTTTTGACTGTGGTGTATGTTTTGTCTAGTCACTCTTCCTTTTTAAAAAATGAGTTTGCCTCCTCTTTGTGTTTTGTATGAGTTTCTGTATATGAAAGCCAGGGTAGATAAATCTATAGAGATGCAACTGGGTTAGTAATTACGTAGGGACATAGCAGGAGAGGAT
>NW_022103925.1:5357419-5358617 GCF_000313985.2 Echinops telfairi
GGGCGCGGCGGACACGGATAGGAAGCTAACACGTATGAGAAGAAATGGATGGTGGTGGTGATTGTGCACATCATTATATGATTGAATGATTAAAATGTATGTTATTGTGGCGTATAGCCCAATAAAACCATCTTAAAAGAGAGAGAAGGAGAGAGAAGGACGTCAACTTGTGTCTGTTTAGGGCACACTGGAACAAACTCAACAGCACCTCCCACGGATCCACTGCTGAACCTTAGAGCAACGGACCATTTGAAATCGCAAGGCCCGCATCTGCCCACCGGCCAAGTTCAGCAAATAAAGCTCACTGCCATCATGTGACCCTACAGGGCAGGGTAGAACTGCCCCTGTGGGTTTCTGCACCTCTTTAGGGGAGTAGAACGCCTTCTCTTAGTCCCCATGGAGCCGCTGGTGGTCTCAAACTGCTGACCTGGGGGTTAGCAGCCAAAGGGGTGACCCACTACGGCCCCAGGGCTCCTTAGGGCAGGGTCAGGTGGTGAGAAAAGCAGGATGGAAACAGGAAGTGGGAGAAGGGATGTGGCTTGGAGGGGATGCCATAGAAGAGCTGAAACAACAGGTGTCCGATCACTGACTGGAAAACAGATCGTCTGCTCCGCACACCTGTACCCGATGCACAATGAGAAGTTGTGTTTTGTGCTTTGAATTACAACCAAACAAAACCACCCATCGCCGGTGGGGGGGCAGTGTTGTACTTCCGTGGCCTTTCCAGAGCTTGTTTGCAGATAGCTATCAAGAGCCTTACAAAGGCCCAGCTTCTTGCATGGAGCAAGTTCCAGCTCTGGGGCTTCATTGGAGAGACCATCCGGGTTCTGCAGGCAGGTGGATGCGGATGACATCACATGGTCGGATCATGAGGGAGACTCTCTGCTTAGTTGGCTGCCAGCTGTGTTAGGGTTCTCTAGAGAGATAAAACCAAATTGCTGATAATTTAATATATTTATTTATAAAAATAATTAGATATCTAACCAGAAATGAACTGTTAAATCATATACAGATAAATATATAGTACAAGAAATGAACAGTTAAATTATAAAGCAGTACAAATGGCTCAGTGCAACTCACTCCCGTGACAGAGAGTTGTGAGAGACTAGCAGTCCTTCAAGTCTAGTCTGCTGCCAGATCTTCCTCTATTTATAGAGAAAGCTAGGCTATGTCAGCACAGCAGCCAATCACAAGGCAG
>NW_022103925.1:5358752-5366686 GCF_000313985.2 Echinops telfairi
AAATTGAGGCACAGGACAAGCAAGGCAGTCGCACACTGGTCCGATGATCAAAGGAGCTAGAGACAAGAAAGGCGAGGCTCACCACGCCATTTATCTCTCTGCCCTTCAGTTAATCGCACTTGTGTTTATCGGCCAGGCTGGCACAATAAACTATCTCACCAGCTCTCTTTGGGAATGACAGGCAGGAATCCAAGCCCCATAGCCTGACATCTCCCGAGCGATTCCCAGTGTTTTTTGTTTGGTTGGTTTCTGTTTTTGAATAAGGGCTTCTCTTCATTAATGGCTGTGTCCTCGTGGTCAGGGGCGGGTCCACCAGTCAGTCTGCACATGGCATTGGCTCACTGAGCCAGACTCGTGGGTGTGGAGCTGTGTTGACCTACTAGTCTGTAGAGCTTACTTGCACATGGGTTGCACCCTGCTTTGGACTGCAGACTAGTAAGTAAACACAGCGAAGCCCGTGCCTACCTCTCCTGAGTGGGTAAGCCAGCCCTGGGATTAGCCATGGCCCACTGCTCCCTCAAAGGTTATCCTTGTCCTCCGTCTGTTGACCAAGGCTGTGAATAGGCTCGTCCTCGGACAAGTTGGTTCTGACCCACTCAGCCCCACGGCACAACAAGCGAGACATTGCCGGTCCTGGCCCGTCCTCACAATGGCTCCTGTGTTTGCAGCCGCTGGGTCAGTCTGTCTTGTTGCGGCCTCCCTTTCTCACTGCCCTTCTGCCTCGTTCTCACATGCCCAAGCGTGCTGTCCTTCTCCAGACTGCTCTCTCCTGGCAACACGTCCAAAGTATGCCCAGGCATCCTCTAAGGAGCACCCTGACCGCACTGCAGATCCTGTTAGGTGAACATCTCACAGCGGCTCCTCGGTTTTCTCTTTGCACCCATTCTTTACCCTGCTCTCTTTCTGTTACTTTCTGCTATCTTTTGAAGTGAGGGTGTTCTGTTTTGTTTTGTTGTTGTTGTGTTTTTAAATCATTTTCTCTATATAAAAGGCAGGTTAAGGGGGATGGAAGATGGGGACCTGATGCTAGGGGCGTAAGGGGAAAGCAAATGTTTTGAGAATGATGAGGGCAATGAATGTACAAATGCGCTTTACACAATAGATGGATGTATGGATTGTGATAAGAGTTGTATGAGCCCCTAATAAAACGATTTTAAAAATTTTTTCATTCCCACTAGAAAAAAAAAAGGCAGGTTAGGTAAATCTATGGAGACAGCAACTAGATTCATCTAGTTCCTTTAGGGCAGTGGTTCTCAACCTTTCATACAGTTCCTCATATTGTGATGACCCCCCCAACCATAAAATTATTTTCGTTGCTACTTCATCACTGTTATTTTGCTACTGTGATGAATCGGGTGACCCCTGTGAAAGGGTCATTCAACCCCCAAAGGGATCACGGCCCACAGGTTGAGAACCACTGCTTTAGGGTTCTGGTGGAACCCTGGTGGGGTCATGGTTACACATTGGGCTGCTCACCGCAAGGGTTGCAGTTCAAAACCACCAGCCGCTCCAAGGGAGAGAGACTTGGCTCTCTGCTCCCAAGAAGAGTTACAGCCTGAGGACACCCCCAGGGGCAGTTCTACCCTGTCCTGTAGGGTCGCTATGAGCCGGACTGCCTCGATGGCAGAGTTTGGTTTATGGTTATAGCAGGAGAGGTTGGGGGAGATGCGGAGCTAATCATAATAGATGGGAGGACAAGGCAAAGGTCCTAAAATTGATTGTGGTGATGATTGCAAAACTTCCTTTACTATATTTAACCCATTAACTTGTACATGTGAGCTATATGTCAATCAAACGGTTAAAAAACATTTGCACTTGTTAAAGTGCCAACGCGTTGATCTTGACTCGTCTCACTCTCAGTACCATCAAGTCAGTCCCAAATCCCAGAGACCCGATGGGATGGGGTGAAATAGCCCCTGTGGGTTTTCCAGGCTGTAACTTTTTTTTTTAAATCATTTTATTGGGAGCTCGTACAACTCTTATCACAATCCATACATCCATCGTGTCAAACACATTTGTATGTTTGTTGCCTTTATCATTTTCAAAACATCTTCTTTCTACTTGAGCCCTTGGTATCAGCTCCTCATTTTCCCCCTCCCTCCCCCACCCTCCTTCTCCCTCTCTCTCATAAACCCTTGATGATTTATAAATTTTTTTTTCATGTCTTACACTGACTGATGCCTCCCTTCACCCACTGGGAGGGGGTTATAGATTAAGGTGACCAGATTTTAACATTGGTAAAGCGGGACACCATTGATAAAACTCATATCCGGGCAAAATAGCCACATGGCAGCCGAAAACCGTATACCCTAGCTTGTCATGCACTTTCCAAAAATCGGGACTTTTTAAAAATGCCACAGGACACGGGAAAAATTGTTAAGAATTGGGACTGTCCTGCCAAAAGTGGGACGTCTGGTCACATTATTATCGATAGATCATTGTGATCAGTCCCCCTTTTCTCCCCCACCTTCCCTTTGTCCTCCTGGTGTGGCTACTCTCAGTATTGGTCCTGTGGGGCTTATCTGTCTTGGATTCCTGTGTTTCCAGCTCTTATCTGTACCTGTGTGCATGCTCTGGTCTAGCCAGATTTGTAAGGTAGAATTGGGTCCATGATTGTGGTGGGGAGGAAGCATTAAAGAACTAGAAGAAAGTTGTATGTTGTATCGGTGCTATATTGCAACTTGACTGGCTGATCTCCTCCCCAAGACCCTTCTGTAAGGGGATCCCCGACAGCCTACAGATGGGCTTTGGTTTTCCATTCTGGACTTCCCCTCATGCATACTGATATGATTTTTGTTCTGGGTCTTTGATCCTGATGACTGATCCCTTTGACACCTCGTGATCACACAGGCTGGTGTGCTTCTTCCATGTGGGCTTTGTTGCTTCTCAGCTAGAGGCTGTAACTCTTTACGTAGGTAGAAAGCCTCTTCTATCTCCGGAGCGAGTGGCTAGTGATCTCGAACTGCTGATGTTGGCAATTAGCAGTCTAATTTGCAATTCATCATTGCAACCTATAGACCAGATCATGGGAACGAACTGCCCCTGCAGGGACTTCCGGGCTTAAAGCTTTATGGGAATGGATGGCCAGGTCCCTGGGAGCTGTCCGTGGGCTCAAACCCTCTGACTGGGCACTTAACCACTGCGCCACCAGATGACGATCACTGCCTGGGAAGTCCCATGACAGTCAGAGAGGGTCCCTTCGAGTGGAGCCACTACCAGCAGGAAGAGGTCCGGAAGCGCCTTGGGCTGAACCAAGTGTGAGCGAGTTGCCAGGGGAGACCAGCCAAGGTCAAGTCCAGAGAGAAAGTCAGCCGCTCAGTGAGGCGGATCCGGATGCGGTGGGTGTCCGTCTCCAGTTCAGGTGGCCGGCGCACACACTGAAGAACGTGTCTGATGGCCTCCCGCGACGAAGATGTGCTCTCAGAGAAAAGACTGCATTTGTTCAACCTCCTTTTAAGTCGCCTCAATAGGGCGCGCAAACAGAGCCCTTTAGAACCAATGGCAGAGGGCTGGGAAAGGCCGGATGGCTTTCAGACACAAAGGGGAAACCCGACCACACAAGGAAACTCTGGAAGGGCCGCAGAGGCTCCGGGGGGGAAATATTCAGTTACCAGGAAGACTCCGCACTGACCCTGCTGCGGGGCCTTTCAGCCCAGGGACTCGCCTCCTGCCACCAAGGCTTGTGTGGCCCTGCCGGAGCCAGGGGGAAGGGGAGAGCTGGCTTTGAAGAGGGAGTCAGTCCCCGTTCTTTAGGAAGCTGGAAAGGAATGAGAAATCGGAAAAGGGAGGTATTGTTTGGAAATGCCACTTGATCCAACCAGCTGCGGGGTTTCTGCAGCAAAGGGCTGCAGACACAGCCGGGGCTTAGCATTCTCCTCTTGTGCTACCTTCCTTTGAAGACTGGTCACCACAGAGGCCACGTCGCCATGGAGACGAGGCTGACTCCCGGGAACCTCTTGGGCATCACAGCATGGCTTCCAATGGCTGGTTTATTGGAAGACCACCGGGCCCTTCTTCTGCCTTGCCTCTGGGTGGACTCAGGCCTCCAGCCTTGGCGGGTGCCAGCTGAGTCATTCCGCGTTTGCACCACACAGACTCCTCCGCCACGTGTGACCAAGCCCAGAGCCTGTAGTCGCCTCCGACACACAGCGGCCCTACGGGGCGGGGTAGACCTGCTACCCAAGGCTCCCCAGGCTGCACATCTTCACGGGAGCAGACCCCACCCCGGCACCTTTCTTCCAAGGAGCGGCTGATGTGTTCAAGTTGCTGACCTTGCAGTGGGCAGACCAACGTGTCACCTCCACAAAACGTAGAGGGCCAGGGCAGAGGGGGTCATGCATTGGGTTGCTAACGGCAAGGTCAGTGGTTTGATACCACGGGACTGCTGCCCCGCAGGAGAGATGAGGTTTTCACTCCCATAAAGAGTTACAGGTTTGGAAACACACAGGGGCAGTTCTACCCTGTCCTAGAGGGTCTTTATAGGTCAGAATCAACCCCATGCAGTAGGGTGCGTGTGTGAAACTCACCAGGAGAAAACACTCCCTGGAGAAGAGCATCATGCTTGGTAAAGTCAATGAAAAAGAAGAAAAGTCAGTCAACCAAAATAATAATTTATAAATCATCAAGGGCTCATGAGGGAGGGGGGAAAATGAGCTGATGCCAAGGGCTTACGTGGAGAGCAAATGTTTTGAGAATGATGAAGGCAACGAATGTACAAATGTGCTTTACACAATTGATGTATGGATTGTGACAAGAGTTGTATGGGTCCCCCATAAAATGGTTTAAAAATTGAAACAAAAAGGAAGAAAGAAAAATCAGTTATCAAGGAGATGGATTGACAGTGGCTGAATAATGGTTCAAACTTAACAGGAGAGGGCAGGACAGGGAAGGATTTCATTGTGTTGCACGAGGTTGGTCGCCATGAGCTGAAATTGTTTGGATGGTATCTGAACACCACACTCACCAAATCAAAGCATACCTCCTTGTGTGGTTTCCTGGGCTAGCCACCTTGTAGTCAACCCTCTCAAGAGCTCTGCCCTGGTCTGCTAACACCTCTGGTTTTGTATGTTTGTTGTATTTACAAATATATGTCCTTTTATTTTTTAATAAATCATTTTGTTGGAATGCGTCTGGTTTTAACCTGGTCTCCCACCCATAACGCCCACCTGTCAATGATGGTGCTGTATTGAAGCCATCCGCTCCCTGGAGTCTCCCTTACTCCTCTCCCCAACACTTTGGCACACGGAGCTGCTCAGAAAACGACTGTTGACTGAATAAAAAAAAGCGTTCCTGCATTTATAAATGCCGTACTATATCGTTCTCTGAGGTCATGCATGGACAAGCAGATCAAGTGCATGGCCAATCTCTTGCTCATCTTTATCTTCATTGGTTAGCATGGTGCCTAACCAAAGTTCAAGCCCAAACTCACTCAATTCTGACTCATAGTGACCATATAGGGCTGTGGAGAACTGCCCCTTGGGGTTTGTGAGGCCGTAAAAATTTTTTTAAAAATTTATATGAATAAATTTATTGTCTTACAAAAATCATTGTCTAGAAACATGGGAATACAAGAAAAGATATTTGCAGTCAGGTGTCTGGTCAACATCCCATACAATTCCTAAGGGGGAGTGATCGGAGATCCTTAATCCACATGACAAATTCTTCCTCACAGTTGATCAAACTTTTAACCCAAAGGGTCTGCGTGCTCAAGCGGTGGCAGAGGAGCGAGGCTTTAGAATCAACACTGGTTCCATGGTCCTGTCGCTGTCCGTATGTACTCCTGCTTTGACTGAAGAGGCACCTGATATGAAGCCCAAACTTAACACACGGCATTGTTGTAGAGGCAAATCATAGACTGAGCATTGTCTTCATAGAGGCTGTCCATTTTCCAGGGAAGCAGAGTCTCACCTTTCTCCAAAGGAGTGGCTGGTGGGTCAGAACTGCTGAACTTCTGGTTGGCAGCCCAACACATAATCACTATACCACCACAATCCAGAATAAAGAGGTGCTCAGAAAGCATTAGGCTTACGTCACCAGTGGCACTGGGTCGAGTCCACCTTTGGGCCATTCCAGGTGTGTCAACAAAGAACTGCTCCATCGGATTTTCAGTCACTGGGACTTTCTCCCGAGACACCTCTGAGCGGATTAAAAAGACCCACACTCACTTCCATTGAGAGGATTCCCACTCAGAGTGACCCTGCGCCTCTCCTGATAGGACTAGAAAGCTTACTCTTCCCCCTTAGGGCAGCTGGTGGTTTCAAACTGCTCACCTGTGGTAGCAGATCCGACGTGTAACTGCACTGACACAAGGTTCCCACCTACTTTCCTCCTGTCCCACGACCATGCGCGACCTTCATTCGGCTCGCAGTAATTCCACTCGGCTACATTGCCCTTGACTGACCAGCATTCTACACCCTTTGACATCAACTTTAGATCTCTTGACCCTTTTCCCTGGGTTTACTGGCTCCGCCCCACCCCCATGTACCCCTGGAACTGTCAGCCCCATTGCTTTGTCCTTGGGATTGTTTCTCTTGCATAGACAATAGGAAAAAAAAGGGGGAGGGCCTATAGTCCCAGGTCTGTCTGCCAACCCTTATGTATGTTTTCCAATTGAGTCTGATGAGGTGCCAAGCCCTGACCTCTGAGTCTTAAGTCCATTTTGGGGAGTTCTTGGGGACTTTGTTGCTTTGCTCCCTTCGTGCCTCACCCCGGGGTGGGAGCAGGGCTGTACTCTGTCATCACACGCGCACGCACTCTGCATGGTGAGCAAAGGATGCGAGAAGCTGGGCAATGTGAAGAATGCAGCATTAGGGCTGGAGGGACAGTAGTTTTTAACGACCTGTGATATGCAAGTGACATGACCTTGGGGGACTGGAAGCACTTGCTGAAGATCAGAGACTGCAGCCCTCAGGGTGGATTTGGACATGTCATCAGGAGAGACCAATCCCTCAGAAGGACATCTTACTTGGTAATATCGAGGGACTGTGAAAATGAGGAAGATCCTTCAGAGATGGATAGACCCAGTGACTGTGCTAATGGGTTAAAACGTGACAATTGTGAGGAAGGCACAGAGCCGGGCAGTGTTTCATTCTGTTGTACATAGGTTGTTATGTACTATAAATAATAGTACATAATAATCCATACAAAATCTCTCATCACATGACATCAGGATGGGGTAGAGTGGGTAGATAAACTACATTGTTGATGGAGAGAACATTGTGAAGTAGTGTTGGACTGGGTTGACTATAGAAATAAATGCGGAGACACTCATCTGTATAAGAAAGACTTCTATATCAAAGGGTTATTGTGTTTTAAGAAAACATCCCAGCCCAGTCCAGATCAAGTCTGATAATTAGCCCATAAGTCTGATACTAGTCCATAGTCTCTTCAGACTCACGCATGCAATGATACAGAATGCAGGAAACTCACAGGCTGATGGGTGAAGTCTTGTGGATCCAATGGTGGGGGAAGCATCACAGGGTTGGCTCAGGTCTCCACATAGCTCAATGAGTCTTGTCAACAAGGTGAAGCAGCAAGCGAGCAAGCAAGTTCCCAGAATCCTCATGAGAAGACCACACCCACAAGGAGGCACCATTAGGCTGTGGCCTGATAAGACAGGGTAGATCCCACCCCTGCACTTATTTGTCAAGCTGACATGAAATTATGTAACTACCACAGACCACCCTGTCAACTTAACACCTTTACACCACTCTTTAGCCATACATCATTTAAATAAATTTTTATTAAAAGATTTTATTGGGGGCTTTCACAGCCCTTAAAATAATTCATACATCAATTACATCAAGCATAGTTGTACATATGTTGCCATCATTATTTCCTAAACATTTGCTATTTGAGCCCTTGGTATCATCTTTTTACTCTCCCTCCCCCAACTCATGACCCCTTGATAAATTATATTTTCATATCTTACACCC
>NW_022103925.1:5371325-5373084 GCF_000313985.2 Echinops telfairi
CTGGACTGGGTTGACTAGAGAACAAATCCAGAGACACTCATATATGTACAGGAAAGAGCCTTACATCAAAGGGTAATTGTCTATCGAGAAAACATCCCAGCCCAGTCCAGATCAAGTCCTTAAGTCTGATAATTAGCCCATAAGTACGGTACTAGTCCATGTTTCTCTTCAGACTCACACAGCTACATGGAATGATGCCGAATGCAGGAAGATAACAGGCCGGTGGGTGAAGTCTTGTGGATCCAATGGCGGTGGAAGCTTCACAGGGCTGGCTCAGGTCTCCACAGAGCTCGATGTGTCTTGTCAACAAGGTGAAGCAGTAAGCGAGCAAGTTCCCAGAATCATGAAGGCCACGCCCACAAGGGCGCATCATCAGGCTGTGGCTTGACGGACAGGCTAGACCCCACCCCTGCACTTATCAAGGTGACATGAAATAACTGACACAAGTAGTGAAAGAGAAAAGGCATTTTGGATTGAGGTGGAGGGTCCCTGGCTCTGTTGGGTGTGGTATAACTAACTGGAAGGATCAGAGAAATAACCCCAAGTCAACAATTCTTTAGTTTTTAGCCTAAAGAATGATCCAGAGAAGCCTCTAAAGATGCCCACCCCTTCCTGGGCGACAGCAAGTTTCAGCCTAAAGAATGGTCCAGAGAAGCCTCTGAAGATGCTCCCAACCCCCGGGACAGCAAGTTTCAGCCCAAATAATGGTCTAGAGGAGGCTCAGGACACAGGATCCTAGACAACTGCAAGAGTTTCAGCCTAAAAAATGGTCCAGAAAAGCCTCTGAAGATGTCCCACTTCCTGGAGGACAGCAAGAGTTTCGGCCCAAAGAAGGCTCAGGAAATAGCTCCGGTGGAGGGTAAAAATCAGGAGCCATGCTGTGAAAGAAGACCCAAAGAAACTGCAGCCCTGAAGACCCTCAGGGGCAAAAGGCCAAGAAACCAAAAGTTAAAAAGGACGCAGAATCCCAGAATCAGAATAGACCCAGGCCAGCAGTCATCAGAACTGGGATTGCCAGGGGTGCAAAGCCAGTAATTTTCCATGGCACAAGACCTACTATAAATGCAAGAAAGCCTACACGGCAGGTGAGAATGACAACCTTGACCCAGGACCAACTCCTCACTGACTTCAGAAAGGGGTGGTGCCGTGTTGGGGGCCCTGGGCTCCAGGGAATCGTAATTGTTAAAGAAGCTGCTCTTGTCCCTTTAGAAGATCTGCCAAAAGCTAAAGCAGTAACACCTCGACTCAGTGATGGCCCACAGCGGAAGAGGTCTACTCCAACAGGATGCAGCTGAGACCAAAACAGACTTTGGCATGTGTGGGGGGAAAGGGGAGCAGGCAGTAACTTTGTTACAATGCAATTCCTCAGCTGGAGCAAGAGATTTACTTGGAAGAGCTGGGGAGTGGTATTATGGTTCCATAGATGGCAGCATCTTTGAGCAATTTCCTTTTACCCTGTTTCCCCAAAAGTAAGACCTACTTACAGCTGAAATATAAGGCATCCCCCGAAAATAAGACCTCCCCAATAATAAGGCCCCCCGAAGCTACCGTAACTCTGGAATCTGGACCCCGTAGCGGGCGGGTGCCCGCACAGCTCACTGTTGGCTGCAGTGCAGCCAGAGCAGTCAGGAAGTGTGAGGTCTCTTTTAATCAGAGAGCCCGCACAGCCACCAGGACAAGCTGCTGCCTGCTGCTCGCTCTGCCCTGGTGGAGTTTGCCTGCCTCACGATTAGACAGCGAGTTGCGCAGGGCAGGAGTC
>NW_022103925.1:5373737-5375732 GCF_000313985.2 Echinops telfairi
GCACCACAGTCTGACATAGCCCCCGAAGACTTCAAAGCATCACAACGCTGGCTGGATAATTTCCTTCAGCAAAGTGAACTGTCTTCAGAAGATCCACAACATTGTTTAGGCTAGAAGATGCTCCAGTTATTAAGCGAGCACGTGCATCCAAGTCTTTTATTGATGATGCTGACTTCTCTAAATACAATCTTTCCAACATGATTGCTATGGGTGAAACTGCAGTGTTTATGGGCCAATCATCTCAAACAAGTGAACAGCGGGGTACCTCCCCAGGTACCCCACCTCCACTGCTTACGAAAGTGCACCTGTTTCCTGTATTTTGGCAACTCGTCTGGATGGCACTAAAATCCCACCTTTAATCCACTGATTCTGAAAGAAATGGAGTCACAAGAAATTCACCAGGAAATTCAGGGTTTGGATGGTTATGAGGATGTTCCAGAAGATGATGACATGACTGTCACTGAAAAATGAGTAAATGTACCATAGATTGTTGTACATGGAAATAATGGTAGTAACAAGAAATTCTCAATACGGTAAGATTCAGTTTGTCTGGTTATGCTGGTTTGTGATGACAACTACTACCATACCATATACAGGTAATAAATTTCCTTTTTTTGGTTCAACAATAGATGTGTACCGTATTCTTCTTCAAGGAAAAATAAGTTTTCCCCTGAAAATAAGACCTAGCGCATCTTTGGGAGCAAAAATTAATATGACACTGTCTTATTTTCGGGGAAACAGAGTATTCAGTGTTTAGGAGTCCCTGAGGGAAGGGCTCACCGTCACCGAGAAGTCTAAAGCTTGGCAGTTTCAAACAACCCTTCGAAGTCAGACCTCGAAAGCCGTGGAGCAGCTCCACCTGCACGCACAGGTTCACGAGTAACGACAACGGTTCACAGTACTTAAGAGCGGTGTTTACACATCATCTTATGCACACATCATAACCTTTTAAAAAATGAGTTTGGTAGATGCAGGCAATCTCCTAGTTTGACGCATGAAATAGTTCAGGGGCACTTTTTTGTGTGTGCCTTGCATGTAGTCTGACCTCGGAGTAAACAAAATTGAAATAACATCCAGACCCCTTTTGGGAGACAAGGCTTTCGTGAAAGGACTGGAATGAGCAAGCATCTCATTTCACTGGTTCCAGAGGAGAAAGATGTAGCCCTGTTTTGCAACTCCCTTCCTTTCCAATTCCCTCCCTAAGGAGGCTCAAGTTATATTTCTGGTTGCCCATTGGCCTGGTAAAAGACCAGAGGGTTTTCCAGAAAGAAGACAATGCCCTGGGAGAGGGTAGCCAAGAGTCCTCAGCCTGGGGCCACGCCCATCCTAACCTTTCTAGTCAACAGTAGATGAACAAAATAAAGAACCCAAACACACTAATTAGGTGCTACGGGGAAGCAATCGGATTAAGAGAAGAGCCTCCAGACAAGCCCACTTGCAATTGCACCTGGCCCCCATTTCTGCACCAGGAGGGAACCAGGTGGAAGGGAGGAGCCCAGCCCATAGGTTAGGTTCGACTGCAGAATGAAGAAGCTAGTTTATGTAGCTCAACAAGACAAACCTTTTTTTTTTTTTTTGGGGGGGGGTGTGTCTTAAGCCATAACGTCTAAGTGTGCACTTAAGAAAAAGAATGGTAGAAATAGGCTATCTGCTCGTCAGCATTTACGGCCTAGGAAGAGAGGGATCCAGTCCACAGCGGCGGCTTTCTTTTGGGGTGACCACGAGTGGCGGGAAATGGCCACGTGCTGGGGAGCGGCTGCAGGGCCCCATTCGTACTTAATGTGATGCTTGCTCAAATCTCAGGAAGCGTCTGGAAGGCGGGGATTATCCCCCCCGGCGTGGATGGTGGCGGGAGCCCTGGTGCCGTCGGCGCTAACGGCAAGGCCAGCAGTTCAAACTCACCCGCTCCTTCCAGGGCGGCAGGAGAGGCGTCCGACCCCGTCGACTCACAGCCTCGGAAGCCCCCAGCGCGGTCCCACGGTGCGTTGCGAGTTG
>NW_022103925.1:5376619-5380748 GCF_000313985.2 Echinops telfairi
TCATAGATAAAAACTGCCCGGTCCTGCGCCATCCTCACCATTGCCCTTGTGCCCGAGCCCATGGTTGCAGCCAACATGTCAGCGCATCTCCTTGAGGGCATTCCTCCTTTGTGCCGCCCTTCCACTTTCCCACACATGATGCCCTTCTCTAGGGACTGGTCTCTCCTGTGACATGTCCAAAGTCCGGGAGATCAAGTCAGGCCATCCTGACTTCTGCCTGTACTCGGATGGATCTGTTTGGAAGCATCCATTAAGATGACACATACCCACCCCCTCTTCTCAGAGCTGGCATACTTGTACGGGCATCCGGAGATGTGCATGTAAAATGTTTCACCTTGTCATTACTTGTAGCAGCAAGCGACTTGTTAGATGCGACGGGTTTGTCTCCGACCCATAGCAACCGTATGTACAGCAGAATGAAACGCTCCATGGTCCTGCACCATCCTCACAATTGTTCCGATGGCTGAGCCCATTGTTGGAGCCATGATGTCAATCCATCTCCTTGAGGGTCTTCCTTTTTTTTTTGCTGCCCCTCCACTTTCCCAAGCATGGTGCCCTCCGGGGATTGGTCTCTCCTGACAATATGTCCAAAGTATGTAAGATGAAGTCTCACCATCCTTGTCTCTGGTCTTACTTCCTGCAAGATAGATCGGTTTGTCCTTTTGGCAGTTCATGGTACTTTCAATATTCTCCTCCAGCCTCACAATTCAAACGCATCCATTCTTTTACCGTCTTTTTTTCACAAAGGACTGGGACTCTCTTAGTTGCCCGTCAGCAGAGAGAGCTGGCTCAATAAATTTGGATGTATTCCTTTGTGGGACAGAGGGCTAGGGGGTTTTTTGTACTACGGTGGAAGATTATCAAGGGAGGCGCAGAGCTGCGTATGTAATACTTGCATTTGGATGGAAAACCTGACCTGGGCTGTATGTTTGCCTGTAGATGCATAGTCTACTTCTGGAAGACCTGTGTAGAAATGAGCCTTCGTGGTTGCTTCTGGGCTGGGGAAGTGTGAGTTCAGGGTGAGAGAATTTCATGTTAGACCCTTGATTTCTAGCAGGTAAACCAGCTGAATGGATGCCCTTTTCACAATAACCAAAACCCAATATAGCTAGACATGGCAGGGGTTTACATTGAGGGCCTCCCTGGTATTGTTGACTCCCCACCCCCATTCCCCAGGGACTCTGACATGCAGTTAAGGGCCTAGAACCTCAGGTGTGGGCCAGTGGGTCTTACATCAGCTGAGAGCGAGCGAGCCAGAGTCAGCAGGAGAGCTTTCCCTCAGCTGACTCGTTCTTTCCACCTGGAGCTCTGGTGGCCCAAGTGGACTCGCTGGCCTGTGTGCCCTTCCCCCTTTCCTGCTGGTTCTAATGCTGCTGGAAATGGTGACAAGAATCACTTTTCAGAGACTGGGAACCTCTTTTGTGCTCTGATAACTTTGCCTTTTGCGTTTGTGTGTTTTTCTTTCTTACTTAATTTACAAGCCCAATGGCTTTCTTTGGGTCCCTTGCCCACTACAGGTTGAGCTGCTAACTGCAAGGTCAGCAGTTCGAACCTTCTGCTTCCAGAATGATTTAAGGCCTCAGGAACCCTATGGGGGCAGTTCCGCTCTGCCTTGGAAGGTTACTATTAGCCAGAATGAACTTGACAGTGGGGGTGGGTGGTTGGGGTGTTGCTTTTTGGTGTTAAGGACCTATTTTTTTTTCTTTGCTTTTTTTTTTTTTAAAAGGACCTCCTTAAGGAGCCCAAAGTGGTTAAGTGCTTGGCCATTAACCATAAGCACTGTGGTGCACATCTGCCCACATCTGTCAGCTGCTCTGGCTCCGCAGGAGAGCAGGCCTGGCCATTGGCTACCACACAGCTGACAGCCCAGGAAACCTGATGGACCGTTCCAAGCTGTCACAAGGGGGGTGGGTGGTGGTAGTGGTGGGGTGGGGTGGGAGGTGGGGGGGTGTCATACGTCAGACTCGACCCGATGACAGCCTTCGACCTTCTCTCCGTAGAGGACATGTGAACCATGACATTGAAAAGTCTGCACTGCCAGGCGATGGCACTCCTGCATCACTGTGGATGCGTCCATTGTTGGAAAGTGTAGTTGGAGGCAGTAGTTTGACCATTGAGCAGATTTTATGGCCACTGGGTGGGTGTAAAGAAGCCCATCGGCACAGTGGGTTATGGGCTGGTCTGTTAGCGGCAGGTCGGTGGTTCCAATCCAGCAGCCACTCCAAGGGAGGAAGGTGAGGCTGGCTGCTCCCATAAAGATCTTCAACCTTGGGAACGCTCAGGAGCAGTTTGCCCTGTCCTGTAGGGTCCCTGTGAGTTGGAATGAGATCAATGGCAGAGGGCGGTGGGTGGGGTGCAGTGTAACTGCCAAGGTTCTGGTTAGTAGTGGGGTGCAAGGTGTTTGTGCCCCCCTCCCCAAAGGGGCCTTCTTGTTCTCTCCCCCACGGCCATCAAGTCAATGCTGACTCATAGCGATCTTCTAGGACAGGGGAGAACTGCCCCTGTGGGATGCTGACACTGTTCACTCTTCACAGGAGTAGAAAGCCTCATCTTTCTCCCTCACAGCAGCAGGTGGTTTAGAACTGCTGACCTTGCGGTCAGCAGCCTAATGTTCAACTTACTACGCCATCAGGACTCCACTATACCAGGCTCCTGTTGATGATTTCTGAAGATGTCAGTCTTTCCTGATGGTGTTGCAGGAGAAATCACTGATGGGATGGGAGGGCATGCAGCCATTAGGAAGCGCTAGAAAATAATCGAAAAACAAAAATCTTCTTTCTTTCCAGAAACTTCCGTAGCTGTTGAGACGAAGGACAAACCTCTTCCCAGACTTAATATCCATTCTGGATTCTGGATTCTGGCGTCCATTGCTGCGACCTATTATGCTGACTTCTTCAGAACCGTGAGAGAGAACCTCCACACGAGTAGGTGAGCACGTCAGACACGTCACCGCGCCTCCAGGCCAACGCCGCTGGCTGCTCTTTCGTGCCCTGTCCTCTCAGTGGAACCCTCCCCAGCCGTAGCCAGCGAGCCCCTCCCGTCTGCAGGCTCCGTGTTGGAGAAGCTGCTGTGACCAGGGTCAGTGCCGGGGAGCGCGCTCTGGGCACTGAGAGCACGGTGGATGAGGCTGGGGGTCGTCAGTGCATCGTGCCGGGGCCACAGATGTGTCACCCGTGGGGGAAGGCCAGGACGTTTGGAAGGGCCTGGTCTGGTGTGGAGGGGGGGGTGTGTGGTGTGGAGACCCTCTGGTTTCTGAAGACAGAGGGCTGGTGTGGTGGGGAGGAGTGAGTGCGGTGACGGTGGAGGCTGAGGACAGCGTCTCCGTGTGTTCTCAGAGAGCCACGGTACCTGCCATGGCAGTCTGCTGCGGACGGAAGGCCGCGTTGGCCGCTGCGCTGCTGTTCTCTTTGCTGAGGGTGCGCTCAGCGTGAAGGAGCTGCAGTCTCACCGTCCTCGCTGCAAAGGGACCTTCTGCCTGCGTGTCTTCCCCAGCGGCTGCGCTTGTTCTTGGGGCAGCTCAGGGTAGACTCGGTGTTGCCCCTCAGCCCCACCCTTGAGACGGCGTCCTGACTCACTGTCTCATGTCCTGCCCCCTGCCTACGGAGCTGGTGGAGGGACCTGGGCTGGCGTCCGGCTGGCCTTGGCCGTGAGAGAGAGATCCAGAACGCCACCTTTTTTTTTTTTTTTTTTAATCGTTTTATTAGGGACTCATACGACTTTTATCACAATCCACACACACATCAATTGTGTAAAGCACATTTGTACATTCATTGCCTTTGTCATTCTCAAAATATTTGCTCTCCGCTTAAGCCCCTGGCATCAGGTCCTCATTTTCCCCCTCCCTCCCCACTCCCCCCTCCCTCATGAGCCCTTGATAATTTATAAATTGTTTATTTTGTCATATCCTGCCTTGTCCGACATCAGCCTTCACCCACTTTTCTGTTGTCCATCCCCCAGGGAGGAGGTCACATATAGATCCTTGTAATCGGTTCTCTCTTTCCAACCCATTCTCCCTCTATACTCCCAGTATCGCCAGTCACACCACTGGTCCTGAAGGGATCATCCGCCCTGGATTCCCTGTATTTCCAGTTCCTATCTGTACCAGTGTCCATCCTCTGGTCTAGCCAGA
>NW_022103925.1:5381972-5386760 GCF_000313985.2 Echinops telfairi
ATCCTTGAACTTTTCTTTCTTGTTTTGTTTTAATTTGTTCTTTGTCAGTGGTTTGTTGTTGTTGTTGTTTTGTTGTACATTGTTGCTTGGTTTTGCTCTGTCTTGTTTTTGTGCATGTTATTATCTTCGCAGGTCTGTCTAAATAAGATAGGCTGGATGAACAGAACGCCACCTTTGTCTCCACAGCTGGTTCCTCCTCGGCGGTGCCTTCCTGCTGGTCAGCCTGTCGATTGCCTTTTACTGCATCGTCTTCCTGGAGTGGTACCGCGGGGTCAGCGATTACGACGCCCGGCACCCCTCCCTGATTCCCATCACGACCGCGACGTTCATCGCAGCTGGCCTCTGGTGAGCAGACCCACCCACGTGCACACGTGTACTCTGAACTCACTGCTGCTGAGACAGACAGTTCCGACCACGGCCACCCTATGGGACAGAGTGGGCCTCCAGGGCTGTAGCTCCTCTGGGGCTGAAAGCCTCCACTTTCTCCCGCAGAATGGCTGGTGGTTTCAAACTGCCATGGCCAGCAGCCCAACAAGGGCCCACTCCTCCCCGAGGGCCCCCGTGAAATAAAACGCAGTAGCAGCTGTGTGTGTAGTCCTGTACGGCACAAATGGAGGGAGACGCGTTCTGCACACGTAGTCTGCCTTGGCCCCTTAAGTCTCTCTCAGGATGTCGAGGAGTGGACAGAATGAACACCTCCGGCCGAACGCGTTCCCACACAGGGAGCAGTGACGTCAGCCCCACCCAGGCGCTCCCGAGCATCACCCCGGCCTTCTGCCCACGGCAAACGCTCTCCCTCCCCTTGGTGGTACTTGCCGGCTTCCCTGTATCACTTGACCCTCCAAGAAGGCATCCTGGAAGCACTGCTGCTGTCTGTTTCTGGAGTTGACAAGGGAAAGGCGTTCATAAAGTAGATGGTCTTATGTTTCACTGCTGACATGCAGTGACGGAGCTCTGGGGGCTGTGGCCTGGGCGCCGGGCTGCTGACCACACTGCTCCAGCCCCGCCAGCCGCGCCTTGGGAGAGATGGATGAGGCCGTCGGCTTCTGTAAGGATGTAGTCGCAGACACCCCGCAGAGGGTCCCCGTGATTGGGGATTGGCTCCATGGCGGTGTGTGTATGTACCCACCCAAAGCCTTCTCGCTGATGTAAAAGCGGCCTGTGCAGCCAGTGGTGATTGTGATGAATGAAGAATGTGAGCTGCTTCACTTCCAAGGTGGGCAGATGGGCAAGGAGGTGCTGTCCAGAAGTGGGTAGGATGGTGGTGACCCAGGGCGACCCGGGCACAGAGGTCTCCCACACCGCCCCCATGGAGTAGGGAGCAGCTGGCTGACAGCTGGGGGACTGTGACACTAAGCTCCTGGCATCTGCTTCCTGGCACGGCCATGTCTGTGTGTCAGCGCGCGTGATCACTGCCACGCCTTCCTCCCAGCTTCAACGTGGCGCTGTGGCACGAGTGGTCCTTCTTCACGCCGTTGCTGCTGTTCACCCAGTTCATGGGCGTGGTGATGCTCATCTCCCTCCTCGGCTGAGTCCCGCAGGTAAGCGTCTGCAACAGCGCCACCCAAGCTGCCCGTCCTCCCCTGGGTGGGCTGCAGCCCACCGACCGCTGGGAGTGGCATCTGCTCAGGCTTCCGTCCCCGCGCTCCCGTTCGTTCCGAGTGGCTACTTTTGAGGGCAGGCATCCTGCCCTTCAAAGACTTTCCTTAGGAAGGTGGTGTTTGCCTTCTCAGATGGAGAAAAGTTCACACGCTAGAACATTCTATTTTTAATTAGGCTTCATCAACTTATTTGCACATCACAGTTCTTGAGGAATGGGGAGAATGGGCAGTTTGACCCAACTAGGGAAGCAGGCCTGTCATCTCGTCATGTCCCAGCTGCCCCTGACACCTTGGGACAGCTCACTGGCTCCCTCCAGACCACTGCTTCCCAGCACCTCAGCCTGCCACCCTGTGGCTTCTTGACCGGGGCTCACGTGTCTCAGTTATCACACCCACATGGGGGGCACTCACCTGCATGCTCACCTGCATGCTCAGGGTCACAGTGAAGAAAGGCAGCCACTCCCTTGCAGTCACTAAGGTCAGAACTGGTAAGAGACCTGCTGCAGGTTTGAGCACAAGGCCAGTGAGCACACGGGTTACGTGGCTGGGAGGCTGCGGACGAGGTCGTTCCCGCGCTCTTCTTGCAAAAGTGGTCCGCAGCTCCATGAAGACGTGGACACCAGCTCTGAGAAGTGCAGGCTCATGCGTGACCTCCCACCGCCTGTGGCATGTGCTCCACCTGCTGAGCCAAGTGGGGAGTCCAGTCACTTGTGTCCATGGAACACTGGCATGGCTGCAGTTGGTGATGGGGGGGTGGGGGCAGGATGTTGTCGGCGTTTAAACGGAACTGCCTTTTCACGTGAAAGATTCAGCAACCAGGGGTGGAAGGGCCCCCTTGGGACATAATGCAATTTTTCTTTCAGATCTCAACAGAGGCAAATACACAGTGACCAACCGACCCTCTAGAGCCCTGGTGCAGCGTGGACAGATAACGGAAAAGCGATACTGTGGGTGATTCCTTGTTTTCGCAGCTCACAGCGAGTGGATTCCCTGGGAACATGGCGGCTTCAGAGATTTCGGGCAGAATAAATGCTTTTTACTCACTCAGTCTGAAACACGGTACCTGGGTGGTTTGTCACATGTCTGTGCCATAGAGTCAGTTCCAGTTCCTAGCGACCCTCTAAGAGGAGCTCTGGTGGCCTCTTGGGTTGGGCTACTAATTGCAGGGTTAGCAGTTTGAAGCCACCAGTGGCTTCTTGGGAGAAAGATGAGGCTTTTTACCCCTGTAAAGAGTTACAGTCTTGGAAACCCACAGGGCCGTTCTACCCTGTCCTACAGGGTCACCTGAGTCGGCATCGACTGGATGGCAAGGAGTTTGGAGCCACAGAGACGTGACTCCTTTGAAATGGGAATCGTGTAAATCTCTGGGGAAGGAAGTAGCATTTCAGAAGCAGCGGAGTTTGCTGGTAGGAGCACAGTGTACCTGCCCTGCCCACAGTATCAACAAATTGCTCACTCTTTCACCTGAAGAGTGGCGGGGAAAAAGGTTCATCACGTGAAGCCACTGGATCCAAGGACATAAGCCTGCCAGGTGCCTTTGTTCCCATATACTCCTTGCTGGGAACCTCATCCCGACCTGACTTGTGAGCTGCGAGGACCTGCTATGTGTTTCCCTGCATGTGACATCACTATAGCATGTACTCAGCATGGATGTGACCAGGGACTAGTGCTTGTTTAACTTATGGACAGTTCGTCAGTTTTAAATGTGTGCAAGTGTTTCCTTAACTTCGAATAAACAATTTTCATGACCTGCCTTTGGGTTTTGTGCATGACCGTCCTGCTTAGTAAGTTGGGGGTCAGCGAGAGAGGAATGTATGTCCTGAGAGGATACAGCCCGGTGCAGACTTTCCTTGGTCTCGAGTCTTTCAGTATCCCTTTGGGAGCATATTAAGCCTCCCCCCAAATGACACTTAACCAACCCCCATATATCACATGATCATTCTAAGAACAAGAACAACATTAATCAGCCTGGGTCCCATGACACGCTCCCTCCCCAAGTGTTCTCCCCTGGGATACTCCCTCTTTACACCCAGACCCAGGGCTGGGAGAGGCCCACGCCTCACAAAGAGCCCACGTGCAGGTGCTCTTGTCAACAGTCCCAGCGGAGCCCAACCTTTGATCCATGCTAGTCCAGGTCCCAGCATGTGAGTGAGGGGACTCCTAGACAATCCCACCCAGCTGTGTGAGTGACCCCAGGCGTTCAGGTCCTCCCACTTGAGTCCCTACCTGCTGCTCAAGGGCCATCGAGTCAATGCCGACTGAGCGGCCCTATAGGACAAGGTAAAATTAACTACCCCTGTGAGTTTCTGAGGCTGCAGCTCAATAGGAGTAGAAAGCCCTATCCCCCGAGGCGTAGCTGGTGGTTTCAAACTACTGACCTTGTGGATCACAGCCCAGTGCATAAACCACAGCGTCGTCACCACAACCATGGCCCTCACTGCTGCAGAGCAGAGGAAACCCTTACCGTGTCCTTTCCAGACCGACCCACAGCGCACCGGGAGCAGGGTGGCCCTGTGGGAGGTCTTGGTTACGGGTGGGGACTATGGAGTGGTACACATCACCTCTGTGGGCAGCCCACTGACCGGATGTAGGAGCCCTGGGCATTAGCATCCTACTGGTAGGCCCAGCAGTGTGGAAGGAACGATGTCTGTGTTTGATGGACAGCCTCTATCTCGAACCCAACAGTCAGAACTTGTGTCGACCCCACAGCAAAACCCCACTCCATCGGGCTCTCAATGACCGAGTTTTGAGAAGCAGGGCACCTGGCCTTTCTTCCAGGTGGCTACCAAGAGGACACAATAGCCAACCTTTTTGTGTAGCAGCTGACCCCCTCCACCATTGGAGCCACCCCAGGGATGGCTTCCCCATATTCATTTGCTTGCACCTGTTGGATGCTCTTTCTGGACCATCCTCCCCAGCTCCTGTCCCATCCCACCTGGCCAGCCCTGCCTTGTCTCCCCCACCGGGCTGACTTCCTTCAGGCCCAGGTGTAGGGGTTATTGCGGGCTGCTAACCGCAAGGTCAGCAGTTTTGAAACTACGAGCCACTCCCAGAGAGATGAGGTTTCCTACTTCCCCAAAGTGACAGACTTGTATCCTGTCCTAGAGGGTTGCTATGAGTCAGAATTGACTGAAGGGCAGGGAGTGTCCAAGTGTCCAAGTTGAATCTCCGGCACTTAGAACCTGGT
>NW_022103925.1:5387766-5399027 GCF_000313985.2 Echinops telfairi
TGCTGCTGGCCTGGGCCGTGCACGCGGCGGGCATGGGCAAGCGCGCCCTGCTGTGCGTGCTGACGGCGCTCATGGTGCTGCAGCTCTGCTGGATGCTCTGGTACGTGGGCCGCAGCGCCGCGCAGCGCAGCCTCATCCGGCCCAAGGACACGCACGCCGGCGCGCGCTGGCTCCGCGGTGAGTCTGCCCCGCGCGCCCCTGCGCCCTTCTTCCCCGACTGCTTTCTCCCGGAACCCTTCTCCTTCATGCCTCGCACGCTCGCCCTGGGCCGGCCATCGGGAGCACTGCCCCCGTGGAGCAGCTCTGATGCCTGGCCACCTGAGCTCGGCAGAGAAGACCCGCTCCACAGGCTCCCCTAAGCGAGGCCAGGACGCCTCCCATCTGGGGGGTTTGAGCCACCAACGTTCTGAGCAGTAGTTTCGCCAAACCGTTTGTGGCCCACCCAGGGAACTCCAAACTCCCTGCCTCAGAGCGACCCCTCTGAGGGTTTCTGAGGCTGTCACTGTTTACAGGAGTAGAAAGCCCAGTCTTTCTCCCGAGGAGCTGCTGGTGGTTTCGAACTGCTGACCATGCAGACTGCAGTCCCTTGTGTAACCACTGCACACCACCAGGGCTCCCTGGCCCACCCTCCATTAGACCTGCAGTCTGTGAGCAATCGTGAGGTGCCCACGGCTCGGTTCTGGCCCATAGCCACCCCAGGTACCCCAGAAAGAACACCCCCCCTGCTCCGCGCCATCCTCACGACTAGCTATGGTGGCAGCCACTGCGTCTATCCATCTCACTGGGGGCCTTCCTCTTGTTCCCTGCCCATCGCTCGAGTTGGCCAGAGGTGATGTGCTTCTCCAGGGCATGGTCTCTCCCTGATGCCATGTCCAAAGGAGCCCACTGAACTGCGGCTGCTACTGTGCACTGATGTCCAGTCCATTCCCACCCGTAGCGACCGTGTGCACAGCGGAAGGAAACACTGCCCAGTCCTGCGCCAACCGCCTGCTTCATGAGGGTTCTTATGTTGGAGGCCATGGTGGCCGCTGCCTTGGCAGTAGCCCATCCCATGGAGGGCCTGCCTCTGGGCTTTTTTGGCGGTCCGTCCGTGGTACTTTCTATAGCATTTGCCAGTGACATCATTCCAAGGCATTGATTCTTTGTTGGTTGGACTTCCTTCTTCGCTGCCCAACGTCCACACGCACAGGAGGAGACGGGAAATACCCTAGCGTGAATTACAGATACGCAAACCCGCTCACACCTTTCTGGGGCATAAATCCTATCCCACCCCCCACCCCCAGCCTGACCTCGAGATGAACCCAGGGCTCAGCATCTTGGCATTCAAGGCCTGCTAAGATCTGGCCCCAGGGGCCTCTCTGGTTTTGTCCCCTGTCCTTTGTCCCCACTCTGGGCTCCTGTCATTTCTATCAAAGACTTTCTGTTTTCCTCACAGCCTTTCTTGCCGCCACTTCTTTGCCTAGACTGGTCCTTTCTCTTGGGATGCCTTTCCCACCCACCTGCCTACTGTGTTCTCAAGCCCCTTTAGCATCATCTCCCAGGAAAAACCTTTCCCACCCCTACCCCCTTGAGACACGGACAGCACGCCCTCTGCCCTTGATCTTCTCCATGGCGCATCTGCCACCTCCACCAGCCTTCAGGAGCTCTGTGATTCCAGGGCCAGGGTGCATCTCTTAGTCGGAAGGCTCCTTGGGGTCTGAAACAGGTGCCCACAGAATGCAGGGGGCATGGAGGGAGTAAGGAAGGGGTGAGTGCATGCTGGGGCAGGGCGAGTGTCAGCCCTGGCTGGGTGCTCTAGCACAGTCACGGAAAGATTGTCACCGGGCTCACCTGCCTCCTCGATTCTTGGAAGGGAGACAGACTGGAAGCTGGTCAAAGAGAGGAATTAATCGGGCTCCAGGAAGAAGGGAGCTGTCTGGGAGCCTCCGTGCCAGACGCACCCCACATCGCTCTTGGGTTTGCACAGGTAACCCCAATGCAAATCTTAGATGGGCATTATTATATCTTTGTTTGTCTTGCACAACCCTGGGCTGTTATTCCATTCCCCGCCCTTTCGAACCCGCATATCAACAGACAGACAGCAGGCTGCAAGATGTCGGGGGAGGTGGGGAGCTCAGGGGTGTCTGCATACAATCACTCTCCTCCTCACCATCCCTTCAAAGATCTGGTCCAGACACCCCCTTCTCCAGGCACCCGGCAGGAATGACTCCTCCTCCCCTGGGTGGCCCTCAGCTCTCTGGGTCCTTGTTAGTTTCTGCCAGGTGGAGGACCCTGTGTGTTAGGCTGGGTGGTCTAGAGAAACAAATCCAGTCACACTCAGATGTGTACGAAAGAGCTTGATATCCACAAGTCATCTTATAGCTAAAGAAGACATCCAAGCCCAGTCCAACTCAGGTCCCCAAGTCCTATGTAAGCGGTGCAGGGTGGTGACACAGAAAAGGGACCAGAAGCAAGAAGATCACAGACCAGTGGGCACAGAGCTGCATGGATCCCAGGTCTGTGGGAACATGCCAGGGCGCCGGCAGTTCCCAGGATCTGGGGCTACCCTCCGAGGCAGGCAGAGCTCCCGCAGGCTGGAAGGCAGAGGGGCAGAGAGAGAAAGAGGGCAGGGGAGTCTCTAGACTTCCTTAGGCTCAGCGACTGGGTCCAGTCTTAGACAATCGGACCCACCTCCAAGGTGGCCCAGATTCCAGTTCTGAACGTTGTTGGCTTAGGAAAGTGTATGGCTGATGCTTGCTAAAGTAGGTCAGCGAGCGAGCGAGAGGGAGGGCGAACCTCGATGAGATGGGTTGACACAAGGACCTCAGCCGTGGGCTCCCACCTAACCCTGCTGAGGAGGGTGTCGGACCAGGCAGTATTCCATTCTGTTGTACGTACGGCGTGTTATGCGCCAGGGCCCACCCGGATGGCAGCTAACCATAGCCACAACCCCATGGAGGGCTGCTGTGAGTTCAATTGGACTCTGCTGCCAAGGTTCTGTTTTGTTGGGCGATGCCTATGGATGGCAGGGAGCCTGCTTCTCGACGTCATTGCGTCCGTTCATTCTGCGTGCAACCAGCTCAAACCCTGCCTGGTCCTGTGCCAGCCAGACAATCGTTCCGATGGTTGAGGCCACTGTTTCAGCCACTGTTTCAGCCATCTATCTCCATTGCGTCGGGGGCCTTCTTCTCCTTTGCTGCCCTGCGACGTCACCAAGGATGACGTCCTTCTCTGGAGACTGGTGAGATGAAACCTCACCGTCCTGGCTTCTAAGGAGCACTCTGGTGTAAATCCTCCCCACCCCACCCTCTCTTCCCCTCCTTCCGGCTCTCCTTCCCTTTTTAACATTTCAAAATCCGGCCTCTGCCACAGGAGCGCATCTTCTGGGCTCACACAGCTTCTGGATGCCATCAGTCACAGCCCCTCTCTCGGATGGCAGAGTCTGATGTCTGTCCCCGATGGCAGAGTCTGAGAGCTTCTCAAGGGTAGGGACCAAATCTGGCTTCTCTACCCACCTCCTAGAAGGGCTGGCACCACATGGCTCTTGTAGAAGGTCCCTGGCTCTCCCTAGGGTCCCCGTTTCCTGGGGGCTTGTAACACAATGCCACAGAGTCGGTGGCTCGGAATACAGGGAAGTTACCGGCTCCATGTTCTGAGAGCCAATGGTCTGAGTTCAGGAGGTCCGCTGGGCCACACCCTGTCTGAAGCCTCCAGGGGAAGATCCTTTGCATCCCTTCCTGTTTCCGCTCCAGGCATTCTGTGCTGCAGTGCTCCATCTCCGCGTGGCCCTTCCCCTCCGCGTCTCTTCTCTGTGTAAGGACACCAGCCAGGATCAGGACTCAGGGAGGGTCAGGCATCGATCGCCCTGTGAAGTGGTTTCGGCTCACCGGCTGCTCCGTGGGAGAAGGATGAGGCCAGCTGCTCCGAGAGCCACAGTCCCAGCACCCCATGGGACTGTTCTGCTCTGTCCATACATTGGAATCCAGTATGATGGCAGTGGGTTTTTGGGTGTTAGGCACTCAAGTAGGATAGAATAAATGAAGATAGATAAAGAACACAGATAACATATAATCTTCACCCCCTCCCCCAAAAAAACCCCAAACAACAAAAAAACCCCACTACCATGAAGTCAATTCCAATTCCTTGTGGCCTGATAGGACAGAGTAGAACCACCCCTTTGGATTCCAGAGACTGGGAATTTTCATAGGAGCAGGCAGCCTGGTCTTTCTCCTTAGAGCTGCTGGTGGATTTGTACCCTGACTGCTGTCAGCAGCCCAGCATGTAACCCGCTGTGTGCCAGGCCTCCGGAGGACCTACTGGTAAACCGGTATTGGTCAAGTCCCTGTCCACGCCCATGGACTGTGCGTGTCAGAGCAGAGCTGTGCTGCACCGGGCTTTCAGAGGCGGACTTCTTGGCAATGGCATGCCAGCCTTGCTTCTGAGGTGCCTCTGGGGTGGACTTGAGCTATGAGGGTGAGTTCCTTTCCAGACCTGAAGAATGATGACTAGGGGCCATGGTCTTGGGGTTCTACCTCTCTCTTATCTGACCAGTTAGCTCGGGCTCTGTTGTGACTCCGAGTTTTCTTCCACATTGTCTTCCCACTCTGTCTAGGATCTCATGGGGTGCCTTTCAGAGCAGTTGGTAGTGGGAGTCAGGCACCATCTTGCTTGTCTGGTCTCAGGGACACAGAGACTGATACTCACTTGGGTCCTTAGTCCATTGGATGGTTTCATTTTTTCCCCCTTCGTTGTCTTCATTGTTTTCTTCACTCAGACAGAGTGAAGACATGTTTTCCTTCAGACGGAGAGAGACAATAGTTCCACCTTCAGTGGATGGCTGTTCATGAGCTTTTAAGACCCCACTTGCTATATGGTGTTGCCTTTTCTTTTTAAAGGAAGGACCATCTATGTGACTATCCACCCACCCACCTACCCATCCTTATATACCCATTCACTCTTCCAATCTTTGCACAGGGTTGTAAAGTTAATGACGTCTATGTTTTCCTGTCTGCTTCCTCTTCCCAATGTTGAAGGCTCTGTTGCATTTCATGGGCTAAAGCCCTCAGTCTAACATCAGCAGGTGAGTTCTGGGGATGATGCTTTCCCATCTCCTTCGTTCTTTGCTCCCCTCCCCCTTCTTCAGAGCCCTTTCCTGGCCGCCATCCACCTCAGCCTCTTTCCCTGCCTGAGCCTCCCTGAGACGTTTGTATCTGTTTAGCATTCTCTTTGTTTGCTTCTGGCTCCCCCACAGCCACGATGTGAAACTCCGCATAGAAAAGAGACTTGCTGGGATTGACCTGGATCTCCACAGTTCCCGGGAGAGTTCTTCGTCTCGAGTTGCTGGTGCTCCCTCAGCAGTTGTGCAGTAGTTTGCAGGCGGCACCTCTTCAGGCAGCTCCGCTGGGAATGGGGTGTGGGGGCTGTGACTGCTCGTTCGCTCTCTTCTGACTTCCCGTGCTGCCGAGGACAAGCAGGGTGGCAACTCATCACTCTCTTTTGTGCACACCCAACTGATGCAATCTTGTGCTGGCGTATTTTTGTTTCGCCAACAGTCTTGTTTCTTGTTTGTTCATCTCCGAGTCCCTGGCACAATGTCGTGTGCATAATAGGAGTCCCCAAAGTATTCGTTGTATAAATAAGCGGATGGAGGAACCTGTGAGTGGAGAGACAGATGGGCGAAGGGCGGCATGTGCAGAGTGTGAGAAGGCATGGTGTCGCTGTTGCACAACCAGGCAGGACACTGCCCGCCCCGTGCCAGCCTCACAGTCGTAGCTACGAGTGAGCCCGTTGTGGCAGCCACGGTGGCAATTCATCTCAGCCAGGGGCTTCCTCTTTTTCTCCGATCCTCTCCCTCACCAAGCATGGTGTCCTTCTCCAGGGACGGGTCCCTCCTGACAGCCTGTGCCAGGTTGACAAATCTCTTGCCATCCTTGCCTCTAAGGAGCACTCTGACCATCCTCCTTCCAAGACAGACTTGCTCACTGTTCTGGAAAGCCACGCATAGTCAATGCTCTTAGCCAACGTCGTGATTCACGGGCACCCGTTCCTCAGGTTTTGTCCTCCTGATTCACGGTTCAGTTTTGGCAGGTGATGGAAAGCACCATGGCTTGGGTCAAATGCACCTCCGTGTTCAAAGTGACATCTTGGCACAGCCAGGCCCTGCTCTGCTAGCCAGGTCCCTTCAGCCCCAGGCGTGTGCTCTTCCCACGGAGTTTCCAAAGCTGGCATCCATATGCATGCAGGAAGCCTCATCTTTCTTCCAAAGAGCAGCTGGCGGGTGCCCACCGCTGACCTTGAGGTCAGCAGTCGGATGCTTTCATCACTGCCCACTGTGCCCCATCACCAGGATGATCACAAACCAAGACAAACCCCATCTCCAAACGGGACCACATCCGTCGGGGGCTCCATTTGCGTTCAGTTTCATGTTTGCCAAGAATCTCTGAAGCCCCCTCGCATTCCCGAGACCCAACCTGGCCCACACCAGCTCCCCAGCGGGCACTCTCCTGTGTGCCACTGACTCCCGACGGGTAGCATTTGTCGGACCAGCTCATCTCCCCGGCCAGGGGTGGATCGCCGCTCTCAGCTAGGCTCTGAGTCACCGGGGTCTTCCCGGGATGTACAGCGCACCGTGACTTGGACTGGTTTCCACAGGCTGTGAGCGGCGGAGAATGAGAGTGGCGGAGGTGATGGGTGGATTTCCCTTGGGGTTTCTTTGGGCTGTCACGGTAGAGCTTAGGGTGGGGGCTCACACCCCTTCGTGCCTGTCACCCACCATCCATTTCCCTCCTGTCCTTGGGGGTCAGCTCAAGAGTGGCTGGCTGAGTTAGTCCCAGAGGGGTGTTAGAGACCCAGATGGTGGTAACGGGCCCTGAGGAGGGCCTGTTTTCCCACTTTATATGTTCATCACAAGTCCCTTTTTAAAATTGATCTCGTGTTTATTTTTATTTTATTTATTTAAACGGTTTCATTGGGACATCATCCATGTATCGTATAATCCAGTAGCTCAAGCATATCAAGGGGAGGTGTATGATCACCACACCATCAGGTCTAGAACACTGTCTTAGTTCGTGTACTCCTGGCTCCGAACTCCCCAGTTCCCACCAGCCTCCCCGGCACTTCTCCCAGGAACCGATCTTCTGGTTTCTGCCTCTAGACGTTCACCACTCCTGGATTTCCTATCCCAAAAAACACACAGAACCCCCAAAACACTGATCACAAAATAAAAACAGAGCAAAATAAAATTTCCTTTGGGAAAGAACATCGAAGACGTTACAGCTGGGACAGTTATTAAACACGAGAGCGAGTATTAAAACCAGAACTTTCAAATGGGCCTAAGGGAGCGCACTGATGAGGTGCTGCCTTTTGAAAGCCTGGGCGTTTCTCTCCACTTTGTCCCCATAATGTTGGCTTCCTTTTCCTTTCCAGCTAGACCCATTAGGAGAGACCCCGGTAGTGTGGCGGGTTACATGCTGGGCTGCTAACCACAAGGCGGGCGGTTCAAACCCACCAGCCGCTCCTCTGAAGAAACCTGAGGCTTTCCTCGCCCGTAAGGGTTTCATCGTCTTGGAAACCCTAGAGAACGGGACTGGCCGTCCTGTGAGGTCACAGTGGGTCGGGATGGACGCGATGATGGCAGTGGGTTTGGTGAAAACCTTCAGGGCCCATGGTGGCAGAGTGGTTAGGGTCAGTCTGCGAACCCCTCAGCCACTGGGAGGGAGAAAGAGGAGGCCATTTCCCTCCGTGGAGGGGACCACCCTGGAAACCCTACAGGGCTCTATTCTCCGGGGTCACTGGGCTCGGCGGTAGTGGGTGTGCGTGCCGATTGGTCAAAGCCAGGTCAGTTCGAGCGCTGTCCTCGTCCACTTGATCTCGGGCCCTTTCTCTGGCCCACGGTTAGAGTCAGGAGCGTCCAGTTGGAAGTCACCCGTGCACCACAGAAGGCCACACCACCCGCCCTGCGCCATCCTCACCGTTGTTATGTCTGGCCCATTGTCGCGGCCACTGCATGTCCATCCCTCTTGTCTAGGGTCTCCCTCTCTTTCCTGTCCTCTTGACTTGACCAGACACGACGTCCTTCTCCAGGGGCTGGTCTCTCCTGACAACACATGTCCAAAGTAGGCGAGAAGAAGTCTCCCCAGCCTTGCCTCTAAAGAGCACTCTGGCCGTACTTCTTCCAAGACAGACTTGTCTGCCCTTTCGGCAGTCCATGGTACTTTCAACATTCTTCTCTGGCACCACCGTTCAAACATCCCTTCTTCTCCGGGCTTCCTGATTCCGTGTCCAACTTTCCTGTGTGTAAGAGGCGACGGAAAGCACCATGGCTTGGGCCCGGCGCACCTCGGTCCTCAGAGGAACATCCCGGCTCTTCGATACTCTATAGAGGTCTTGCGCAGCAGAAATTTTGAGCAGGAGACCGCGACCCTCAGATGGGTTTATTCCGCACAAGGGCGTGTGGGGCTTCCCCGAGCCCTTGTGGCCTGTGTGTCGTGAGTTACATGAGTACGACCGGGAGCTTGGCAGGATGGTGGGCACCTGCCGTCCGGGGTCCAGAGTCTCCGGCTAGCAGTGTCATACAGGGGTCGGTGACCCCGCAGGGCCGCCGTTGCCTGTACCCCGTGTATGTTTCTCCCCGTGCAGGCAGCATCACCCTGTTCGCCGTCATCACCATCGTCCTGGGGTGCCTTAAGATCGGGTACTTCGTGGGATTCTCCGAGTGCTTGTCAGTCACCGAAGGGGTGTTTCCTGTCACCCACGCAGTGCACACCTTCCTGCAGGTAAAGTGCACGGGCTTTCCCTCTGTTACCCTGGTTGGTCCTGTCCGCTGCCTGCCGGGCGAAAACTTCTGCCCCAGGGTCATGGCTGTGGGAAACCCCGAGGGGTGCTGCTCTACTCTGAATCTCTCTGGGGCGGGGTGGGGGAGAGCTCCAGGTCGACAGAGACTCCACGGCAGTGGATTTAGCTCCTTTCTTTCTTTTTCCAAACTGCAGAGGAAGGAAGCTCACCCCATGGAGTGGATTCAAATTAGAGAGACTGTAGGATGGGGTGGAGCTGCCCCCTGTGGGCTTGTGAGGCTGTGAGTCATTATGGGGCTAGAACTCACGCTCGCTCGCTCACTCACTCACTGCCATCGAGTCGATGCTGACTCAGCCACCCTACAGGACAGGGGAGAGCTGCTCCTGTTTCTGAAGCTGCCATTCTTCACCGGAGTAGGAAGCCTCGACTTCCTTCTACGGAGCAGCTGGTGGTTTTGAACCACTGACCTTGCAGTTTGCAACCCAGCGTGTAACCCCGCCATGCCAGCTCGGCTCCTCTTTAGTTTCTGGTAGGAAGGGCCCTGTGTGGTACAGAGGGTTGGTGTGCTCGGCCGATAACAGGTTGGAGGCCGAGTCTACTCAGAGGTAGCTCAGAAGAAAGTCCGGGCCGTCTGTGTCTGGGAAAGCGGCCACTGAAAAGGCGAGGGAGCACCCTCTTCTCTGACAAACACACGCACCCTCGGGTGAGGGGGAGCTGACCTGCCAGCAGCCGGCCGTCCCCGGGGAGTGGGTCCCAGGGTGTGTGGACGCTGCTAGTATGCTGTCTTGAACTTGTAAGATCCTGCCACATCAAGACCTCTAGCAAGCAGGGGTGAACGTAAGGCCCTCTCTGAAGCCTGGCGCCAGGCTTCATTAAAGACGTCTCCCAGTAGCAAAGGAGATGGTGAGACCCCCTTGGTGGTGGCTTATATCACAAGGGAGCGCCAGGGTTCCCAGAAATGGCATAGGGGCGGGAATAGGATTCTGTGGGAAATGAAAAAATACGTATTGTGATAAAAAAAATACAACCACAAAAACAAAGTAGGTGGCCTTTCACTCTCAGATTTCAAAACCTATTCTGCAGCGTGGCGATCAAAACGCCTTGGTGTTGGGACAATAGATGTGTAGCCCGATGGATCAGAACGGAGAACCTAGGAATGCCAACAAGGACCTACAAACACCGGATCTCTGACGAAGGACTGAAAACACGTTAAGTCGGGAAGAGATAGTCTTTCCCATACATGGTGCTGGAACCTGGGCTCTCCACCTGCAGGAGAATGAATGGGACCTTCACCTCACACCACGCACAGAAAACGAACTCAAGATGGGCTAAAGACCTAGAACAGGGGTTCTCAACCTTCTTAATGCCGGGACCCTTTCATACAGTTCCTCATGTTGTGGTGACCCCCAAACCATAACACTATTATCATTGCTACTTCATCACTGGAACTTTGCTACTATTATGAATCGGGCGGTCCCTGTGAAAGGATCATTTGACCCCCAAAGGGGTCGTGACCCACAGGTTGAGAACCGGTGCCCTAGAACCTCAAAGATCAGCAATGAAACAAAACAAAACAAAAACGAGGGACAAATTTAAGGGTCCCGATACAAGGTCTGAGTATACTGCCAAATATAATGAAAAATGCCCACGCTCCAGAAGATAGAATAGAAGCCTGGGGCCTTCTAAAAATATGACATTTATGCACGTCAAAAGACTTCATTAAAAGAGTAAAAAGAGAGCCCACAGCTTGGGGAAAAAATGCTTATCAAAGATAGATCAGATAAAGGATCGATTTCAAAGCCCTAGAGAAAACAACACCTTAACAAGACAAACACAAGTAACCCAACCAAAAAATGGGCACTAAACATGAATGAAAAATTTAGGAAAGGTGACATCCAGGGGCCAACGATCATAAGAAGAAATGTTCCCATATCGAAACCATAAGAGAAATACTAATTAAAAGAAGGGTGAGCTACTCCCTCACACTGACACTCTGAGCAACGTTAAAAATGCTGGAGAGGATGTGGGGAGACTGGTGGGATTGTAGAACTGCACAACCACAGTCTGGTGCTTCCTTAAACAAACACAAATCTGATGAACCTGCACTCTCTCTACTTGGTATATACCCTAAAGAAACAAAGAATAAAACGTGCACGGACAATTGCACACCTATGTGTATTGCAACGGTTTCTTCCTTTTCTGTAGATCATTTTGTTGGGGGCTCTGACAGCTCTCGTTACAATGCATACATCCACTGTATCAGGCATGTTTGTACATAGGCTGCCCTAGTTCTCGTCTAGACAGCTACTTTCTATTGAGCCCTTGGGATCAGCTCCTCTCCCCACCCCCCACCCGTGACCCCTCGATAGATTGTTATTATTTTCATATCTCACACTGACCGCTGTCTCCCTTCCCCTCTGGTTTCTGTTGTTCCTCCCCCTGGAGGGCTTTGTGTGGTTATGTGTCCATCATTGTGATCGGTCCCCACT